>NC_041384.1:587946797-588033013 GCF_002162155.2 Triticum dicoccoides | reverse complement strand
AGTCCTAGTCGGACACGGCCCGTAGGTCGGTTCATTTTTTTAAATTATTCCGCTTGGAAGAAAAATAAAAAGAAATACTAAACGGACTCCAAAAATTTCGAAGTAAATTTTTACGGGCTTCTAAAATCAAGCCGCACAAGGTGAACATTTATTTGGGACCTAAATGCAATTTTAAAAAACGCACATTTTTCCTAAATTCAAATAAAACACCGGAAAACTCCAAAATAAAATCTTATTTGATTTTATTATTAAATCCTCAATATTTCTTTATTTTGGGAAAGTCATTTTATTTCCTCTCTCATATTTTTGTAATAGAAATAATTGATGATAAAATAAATAAAATCAAATGATCCTATTCTCAAAATTTGAGAAAACTCAAATATAAAAATAATGAAATTCCCAACTCTCTCTCCGTGGGTCCTTGAGTTGCGTAGAATTTCTAGGATCAACCAAAATGCAAAATAAAATATGATATGCAATGATGATCTAATGTATAACAATCCAAATTGAAAATTTGGGATGTTACATGAAGTTCCGCCTCTAAAGCATCATTGCAATTAAATAAACACCGGTATGCAGCAAAGATCATACTCTCGTCACGTCTTCTGAGAATTATACCAGCCGCCGTTGAACCATCAGACATGGAAAACACCCCATCAAAAGGTTAGTGGCACATCCATAGTTTAAGAAAATTTGGTGGCAAGCATCAAATATCTGATATGGATAGTGTCATAGACATAATTTTCCCTATTATTTATAAGAGCATATAGAAAAAAGCCAAAAACGTATTTCATAGACAGAATTTTGTTTTTTTGTAGGCACATACGTAAAAATCAAATGATTTTTCATATGCTCGTGTGGAAACCGTATATGTTTCCATGGATTTTTTCGATTTTTTTAAAATTTAAAATATCACTTTTGAATTTTTTTCCTTCAAAATACCAAGCTCCTGGAGCTCGGGGAGCTGGGGCTCCATTGGCATTTACCGCGCACGATGGCCTCTGTTCGGCAGTTTGATAGCACGTGTTTTCCACCGTTGGATGGACACGGCACGGCCCAGGCTACCCCCGCCCGAGCCCGACACCCCCTTCCACGGAGCGGAGGCCCTCATTATTACAGGCGACTTTTATAGGAAAGCCCCCGAATTACCTCGGATTCCAGGATACCCATTCGGTGATACCGCGAGGGGCGTCCAGCTCCGGCTCGCTTCAACCCTAACCCCCTGCCCCCCTCCCCTCCCCTCCGGCGAGATGCCCACCGGCGCCTCAGCGTGACGCGACCCCTCGTCGGCGGCGAGGAGGGCGAATCGGGGGCGGCGGAGGGTGATTCGAGATGGAGGCGAGGCCTCGGCCTTCCGGCGTGCGGAGGGTGACCGCCAAGAAGCGGCCGAGGCCGGATGCGTCCTCCAACAGCGCGCGGAAGCTGCAGCGCCGGGAGATTGCCGCATTCCCCGAGCGCACCTTCGCCGCCAGCACCACGCGGGAGCGGTTCCGCAACATCCAGCTCCAGGTACGCCTTTTGCCCGGGTGTCTCCCTGTCAATTGTGGGCGTCATTGGCGGTGCCTGGCATGGGTTGGTGGTGGTTTAGGGTTTAGGAGAGGGTTGCTTAAAGATCTTTACTTTTTCGGATTGCGGGAGGGTTTGGAACCAGGGATGTGATTTATGAGTGCTAGGCGAGGAGGAACTGTGGCCTGCGGTCATGCTTAACAGTTAACAGGAGAAAATTTAGATTTTTGAACTACTTGTTTGTACAGCCTTTTTCTTGTGCGCCAGCTTCACTTTTGGTTAAGTAACTGTCTGACTGAGCTGTTAGGGTGCATCCTGGAATCACATCAATAGCAGTGTATTGGATGACACTAATAGGAGAAAGGATTACTTCTTGGTGTTGTATTCCAATGTGTCGATGCCTTGAACGGCCATCACTGGGATAATTTGGTCTGTATAGGAGGGCATCTTATAATTTGATGAAAAAATTTGAACTTGGGCCATGAGGCCTCGCTTTGGCATTTCAATTTCCCAGTCTTGGAAAAGGATAACATTTCAGGTAACTATGAGAACATGGAAGTCATGAATAGGTTTCACAAGCTACATTTCAATGGCTGATTCAGTTAGTCTGCTCACTCACTCTATTTTGAGATTAAACCTTGACCAGTGAAGTTTGCTACCGTTCACTCACTCAGTTTTTGGCGCTTAATGCTCAGCGAGTGTTGAATTGCCTGACAGTGTGAATCTGCCAGTGACATGCCACATGCTATCTAGGATTCTTGATTTGTTTTATTTTTCTCATTCTTATTTGTAGGAAGAATTTGATACATATGATCCTAAGGAGAACAGTTCGCTACTACCTTACTTGAGGAAGCGGTCTGAAATTATCGAGATAGTTGGAGCCCGTGATATTATCTTTGCTTTATCACAGCTGGGAGTATGTGCTGCGTTCAGTAGAGGTACGCCTGTTTTGAGCTTTTGTTAATGACCGGTCCTGGTTCAAACTACCATCCTTATATTCTCTTTGTTTCCAGTGACAAACCAGCGGATTTGCTTTCTGAATGGAAGTCCAGATGAAGTCATCCGTAGTTTGTTCTATAACAAGAACAATGACTCTCTTATAACCGTATCAGTTTATGGTTCTGAAAATTTCAGTGCTTTAAGATGCAGGACAACTCGAATCGAGTGAGTTGACTTCCTATGATCCTGTTACACCGCTAGCCTTCTACTTTTGCCATATTATAGCTAAACAACATTTTACTCTCAAGGTATATTCGCCGTGGAAAGCCAGATGCTGGTTTCCCTCTTTTTGAGACAGAATCGTTAAGGTGGCCAGGTTTCGTGGAATTTGATGATGTAAACGGAAAAGTGCTGACTTACTCTGCTCAAGACAGGTGATTGAACTACCTACCTTTCTAACAGGAAGAAAATATACTTTGTTCAAATTATGACACTGTGTTCTCATTTGAAACAGTACTTACAAGGTGTTTGACTTGAAAAATTACACACTTCTGTATACGATATCTGATAAAGATGTTCAAGAGATAAAAATCAGGTAAGGAAATCTCTCTTTGTTTGTTTTCCTAATTTACATTGTTCACATTGTGCAATGATCCTGTTCTTGTTTCTATGTCACCTGGCTGTTCTCGTGCAATACTGACAGAGTATTTTTGTTTGACATCTTTTTTTCCTCATATTAGAAGTACAAGTACAAGTCACCCCTTTACGCTCAATTTGGGGTTGCTGAACTGTGTTGTGCTGAACTTATTTTATAATCTGCTGTGAGAAAGTAGGTGTGGAGATAGACAAAAGTTGATTAACCAAACAGTCAATGAAATAGGCAAAAGCTGGTTAGGCAGACATGAGTATCGTAATTCAACGTGATGGCAAACAATGGCCTTAGTCCACGTAGTGACTGCACAGTACATTGGTCTGAATTCTATATTAATCTGGAGACCATATTATATGTGCAACAATTCTGTTCCAATGTTTCTCCTCTCACCTTCAATCTCATATATGTTCTAGGACGCAAATTTTTTAGCAAGTTAACTAAGAAAAAGAAGCAAAGAGTAGTAACCAAACACCCAATTATCTCAGCAAGCAGTAACAAAACACCCAAGGTCTCAGAAAGCAGTAACGAAACCTTAAATTATCTAAAAGCAGTTCAACCCAACAGGACTATCATAATCAATGCTAAATGGATTCTAACTTCATGGCTGAACGGTGAGTTGTCCTCTTTTGTAAGAGATACTTATGAGTTATGACTGCTTTGATTCTAAATGAGCTCTTGTATGAAACCAGCAATAGAAGATGGCACAGTTATAACTTGATATTGTTGGCACATTTAGAAATGCCATTCTCAATCCCTACCCGTGGTTATGATAACCGAGGTTTCAAGATAAATATGTGTGGTTGCACTAGTGCTTCTTTGTAGAAATGATTGTCACTACAAGCCACGATTGACATAGCATATACCATATCTCTTGCACTATTTTGTGCAGCAGCAACAGGGTACCTTTCATGTGAATTGTACCACGTGAAACGGTATCATGGACGGTTTAGAGGATAACTCAAATGCATGGCTTTTCTTGTTCCCCAAATTAAGTTAGGTTTGGTTGTTATCTACTAATTGCATCCAAATGTCCATTAGCTATCCATTGTTTGGGGCTGGACTGTATATAAGCGATGCCAGCATTACCTCTCAACAGGAAACAATAAAGAATAAACAAGTACTCCCTCTGTAAGCTAATATAAGATCTTTTAGATCACTAAAAGATCTTGTATTAGTTTACAGAGGGAGTAATTTTTTCCTCTAGTCTCCTGTCTTCTCTAAAAAAGCCATGCTGCTGAACTGCCCTGGTGGCTGTATTTATTACGTAAAGATCTAAGGACCATCACATGTGCATTATGTTTGCTTTATGGAGAAGCTAATAGTTAGCATGTGGGGATGAGAGAATTGTTTCTTTGCGACTTCCAAGATGGGATTAGTGTACCTCTTTTCTTTCAAGAGAAGTTGGACACATTCAGTTTTATTTCTTGTGCACATTTCTATTCACGAGGAATTGCTCACAAAATTAGTTATAACTTATTGCTTCTTGTTTCCTTCTCACAGCCCTGGTATAATGCTATTGATATACTCTAGAAAAAAGGGCTATATTCCTCTTGAGATTCTTTCTATTGAAGATGGTAAGCGCTTGAAGTCATTCAGGCATCTTCTTCATCGCAACAAGAAGATCGATTTCATCGAGCAATTCAATGAAAAGCTTCTAGTTAAGCAGGATGGGGAGAACCTTCAAATTCTTGATGTAAGCATTTGGCCTGTATTATAGGTCGTGGGAAATAAAGCAAACCAATTTTCTATTTCTTATTTGTAACGAACTTCTGTGCAATGCTGCAGGTAACAAACTCTAAGATAACAGAAGTGAGCAGCAATGAGTTTGTGACTCCATCAGCTTTTATTTTTCTGTACGAGATGCAGTTGTTCCTGACCTTCCGTAATCGATCAGTATCAGTTTGGAATTTCCGTGGTGAACTGGTGACATCCTTTGAGGATCATTTCTTGTGGCATCCTGATTGCAATACAAACAGTATTTACATAACTAGCAACCAAGACCTAATTATCTCTTACTGCAAAGCTGAACCGGATGATCCATCTTCAGAAGACAATGGTAAACTTTAAACTTTCTGGTGCTTCAACATGTTCTGTTGAAATGTTGATGTGTTTAATTGCTAATTGATTTGTTATGGTTGCTAATCCTTCCTGGCAATGCATTTACCTTTATCCATTATACTCCTCATGTTAGACTTAGTCGCAAGCACTGTCAGTTTTCTCTTTGACGGGAGGCAGTGTTCCCGAGCTTTTTAGTTTTATATAAGTTTGATGATTCATGCATGCAATTTCAGTGCTGATCAAGTGTGTGTCACCAAAGTTTTATCTCTCCGTTTTAAAAGTCAATACAAACGCCAGAATAGGTGTTTATTTCGAGTAGCTGGTAATCACTTGATTTTGCATGTGATGCTTTCCATAGATTCTCTACTTAGTAAGAAAGATGTGTCAGGAAGCATGTTGATGGATGCGCACGTTGCCTAATGCGCCTTTTTGTTTTGAAGTCATGTTTTCAAATGTATGCTCGAAGAAAATCTGCTCTAACTTGCTGCCTTAGATACATGGGGATGATGTATCTATCCCTGCATGATCTTATTTGTACTTTGCATCCTTGTGCAGCCTGCTCTATAAACATCAGCGATATATTGACTGGGAAATGCATGGCCAAGATAAAGGCAGGGAACCTGTGCAAACAGAAGTCGTCGAAGTTCCTGTGTACGCCTCTAGAGGCCCTCGGCGACATCACATCTCTGTACTACGATGAAGAGCGTGAGGAGATCATCACCGGCAACCATCAAGGCCTCATCCATGTGTGGTCAAATTAACAGCTTGGTCCAGTGCAGGCAGGTTACATCAGGCATCAGGGGATCCTCGTTAGTATATTTAGCTTGTAGTGGCACCAGTTTAGTGGGCAGCCTGACCTAGCCGTGGGTATCTTTCGCCGCATGGGCCTTCATGTTGGGAATGTTTGTGTATAGTACTGTAGCTCATCCATCGCCAGCCTCTTAGCTATTTATCAGCTGCCGAGTTGACATTTGTCATGTGTTTTTTGGGGGATCCGTGTAGCTTTAGGAGATGCTTATCATAGGGGCATCGAAGAGGGAAGGTTTCGGGTGTATCGCATGTAAGCATTATTGACCTTTAAGCTATTTATCCGATTCTGATTTTGGAGTGCTGTTCGATGTGCAATTTTTGTGAATTCCTCTTTAACATTACTTGTTATATGTGATGATACCAAAGGTCTACAGAATGCCCTAAGAAAATGTTGGCATTGTTTTGAGCACCTCCTGTCCCTAACCCTAGCTGCCGCCCAAAGGTCTAATCCGTGCCACCGCCTTCTCTTCCTGTCCGATGGCCTTGGCAGCAGAAAGAGGAGCGAGGACCTGTCTGATTTCTTTTCTTTTTCTTAGGTTTTGTTTTTGTGGCGGCGTACACTAAGGTGGCGGCGACGATGTCGTGCTCCAATAAGATCTCTCTGTACCTTGGCGACGTTTGATCTGGTGTCATTGAAGGGCTTAACAGAGGTAAGTATTTCTCTCAGTTATAAAACCAAGATTATCAATCTAATAGAATCAAGTAACACTATGTAAATAGCACGTGTATACAAACAATAAATACTTGCAACCCAACATGTAAAGGGATTGTCAATCCCTCAACGGTATTGAGATAGATTAAATTGTATGAGATTTAATAAATAGATCTAACTAAAACACAAAATAAAATAAATAAAATAAAATCGCGGCAAGGTATTTTTGGTTTTAATATATGATAGAAAATAGATCCCGGACCATAGTTTTCACTAGAGATTTCTCTTGAGAAAATAATATACGGTGGGTAAACAAATTACTGTTGTGCAATTGATAGAAAAGCAAATAATTATGGTGATATTCAAGGCAATGATCATGTATATAGCCATCACGTCCAAAATTAGTAGACCAAAATGATTATGCATCTATTACTATTACTCCACACATCAATCGCTATTCAGCATGCATCTAGTGTATTAAGTTGGAAAAACGGAGTAATGCATTAATAGCAACGATGAATGATGTAGACAAGATGAATGATGTAGACAACTCATGTATGAATAAACCCCATCTTGTTACCCTTAATAGCAACGATACATGCGTGTCATGTCTTTTTCTGTCACTGAGATTGACCACCGCAAGATCGAACCCATCACAAATCACCTTTTCCCATGGCAAGATAGATCAATCTAGTTGGCCAAACCAAACCAATAAATCAGAGAAGAAATACGAAACTATAACAATCATGCATAAAAGAGTTCAGAAAAGACTCAAATAATATTCATGTATAGATCTGATCATAAACTCAGAATTCATCGGATCCCAACAAACACAACGCAAAAAAGAGTTGCATCAAATATATCTCCAAGAACATCGAGGGGAACATTGTATTGAAGATCAAAAAGAGAGAAGAAGCCATCTAGCTACTAACTATGCACCTGTAGGCCTGTGGTAAACTACCCACGCATCATCGGAGGGGCAGCAAGGATGATGAAGAACACCTCCGTGATCGTGGTTCTGGAGCTTGCGGCGGCGGAAAAAGTATTTCGTCCACTCCCCTAGGGTTTTTGGGATTTTAGAGTATTTATAGAGGCAGAGGTAGGTCAAGGGGGTGCTTGTGGGCCCCACTACCCACCAGGGCGCCAGAGGTCCCTGGCGCACCCTGGTGTCTAGTGGGCCCCACGGGCCTCCTCTCGTCTGCTCTAGAAGCTTTCAGGGTCTCTTATCACTAGAAAAAAAATCTCCAAAAAGTTTCGTGGCAATTGGAATTCGTTTGGTATTGATATTCTGCAAAGTAAAAAACAAGCAAAAAACAACAATTGACACTGAGCAATAGGTTAATAGGTTAGTCCCAAAAAATGATATAAAGTTGCTAGTAAATGTATATGAAACATCCAAGATTGATACTTTAATAGCATAGAACAATCAAAATTCATAGAAACGTTGGAGACGTATCACCCACCGTGCTACACCGGTGAGCACACCTGTGCCCAATTCACCTTGAAAAGTGGCCGCCGATGAGCTCTAGGCCACCCGCCCAGAGGAAGCAACTGCAGACCTTGTCGATTTCCTTGAAGAACTTGATTGGCACCCTGAGCATGGTGAGCGCGTACGTTGGCACGGCGGCCAGCACACTCCAAACAAGCAGCCTTCTGCCGACCATGGACAGTAGACGCCCCTTCCGCCATGCAAGACGGGCTCGAATTCGGTCTAGTATGAATTGGAGATGTACCAAGCGTAGCCTAGAGATGGTGATTAGCAGGCCTAGATATGTCATTGGGAAGCTTACAATTCTACCTCTGAAATCGTCGAGCACATCATGCAGGTCTAAGCCCTCACATCTAACCGCGACAACAAACGTTTTCTATGGGTTTATCTTGAGGCCCGCTGCGTCACTGAATAGCTCTAGGATGGCCATGAGGTTGTCAATTTCTGGTCTACTAGGGTCGGCTAAGAGGACCACGTCGTCCACGTAGAGGCTAACCCTAGTGTTGACACAGCAGTCGGGGAGGGGGGCTAACGATGGGTAGGATAAATAGCAATGTCGACAGAGGGTTTCCCTGGCGGAGGCCGCACGCGTGCATGATGGCTACACCTGGCACGCCTCTTAGGATGCAAGACGATGAGGCCGAAGACAGCAGGAGCGCGACCCAGTCGCGCCAACATGCACTAAAACCTAGCCGTTACAGAAGCTCATGCAAGTAATCCCAGGCTACAAAATCAAAAGCTCTGGCTATATCCAGTTTAATGAGAAGCGCTGGTTTTCGATTTCTATGCAGAGCTCGAACAAAAGTTTGCACATACATGAAAGAATCATGTATGCATTTCTTTTTATAGAATGCGCTTTGCACCAACGAGATGACGCTCTGGATTACTCCTAACAGACGAATCGAGAGCACCTTAGCCAGTAGCTTGCTTATCGAGTGCATACGACTGATCGGTAGGTAGTGCCCAATCTCAGAGGCCCCATTTTTCTTCGGGAGAAGTGTGATCATGGTCGTGTTGATTGACTTGCATTTGCACCTCCCAGATGATAGAACTTCTGAAACACATGCATGATATCATCTTTGATAATTGGCCAGCAAGCTCTGTAGAACCCCCTCCCCCTCCCGAAATCCATATGGCCCTGGTGCCTTCTCGATAGTAGACAGTTTGATAGCATTCCAGACCTCATCTTCAATGAACGGCATATCCAACCCTGCCCCATCGACTTATGGCAGATTCAACTCCTCCCGGTTTATCGTGTGTGACCGTGCATGCCTACCCCCAAGCAGGTTTGAGAAGTGATCATGGATGATCTGAGCCTTTTCATCATGTTCAGCAGCAACGTGGCTCCCCTCCTGCAATGAATGAATGTGGTTTTTTCTTGTCCTCGAAATTAGCTTGGCGTGGAACAATTTAGTGCTTGCGTCGCCAGCGCGCAGCCAGGTGATGCGCGATGCCTGCCTCTTCCTTGTGCGCTCGAGCTCAACAACGAGGCCTAGGATTCTGTGTTTCAACATCTTCCGGAGTCTGAATTCTGGCAATGTTAACTGCCTTCTTTCCTGAGCAACATCTAGTCACAGCACTTGTCGGATTCAGGGCTCCGTAGACCCAAGATGGTTCGAACTCTGGACTCAAAGGTGATGTTGGTCTCAGGCGCCGCCCGACCTAGAGGAGCCCCCTGCTGCGGCTGGGCGGCCCTCACTTGCCGAAAGAGCTGTTTGACGTGGCGGCTCGAAGCCGGGGCCTGCGACCTGCCGATGATGGATGCAACCACGTGATGTGCTGGTTTCGCAAAGCGCACGATGAACAGGCCGCGCAACTCCTCCCATGAGGTCACCGAGGACTCCGGCAAGTTGAGCAGCCAGGAGCGTGGTACGCCCGTGAGGGCCATGGGAAGCCAGTTCGACATGACCTTGTCATCGCCGCCCGCAGCCCAGACAGCCTGCGCGTACAGCCGAAGGAACTCTTCGGGGTCCGCCGCGTCATCATACCGTGGGGGCAGCGCTGGCTTGAACTTCTTCGGCCACTACACCTGCCTCAGGCTGGGGGTAAATGCCCGGAGGCTTGCAGCGCCTCCATGGTGCCCGGCGGCCCGGCAGGCGGGGCAGCTTCTCCCATGGGAACCAGGAAGCGTAGGCGGAGCGAGGTTGATGAAGAGGCAGGACTTCGACACACCCCCTACCTGGCGCGCCAAATGTCGGATTTAGGGCTCCGCAGACCCAAGGAGGTTCATACTCTAGGGCATGCATGAAGAACTCGACCTCTCAAGCTTGCCTACGCGTCGCCCCATAGCCTAGCCTAGCCAGACTCACGTGAAGGCGAGGGAGAAGATGATCACATCAGTTTCCCCAGGTTTGGGCCACCTTGCGGTGTAAAACCCTACTTCTGCTTTGTGGTGGATTGGCCTCACAAGGGATTGAGGATGAACTAATACAAGGGATGAACAACCTCGTGAGGTTCGGGGGTGAGGGAATGAGTCGATCGTCGACCGTCCACCTCTATGGTGGTGGCTAACCTATACTTATAGTGGCCTCGGTCCTCTTCCCCAAATCGTAGGCGAGAATGAATCCCACAATGGCCAATTTGAAAGGGGGCAAGTAGTACATCTTATCCTGATGAAAGTTGGTCTTCGCTTGCAAAGCTTCTGGTCGTGACGCAGTGGTGGGCTCGACGATGACATCTCAGTCCTGCCATGCTGGTGGTCTTGGTCTCGTTGCACCGGAATGGAAGCCTTTGCCAGATTCCTCGGGAACCCACGTCTGCGCTTGCCTCCTTAGCACCAAAGAGGAAATTGCCTCCTCTGCGCCCGCTGGCGCCCGCTGGCGCCCGCCTGGCCTTGGTCGTCCTAGCTTGTGTCATCGCAACCTCACGAGGTTGGGTACCTGCATAGAAATCTCCGCTCCTCAGGAGGCAGCATGGGAAGGCTGATCCCTCCGGAGGTCCTGGTGTCATCCGCCTCGCGAGGGTCTTGTCTTGATGGCCTTGGAGGTGGGCGTACCAGGCCATCGAAGGAGCCATGCCGCAGGCCACAGGTAGGCAAATCTGGGTACCCTGGTTCCTAGAACACCGACAACACTACCTCTAAAGCTATGTGGAATTTCAGACGTGCTCCACTGAAAAGTGATTTTCTCCAAATCTTAATATCCGTTGCTACCCGCTTCATTTTGATCTTGATCCGTATATATGGGTATATGTGATTAATAGGGCGCTGCCAGGATCGTGTCACTGTTTTGTGGAAATGGGGAAACTTGGGCCAGAAATTTTCATATCTGAATTTTGCCTTTCGTGGCGGTGCAACGGTGCAGGCCAGCAACAACTGGCAATGATCGAAGATAGAAGTTGATGCAGCCATCAACAATAGCCCTGGTGTTCCATCTCCCATTGCATGTTGCAAAAGAATTTGTCTATGCTGCACATTGTTGGATCCTCTCTTTCATTTGTCCATGTGAACTTTCTGTTCTTGCACTTTATCTCACGCAGCCCTGCACTGTTAGTTGCGTTTTCGAACCTCCCCATCATGCGCCTATTGATGTTGTTGTTGCTTTTTGCCCTTGCTTCAAAAATGATGTTGAAATCACCACAGATCAACCATGGCTCTCCGGCCGTGGGGGAGTGAAAGTGCAACTATCCCTTGGTGGTTTTGATAATTCCTAACAACATATAGCTCATTGAGCTAATTCTACTTGAAGATAAATATTTCAGGAAAAGCTCAATGATTGGCATGGCATGGATTAGAAAGTGGACCCCTCAAAATGCTAAGGACAAAAGATTGTCTCAAGCTCAAAGCACAAGACTCTACATTTTACTTTTAGTGATCCAATATCACATTGAGTCCATAGGAAAAGCCAATACTATTAAAAGGGGGTGAGGTGTTGCTTAATGAGTTGCTTGCTCAAAATGCTTAGTGATATGCTCCAAAAACCCTCAACTACTTTCTCATATACACATATGTCCCAAACCAAAAGTCAAACTCGGCCTCACCGAAATCTTCTATCCGGCGCCACCGAGTTCACTTGACATAGCTACTGCCAGAAACCCTAGTCACTTCGGTCTCACCGATAGGGATCTCGGTCTCACCGAGATGGGATTGCAAACTCTCTGTTTCCCTTCGTAACGTTTCGGTCCAACCGAGATGAGCGATCGGTCCCACCGAGATTGTAATGCAAACTCTCTGTTTCCCCTTCATAACGTTTCGGTCTAACCGAGATGAGCGAATCGGTCCCACCGAGTTTGCGTGACCAACTCTCTGTTTGCCTATTACCAAAATCGGTCCCACCGAGTTTGTGTAATCGGTCTCACTAAGATTACGTTATGTCCTAACCCTAATGGAATCGGTCCCACCAGTTGACATATCGGTCCCACCAAAAATCCTAACGTTCACATTTTGAACTAAATCAGTCTGACCAAGTTATATGATTTGGTCCCACTGAGTTTGGTGATTTGTGTGTAATGGTTAGATTTTGTGTGGAGGCTATATATACCCCTCCACCCACTCTTCATTCGTGGAGAGAGCCATCAGAACATGCCTACACTTCCAACATACATTTTCTGAGATATTCCATTCCAACCACAAGTAATCAAACAAGTAATCAACCTACACTTGTGTTGAGGTCAAGATATTCCATTCCAACCACATAAATATTGATCTCTAGCCTTCCTCAAGTTGCTTTCCACTCAAATCGTCTTTCTACCAAATCAAATCCTATGAGAGAGAGTTGAGTGTTGAGGAGACTATCACTTGAAGCACAAGAGCAAGGAGTTCATCATCAACACACCATCTATTACCTTTTGGAGAGTGGTGTCTCCTAGATTGGTTAGGTGTCACTTGGGAGCCTCTGTCAAGATTGTGGAGTTGAACCAAGGAGTTTGTACGGGCAAGGAGATCTCCTAGTTCGTGAAGATCTACCCTAGTGAGGCATGTCCTTCATGGGCAATGGCCATGGTGGGATAGACAAGGTTGCTTCTTCGTGGACCCTTTGTGGGTGGAGCCCTCCGTGGACTCGCGCAATCGTTACCCTTCGTGGGTTGAAGTCTCCATCAACGTGGATGTACGATAGCACCACCTATCGGAATCACACCAAAAATCTCCGTGTCTACATTGCGTTTGCTCCCTCCAAACTCCTCCCTTTACCTTCATATGCAATTTTTTTACATTCCGCTGCTATACTCTTAGAATTGCATGTGTAGGTTGATTACTTGTTTGTGCTAAGTTGTTGAAACCTGCCAAGACTTAAAATTGGGAAAAAGGCTAGATTTTTATTTGGTTAAGTAGTCTAATCACCCCCCTCTAGACATACTTTCGATCCTATAAGGAGGGGGTGCAGCGCTGGCCAGCTCACGGAGGAAATCCTCCTTCTAACCATCCTCTGATGGCCCATACACATTGGTTAGCCAGTACCAGTGTGAGGAGAGCAGCGAAGTTACTTTTCCTATGATTGAAAACTGCCTGGCTGCATGAGTTTGCACATTTAGAGAGGACTTGTCCCAGAATATGGCCATTCCTCTGGTTCCAATTGCAAGCAACACCGCACATGCTTCCAGGGCCGAGCCACCTACATCTCTGACCATAACCGGCGACCATAGCTCAATTTTTATTTCCTGTAAATAGAGGAGGCCGATCCTATGTGATGAAGCTATTTTGTTGATAGCCAATCTCCTTGCGGGTGCTTTTGAACCTCTAACATTCCAAGACATAATTGATGGGTTGTGGGTACTCATGGGGACACAAGAGATCACTCCACCAACTGAAATTTCTACTAAGAAACGAACAATATACATCCATGCTAACAGGGGGGCGATGACAGCCACCAGTAGTCCCAAGATCATGCTATCGTCTATCTAGCCTAGCCGCAGTTCCATCACAATACATAGATAAACCTACTCAAACCAGCCTAGGGCTGATTGTTTGCGAAGCCTATCTAAAGATGTAACTAACATGATCACACATTAACCTCGGTCCTGGCATCTCGGCCGACCATGGCAGCAGCGATCCAGAGAGCAGCAACGTCCATGTTGGTGAGCTTTGCGATGGCCTGAGGGTCGCTCTCTGTCAATGACTCATCAAAGCGCTTGATGAGGGCCACTGCAGCCTTTGTCATCATCTTGTCCTTGGGGCCTAGTGCACCAATCTCCTGGATCATCCTGAGCATGGCCCGCTACGCCACGAGCATGGCAGAGTGGATAGCCGCCTGCCTAGCACTCTATCTTGTCGGCACTGGACTCTCTCCGCATTTTCAAGTGCCTTCATTTTGGGCTGCTCATTGAATGTGATACCAATTTCTATGTACTCTTCCTTGGTCTCGTCAAAGTATCCTGAATGGTTTCCATTCCAGAAAAATGTGACATGGCCGAACTTAACTGTTTTAATGTCATGAATAAATAAAAAAAATCATAAATACAAATGTGTAAAAACATAGGATCAATGTCTAAGCACGGAATGAACTTTAGAACTCAAAACAACTGAAATAACAGTTTGCAAACATAATAATTCCCTCACAATTACCAGAATAGGGGCATCATCAGGTCAATAAAAGCTCAATGACCTTTCCAAAAAATACTCAATTGTAGATAATTTCAAGTACTGTCATTGTAGTTAAGCTTTGCCCCCGAACAACTATACTAATAGGTTCCAGAAAGTACGATAAACCAAAGAAATCACTTCTCTATTTTGGTGATTGAGAGATGATTAGCAACAAGTGTAAAGCCTCATCTGACCCCGTGTATTCACATTTTACCCAGTACTTGACCCACATTTGTTTTCAATGGGAGTATGCTATACTGACTTAAGTAATGTTGCATGTGATCAAGCACCGAGTCATGACTAACTAACGACCAGGAATTATAGTATAGAGATGAACATGAAGAACCAAGTGCCTTAGCATTTTTTAGAGAAAAGGCTATTGCCCGACTTTATAGATAAAGCCATACGAATGAGTACTGGATCAATAGAGATCCACGACAAACCAAGTCTCACAGCCAAACCACAATGAAGACAAACAAGAGTTTATAGGCGGCACGCAGGCCCAAATGAGAGAAAGGGGCATGTAGGCCACGACCTACACGACAAAAGAAACGGCAGCTACGACGCAACATCATCGGCTGGGAGGACAGCAGATTGGCAGACGCCTGCACTTTGGTGATCAACCTCTCCAGCACGTCACGGTCCTCCTCCTTAGTCAATAATTTCCACCGCTGCAAGAATATAGAAATTTTGAACAAAACATGAGCAGGTTTGTTAGGGAAGACACCCTCAATAGTAAACTTGTTCCGAGTGGTCCACAGAGCCCAGCAGAGGGCACCCATCCCAGTCCAAAATAACCTCCTGGTCCGGCCACTCAGGCCATTCGAAATGGCTCGCACATCGGCAAAGTTGCCAGGAGACCAAGATCTCGAATACCAAGATCGAACACACCCCCAGGCCAGTAGGGCCAGGTCACACTTAAAGAAAATGTGGTTAGAATCTTCGAGGGAGGAGCATAAAGAGCAAAAAGTGGAGCCAGGCCCATTCCTTTTCTGAATCTGGTCAGCCGAGGGGAGCCGGCCCCGAAAGGCTTGCCATAAGAAGATTTTAATCTTAGGAGGAATCCTAGCCAACCAAATACACTTGAACCTCGAGGAGGCAGAACCAGCTATAACACGCCTATACAGAGACTTGACCGAAAACTTCCCCGAAGCCAAATGTGGCCAAGAAACGGAGTTCGCCTCCTCCAAGAACACAGGGAACAAGGCAGCAAGGCGATGCCAGTCGCCTAACTCTTCAAGAGAAAGGGACCTCCAAAAACCCAGGTCCCAACCGTTAAGAGATAGCTCAGAGATAGAGATCTCGGGGTGGGAGCAGTAAGAAAAAAGAACTGGGAAAGAGGACGCCAAGGGGGCGTCCCTGGTCCACCAATCCAACCAAAAACGAGTCGAGGCTCCATCATTGACCACGAACTTGACATTGGAACGGAACACATCCCGAACCTTGACAAGGTCTACCCAAAACTGTGAAGCCCCACTAGGAGTCGCAAACATAGGACTACCATTCGGGAAGTATTTTGCTTTTAAGATACGAAGCCACAACGCATCCGGGTTAGCCGTCATGATTCTCCACCACCATTTAACAATAAGACAAGTGTTCATCGCCTGGGTGTTCAGAATCCCAAGCCCCCAAGGCTTTTAGGTCTGCAAATGATGTCCCATTTAACCAGCCTGTATTTACGCTTGTTCTTAGCCGAATTCTAGAAAAACACACCTCTATGTTTATCAAAGACCGCATGTGTCCCTTTGGAAAGTCTAAAGAAGCCCATGGAAAACATTGGGAGGGAAGAGAGGCAAGAGTTGGTGATGGCCACTTTGCCCGCAACCGAATTGTATGTGCCTCGCCAAGGGAGAACTCTGGTCCCCACCTTGGCCACCAGAGGCTTAAACTTGCTAGAGAACAGCCGCCAAGTGGAAATAGGGAGCCCTAAGTACTTGAAAGGGAAGGTACCCATGGAGCAATTAAGCAAGCGGGAGATCCTCAGAGCCTCCGCTTCATCTACACCCGTAACAATGGCCTCACTCTTAGAAAGATTGATTTTGAACCTCGACAAGGCTTCAAAACACAGGAGAATAAACTTGAGATTGACAATGCACGAGCCATCAGCCTCCACCAGAATGATCGTGTCGTCCGCGTATTGGAGATGAGTGAGACCCTAAGATATTAGCTGGGAGATCACACGAGAGATATGGCCAGCCGAGGCCGCCCTGTTCAGCATGCAAGAGAGTGCATCAACAAAAAAATTGAACAAGATGGGGATGCCGGATCCCCTTGCCGAAGGCCGCGACCGTTGGCAAAATAGTTGCTGACAGAGCCATTGATAGACACGATAGTGTGGCCCCCAAAAACCAGTTGCATCAGCCGATGTACTACTCCAGTCGAAACCCTTAGCGCGAAGGACTTCTCTAAGGAAATCCCAACTTACTGAATCATAAGCTTTTTCAAAATCGAGCTTAAGAATTAAGGCTTTGGAGCCCTCTTCCTGAGATCACGAACTACCTCGTGTAAACACAGGAAGCACACAGGAAGCCATCGAGGATAAACCTACCCTTTATGAAGGCAGGCTGGGATGAGTTGATGGTGCAATGAGCCACAGGGGTTAGCCTAGTCGCCATGCACTTGGCAAATAGAATGGAAAACTAGGTACTTGTCTGCAAGCGAAGGTGCGGACACCATTCTTCACCAAGTATTCTCTAGATGTCCTCTCAATCAAAGGTGGGGAAACAAGGTACTTTCTTGGAAGCTTCAACTCACCATCAATTGAAACATCCCAGCGTACTTAATTTTTGGTACACGAACACGGTCAAATTTATCAAAATCGGGAAACTCTAGTGCTTTCTCAAGCATAACAATGCGATCAACTCTGAAATTGAAAGTCACAATTGCATCACCGTCTACTATAGGACCAACCGATTTGTCATTCTCATCAACTATCACAAAGGGGAGCAAATACTGATCATTGGCCTTGGGCTCTGCTCTTAGAGTCTTCACAACTTCAAGTGCATTTTGGAATTTGTATGCTACTTCTCCAAGTACGTGGGCATCCCACCCACACTTGACCACACTCCACTCATTCTGCAATGTATCAAAAAACATGACTTCAATTTCACCAGGAAATTGTTTATTTTTTCAACTTAAATATAACATGACTGGGGTATGAAAATAAATCTTTTGAAATACGGAGTAGCTATGTAATATATACCTAATATAACAATAAAGGGAGGAATATTTCTGGGTTCTTCTTTTGTCATGGATTTATCTATACCTAATAATAATGGAAGGAAGATTTCTTTGTTCTTCTTTCATCACCCCTTTATATCCATTAATTTTATATTAACCACAAAGGTTGACACTTGAGATTTAAAAGAAGGGCCGTTTATGATCGTATGTCCGGACGTCAAGTTTTTTACGTTGAGTTTTTATCTGTCGTCTTGCTTGTGAGCCACCATGCCCACAGGAATCAATCAAGGCATGCAAAATGTGTTCGAGTAGGAGAGACCATGAGAAATAAATTCATAGCATTGGTACTACATGTACTCATGAGTACATCCAATAGGGATCCAAGTTCTGATGCCGTAAGGGCATTTCTAACCAACCCCCTATCCGGTGTTAGAGGAGTAAATAATCGGTTTTATTCCTCTAATGCGCACCTAACCGATACCCAGTCCATCATAAGGGAGTAAAAGTTATACTCTGACCTGTATCCCTTCCCTATTTTTACTCCACCACTCCGTCTCGGAGTAAAAATCTCGCGCCTCTCTCGCCTCGCCCTGCTGCTCCCGCGCTTAGCCGCCGGGCCTGCAATGCCGCCCCCGTGCCCGTACTAGTCGCAGTTCCGGCGAGCTCCGCGCCATGGCCTCCATGGACGAGCACTGTCGCAACATCCATTGCTGGGAGCACCATGAACACGTTGTTGATGAACCACTTCATGTTCCCGTCCAGCTTGTTCTGCGTGTTGAGCAGCTCGATGCGGTGGTCCGACGTCACCGGCGATTGGGGGCGCGCCGACGCGAGCTTTGATCTGGTGAAAGTGCAACTATCCCTGGGTGGTTTTGGTAATTCCTAACAACATATAGCTCATTGAGCTAATGCTACTTGAAGATAAATATTTCAGGAAAAGCTCAATCATTGGCATGGCACGGATTAGAAAGTGGATCCCTCAAAATGCTAAGGACAAAAGATTGGCTCAAGCTCAAAGCACAAGACTCTACATTTTACTTTTAGTGATCCAAGATCACATTGAGTCCATAGGAAAAGCCAGTACTATTAAAAGGGGGTGAGGTGTTGCTTAACAAGTTACTTGCTCAAAATTCTTAGTGATATGCTCCAAAACACCAAAAGCACGCTCGACGTCCTTCCTAGGTCTCTCTTGCTCTTGGGAAAATATTTTCCTCTTCGCTCCGACAGGGTTGGGGATTTTCTTCACAATAGTAGTCCACTGAGGATAGATACCATCACCAAGGTAAAATCTCGGTGGCCATTGATGGTCAAGGGTTGATGGTAAAATTAACCTGGTAGTAGTTGTGGCCGTTGATGGTAAAATTAACCTATAGCGATCCGAACTCAGACGGTCAAATCTCTATGCTTCAGTGTCATCCCTGGATCGGTAATGCTGACACACACAGTACTTGAATGGATTTATAACAGAGTAGCAAGCTCATACGTCCATTTTGCATCATATGACAAGAATTATATGAGTTGTTGTTCTAAGAATGATCATGATGCCCTCATGTCCGTATTTTATTTTTATCGACACCTCTATCTCTAAACATGTGGACATATTTTTCCATTTCGGCTTTTCGCTTGAGGACAAGCGAGGTCTGAGCTTGGGGGAGTTGATACGTCCATTTTGCATCATGCTTTATATCGATATTTATTGCATTATGGGCTATTATTACACATTATGTCACAATACTTATGCCTATTCTCTCTTATTTTACAAGGTTTACATGAAGAGGAAGAATGCCGGCAGCTGGGATTCTGGGCTGGAAAAGGAGCAAATATTAGAGACCTATTCTGCACAGCTCCAAAAGTCCTGAAACTCCACGGAAGACGTTTTCAGAATATATAAAAAATACTCAGCGGAAGAGATTCACAAGGGGGCCACACCCTGCCCACGAGGGTGGGGGGCGCGCCCTACCCCCCTGGGCGCGCCCCCTACCTCGTGGGCCCCCTGGTGGCCCTCCGGTGGCCATCTTCTGCTATATGAAGTCTTTCGATGGGAAAAAATAACAAGCCATGTTCTCGGACGAAACTCCGCCGCCACGAGGCGGAACCTTGGCGGAACCAATCTAGGGCTCTGGCGGAGCTGTTTTGCCGGGGAAACTTCCCCCCAGAGGGGGAAATCATCGCCATCGTCATCACCAACGCTCCTCTCATCGGGAGAGGGCAATCTTCATCAACATCTTCATCAACACCATTTCCTCTCAAAACCCTAATTCATCTCTTGTATCCAATTCTTGTCTCCAAGTCTAGGATTGGTGCTAGTAGGTTGCTAGTAGTGTTAATTACTCCTTGTAGTTGATGCTAGTTGGTTTAATTGGTGGAAGATCATATGTTCAGATCCTATATGCATATTAATACCCCTCTGATTATGAAAATGTTTATGCTTTGTGAGTAGTTACGTTTGTTCCTGAGGACATGGAAGAAGTCTTGCTATTAGTAGTCATGTGAATTTGGTATTCGTTCAATATTTTGATGAGATGTATGTTGTCTCTCCTCTAGTGGTGTTATGTGAACGTCGACTACATGACACTTCACCATTATTTGGGCCTAGAGTAAGGCATTGGGAAGTAATAAGTAGATGATGGGTTGCTAGAGTGACAGAAGCTTAAACCCTAGTTTATGCGTTGCTTCGTAAGGGGCTGATTTGGATCCATATGTTTCATGCTATGGTTAGGTTTACCTTAATACTTTTGTTGTAGTTGCGGATGCTTACAATAGAGGTTAATCATAAGTGGGATGCTTGTCCAAGTAAGGGCAGTACCCAAGCACCGGTCCACCCACATACCAAATTATCAAAGTACCGGACGCGAATCATATGAGTGTGATGAAAACTAGCTTGACGATATTCACATGTGTCCTCGGGAGCACTTTTCTCTATATAAGAGTTTGTCCAGGCTTGTCCTTTGCTACAAAATGGATTGGGCCACCTTGCTGCACTTTATTTACTTTTGTCACTTGTTGCTCGTTACAAATTATCCTATCACAAAACTATCTATTACCACTTATTTTAGTACTTGCAGAGAATACCTTGCTGGAAACCGCTTATCATTTCCTTCTGCTCCTCGTTGGGTTCAACACTCTTACTTATCGAAAGGACTACGATAGATCCCCTATACTTGTGGGTAATCAAGACTCTTTTCTAGCGCCGTTGCCGGGGAGTGAAGCGCCTTTGGTAGGTGGAATTTGGTAAGGAAAAATTTATATAGTGTGCTAAAATTTACTGTCACTTGTTACTATGGAAAGTAATCCTCTGAGGGGCTTGTTCGGGGTATCTTTACCCCGACTAGTAGAGCAAAGAGTTGCTCCACAACCTACTGAACCTACTGAAAATGAAAATGTCTGCTTTGAAATTCCTTGGGGTATGATAGAGAAACTGCTAGCTAATGCTTATGTGGATGAAGTTTGTGGATTATTTAAGCTTGCAGGTGTACCCGGAGATGTTGTTAATAAGAAGGTCTTCCCTTTATCTTTGAAGGGAGATACATCAACATGGTATAGGCTATGTGATGATATGGGGTCTTGGAATTACAAACGATTGAAATTGGAATTTCATCAGAAGTTTTATCCTATGCATCTTGTTCATCATGATCGCAATTATATATATAATATTTGGCCTCGCAAAGGAGAAAGCATCGCTCAAGCTTGGGGGAGGCTTAAAGCAATGTTATATTCATGCCCCAATCATGAGCTCTCAAGATAAATGATTATTCAAAAATTTTATGCTCGGCTTTCTGATAGCAATCGCACCATGCTTGATACTTCTTGTTATGGCTCTTTTATAATGAAGACTATTGAATTCAAATGGGATTTATTGGAAAGAATTAAACGCAACTCTGAAGATTGGGACCTCGACAAAGGTAAGGAGTCAGGTATGACACCTAGTTTTTATTGTGTTAAATCTTTTATGGAGACCGATGTTTGCTGTAAATTTAGCACTAAATATGGACTTGACTCTGAGATAGTAGCTTCTTTCTGTGAATCTTTTGCTACTTATGTTGATCTCCCCAAGGAGAAGTGGTATAAATATCATCCTCCCATAGACATAAAAGTAGCTGCACCTATTAAAGTTGAAGAAAAGATTGTCACTTATAATGATCCTATTGTTCCTACTGCATATGTTGAGAAACCATATTTCCCTGTTAGGATAAAGGATCATGGTAAAGCTTCAACTGTGGTTCGTAAAAGCAATATTAAAACTTATACACCTCATGAGCAAATTAAAGTTGAACCTGATATTGCTATTGTTAAAGATCTCTTGTCTAATAATATTGATGGGCATGTCATTCATTTCCTTGATGAAACTGCTAGAATTGCTAAACCTTGTGCTAAAGATAAAAACAGACCGGTGGTAGGCATGCCTGTTATTTCTGTTAAAATAGGAGACCATTGTTATCATGGCTTATGTGATATGCGTGCTAGTGCTAGTGCAATACCTTATTCCTTATACAAAGAAATTATGCATGATATTGCACCTGCTGAGATAGAAGGTATTGATGTCACAATTAAACTTACCAATAGAGATACTATTTCACCAATGGGAATTGTTAGAGATGTTGAAGTCTTGTGTGGGAAAACTAAATATCCTGCTGATTTTCTTGTTCTTGGTTCCCCACAAGATAGCTTTTGTCCCATTATATTTGGTAGACCTTTCCTGAACACTGTTAATGCTACCATAGATTGCAAAAGGGATGTTGTTACTATCGGTTTAGATGATATGACTCATGAATTTAATTTTTCTAAATTTAGTAGACAACACCGTGAAGAAGAATTACCTAGTAAGGATGAAATTATTGGTCTTGCCTCTATTGCCGTACCTCCTAGTGATCCTTTAGAACAATATTTGCTAGACCATGAAAATGATATGTTTATGAATGAAAGAAGGGAAATAGACGAAGTATTCTTTAAACAGGAACCTATTCTGAAAAACAATTTGCCTGTTGAAATCCTAGGGTATCCCCCTCCACCCAAGGGTGATCCCGTGTTTGAGCTTAAACCGTTACCTGATACTCTTAAATATGCTTATCTTGATGAGAAAAAGATATATCATGTTATTATTAGTGCTAACCTTTCAGAGCATGAGGAAGAGAGATTATTGAAAACTCTGAAGAAGCACCGTGCTGCTATTTGGTATACTGTTGATGATCTTAAGGGCATTAGTCCCACTCTATGTCAACATAAAATTAATTTGGAAGAAGATGCTAAACCAGTTCGTGACCATCAACGACGGCTGAATCCTAAAATGAAAGAAGTGGTAAGAAAGGAAATACTAAAGCTCCTTGAGGCAGGTATAATTTATCCCGTTGCTGATAGTCAGTGGGTAAGTCCTGTCCATTGTGTCCCTAAGAAGGGAGGTATTACTGTTGTTCCTAATGATAAAGATGAATTGATTCCTCAAAGAATTATTACAGGTTATAGGATGGTAATTGATTTCCGCAAATTAAATAAGGCAACTAAAAAGGATCATTACCCCTTACCTTTTATCGATCAAATGCTAGAAAGATTATCCAAACATACACATTTTTGCTTTCTAGATGGTTATTCTGGTTTCTCTCAAATACCTGTGTCAGCCAAAGATCTATCAAAGACTACTTTTACTTGCCCTTTTGGTACTTTTGCTTATAGACATATGCCTTTTGGTTTATGTAATGCACCTGCTACCTTTCAAAGATGCATGATGGCTATATTCTCTGACTTTTGTGAAAATATTTGTGAGGTTTTCATGGACGATTTCTCTTTCTATGGATCTTCTTTTGATGATTGCTTGAGCAACCTTGATCGAGTTTTGCAGAGATGTGAAGAAACTAATCTGGTCTTGAATTGGGAAAAGTGCCACTTTATGGTTAATGAAGGTATTGTCTTGGGGCATAAAGTTTCTAAAAGAGGTATTGAAGTTGATAAAGCCAAAGTTGATGCTATTGAGAAGATGCCATGTCCCAAGGACATCAAAGGTATAAGAAGTTTCCTTGGTCATGCCGGATTTTATAGGAGGTTCATTAAGGACTTCTCAAAAATTTCTCGGCCTTTGACTAATTTATTACAAAAAGATATACCATTTGTCTTTGATGACGATTTGTTAGAAGCATTTGAAATATTTAAGAAAGAATTGATCTCTGCACCTATTGTTCAGCCACCTGATTGGAATTTACCCTTTGAAATTATGTGTGATGCTGGTGATTATGTTGTAGGTGCTGTTCTAGGGCAAAGAGTTGATAAGCAATTAAATGTTATTCAATATGCTAGTAAAACCCTAGATAATGCTCAAAGAAATTATGCTACCACTGAAAAAGAATTCTTAGCAGTTGTATTTGCTTGTGATAAGTTCAGACCTTATATTGTTGATTCTAAAGTAACTATTCACACTGATCATGCTGCTATTAAATATCTTATGGAAAAGAAAGATGCTAAACCTAAAGTTATTAGATGGGTTCTCTTGCCACAAGAATTTGATTTGCATATTGTTGATAGAAAGGGAGCTGAGAACCCCGTTGCAGACAACTTATCTAGGTTAGAAAATGTGCTTGATGACCCACTTCCTATTGATGATAGCTTTCCCGATGAGCAATTAAATGTCATAAATGCTTCTCATATTGCTCCATGGTATGCTGATTATGCTAATTACATTGTTGCTAAGTTTATACCACCTAGTTTCACATACCAACAAAAGAAAAAGTTCTTCTATGATTTGAGGCATTACTTTTGGGACGACCCACATCTTTATAAAGAAGGAGTAGATGGTGTTATTAGACGTTGTGTACCTGAGAATGAACAAGAACAGATCCTACGCAAGTGTCACTCTGAAGCTTATGGAGGACACCATGCTGGAGATAGAACTGCACATAAGGTATTGCAATCTGGTTTTTATTGGCCTACTCTCTTCAAGGACGCCCGTGAGTTTGTCCTATCTTGTGATGAATGTCAAAGAATTGGTAATATTAGTAGACGCCAAGAAATGCCAATGAATTATTCACTCGTTATTGAACCATTTGATGTTTGGGGCTTTGACTATATGGGACCCTTTCCTTCCTCTAATGGATATACACATATTTTAGTTGTTGTTGATTACGTTACTAAGTGGGTAGAAGCTATTCCAACTAGTAGTGCTGATCATAACACTTCTATTAAAATGCTTAAAGAAGTTATTTTTCCAAGATTTTGAGTCCCTAGATATTTAATGACTGATGGCGGTTCACATTTTATTCATGGTGCTTTCCGTAAAATGCTTGCTAAGTATGATGTTAATCATAGAATTGCATCTCCTTATCACCCTCAGTCTAGTGGTCAAGTAGAATTGAGTAATAGAGAACTCAAATTAATTTTGCAAAAGACTGTTAGTAGATCTAGAAATAATTGGTCCAAGAAACTTGACGATGCATTATGGGCCTATAGAACTGCATATAAAAATCCTATGGGTATGTCTCCGTATAAAATGGTTTATGGAAAAGCATGTCACTTACCTCTTGAACTAGAACACAAGGCATATTGGGCCATTAAAGAACTCAATTATGATTTTAAACTTGCCGGTGAGAAGAGGCTATTTGATATTAGCTCACTTGATGAATGGAGAACCCAAGCCTATGAAAATGCCAAGTTGTTTAAAGAAAAAGTTAAAAGATGGCATGACAAAAGAATACAAAAGCGTGAGTTTAATGTAGGTGATTATGTATTGCTATACAACTCTCATTTAAGATTTTTTGCAGGAAAACTTCTCTCTAAATGGGAAGGTCCTTACGTTATCGAGGAGGTCTATCGTTTCGGTGCCATAAAAATCAACAACTTCGAAGGCACAAATCCAAAGGTGGTGAACGGTCAAAGAATCAAACATTATATCTCAGGTAATCCCATAAATGTTGAAACCAATGTTATTGAAACCGTGACCCCGGAGGAATACATAAGGGACACTTTCCGGAACGTTTCAGACTCCGAAAAGGAATAGGTATGTGGTACGGTAAGTAAACCGACTCCAAAACAGTTTTAAGGCAATATTTCTCCGTTTTGGAATATTTAGAAAAATAGAAAAATAAGTAGCAGCCCGGGAAGGACACGAGGGCTCCATGAGGGTGGAGGGCGCGCCCTACCCTACTGGGTGCGCCCCCTACCTCGTGGGCACCTCGTGTGCTCTCCGGACTCCGTTTTCGTACACGTTACGTATTTTGGTCGGTAAAAATTCATTATATAATCTCCCGGGGGTTTTGACTCCCGTATCACGCAAATATCTCTTGTCTTTGTTTTGAGCTGTCCTGCTGCAGACAGAGCAACATGTCGTCCCAGGATTCGGAAGGAGAAAGCCATGTGGCTGATTACCTTGCAGATCCTAAGGTCTATGGGGATGTGGAGCATTGCGGTTGGACTACGGAAGAAGAAGAGGACTATGAACCCAAGGGAAAGGAGGAGACGAGCTCAGATGAAGATGAAGTCCCACTACCTCAACCTGGGGACATGCATGTGGAGTTCAAAAAGTAAAGCCTCCCAGATAGGGTAAAGAAACCTAAGATCGAGTTTATCCCTTTTCGCCTCTTGAAGGAAAACAAGCAGGAACTATGCAAAAAGATACTGAGCCTGGAGCAGGAGATCGAGGACCTAAGGGACCAAAATTCTGTCCTCAAGCGCAAATTAAGGAAGAAGCCTACGCCATCAACAAAACCATCATCTTCTGCACCAGCAAAGAAGAATTGAGTATCTGGTATGGGCACGCCCCGGTATCATATCACCATCACTTTTATCTTTACTGTTTTTCTTAGTTCGGTCCTTTTGGTAATATCTTGATCTAGTAGAGTAAAAGTTCTTAGTATGATCTAGTCGTGAGTTTTGCTTTATAATTATTCTATGTAATCGAGTCCGTGAGCTATATAATAAAGATTAGTGTTGAGTCAAGGGCTTGATTATTTTTCCATGATCCTGAGGGAATAAAAGAAAAGAGAAATAAATAAAAAGAAACAAAGAGATCATATGAGTCTTATGGAGAGTAATGAACTCACATAGAAAAAGTATGATGAATAAAAGTTGTTGAGGGTTGACAAACATAGTTTTGGTCATCATTGCAATTAATAGGAAGTAATAAGGAAAGAGAGGTCTTCACATATAGATATACTATCTTGGGCATCTTTTATGATTGTGAGCACTCATTAAAATATGACATGCTAAAAGAGTTGACGTTGGACAAGGAAGACAACGTAATGGGTTATGTTTTCTTACATCTGAGATAAATTATATTGTCATGGATCATCCAACATGGTTGAGCTTGCCTTTCCCCCCTCGTGCTAGCCAAATTCATCACACCAAGTAGAGATACTACTTGTGCTTCCAAATACCCTTAAACCAGTTTTGCCATGAGAGTCCACCATACCTACCTATGGATTGAGTAAGATCCTCTAAGTAAGTTGTCATCGGTGCAAGCAATAAAAATTGTTCCCTAAATATGTATGACTTATTAGTGTGGGAGAAAATAAACTTTATACGATCGTGTGATATGGAAGAAATAAAAGCGACAAACTGCATAATAAAGGTCCATATCACAAGTGGCAATATAAAGTGACGTTCTTTCGCATTAAGATTTTGTGCATCCAACCACAAAAGCGCATGACGACCTCTGCTTCCCTCTGCGAAGGGCTTATCTTTTACTTTTATCTCCTACATTGCATAAGAGTCATGGTGATATTCACCCTTCCTTTTTACATTTTATCCTTTGGCAAGCACAGTATGTTGGACATATCCTGGTATATATGGCTAATTGGATGTGAGTTTTCATGAACTATTACCGTTGACATTACCCTTGAGGTAAAACGTTGGGAGGCAAAAACTATAAGCCCCTATCTTTCTCTGTGTTCGATTAAAAGTCCATACCCATAAGTATTGCGTGAGTGTCAGCAATTGTGAAAGACTATATGATAGTTGAGTATGTGGACTTGCTGAAAAGCTCTTATATATTGACACTTTCCTATGTTATGATAAATTGCAATTGCTCCAATGACTGAGATTATAGTTTGTTAGTCTTCAGTGAAGTTTACTATTCATACTTGAAATTCTGATTGAATTATTACTCTAGCATAATAAATCATATGACAAGAATTATATGAGTTGTTGTTCTAAGAATGATCATGATGCCCTCATGTCCGTATTTTATTTTTGTCGACACCTCTATCTCTAAACATGTGGACATATTTTTCCATTTCGGCTTTTCGCTTGAGGACAAGCGAGGTCTAAGCTTGGGGGAGTTGATACGTCCATTTTGCATCATGCTTTTATATCGATATTTATTGCATTATGGGCTATTATTACACATTATGTCACAATACTTATGCCTATTCTCTCTTATTTTACAAGGTTTACATGAAGAGGGAGAATGCCGGCAGCTGGGATTCTGGGCTGGAAAAGGAGCAAATATTAGAGACCTATTCTGCACAGCTCCAAAAGTCCTGAAACTCCACGGAAGACGTTTTCAGAATATATAAAAAATACTCAGTGGAAGAGATTCACAAGGGGGCCACACCTGCCCACGAGGGTGGGGGCGCGCCCTACCCCCCTGGGCACGCCCCCTACCTCGTGGGCCCCCTGGTGGCCCTCTGGTGGCCATCTATATGAAGTCTTTCGATGGGAAAAAAATAAAAAGCCATGTTCTCGGACGAAACTCCACCGCCACGAGGCGGAACCTTGGCGGAACCAATCTAGGGCTCTGGCGGAGCTGTTCTGCCGGGGAAACTTCCCCCCGGAGGGGGAAATCATCGCCATCGTCATCACCAACGCTCCTCTCATCGGGAGAGGGCAATCTTCATCAACATCTTCATCAACACCATTTCCTCTCAAAACCCTAGTTCATCTCTTGTATCCAATTCTTGTCTCCAAGTCTGGGATTGGTGCTAGTAGGTTGCTAGTAGTGTTAATTACTCCTTGTAGTTGATGCTAGTTGGTTTAATTGGTGGAAGATCATATGTTCAGATCCTATATGCATATTAATACCCCTCTGATTATGTAAATGTTTATGCTTTGTGAGTAGTTACGTTTGTTCCTGAGGACATGGAAGAAGTCTTGCTATTAGTAGTCATGTGAATTTGGTATTCGTTCGATATTTTGATGAGATGTATGCTGTCTCTCCTCTAGTGGTGTTATGTGAACGTCGACTACATGACACTTCACCATTATTTGGGCCTAGAGTAAGGCATTGGGAAGTAATAAGTAGATGATGGGTTGCTAGAGTGATAGAAGCTTAAACCCTAGTTTATGCGTTGCTTCGTAAGGGGCTGATTTGGATCCATATGTTTCATGCTATGGTTAGGTTTACCTTAATACTTTTGTTGTAGTTGCGGATGCTTACAATAGAGGTTAATCATAAGTGGGATGCTTGTCCAAGTAAGGGCAGTACCCAAGCACCGGTCCACCCACATACCAAATTATCAAAGTACTGAACGCGAATCATATGAGTGTGATGAAAACTAGCTTGACGATATTCACATGTGTCCTCGGGAGCGCTTTTCTCTATATAAGAGTTTGTCCAGGCTTGTCCTTTGCTACAAAATGGATTGGGCCACCTTGCTGCACTTTATTTACTTTTGTCACTTGTTGCTCGTTACAAATTATCCTATCACAAAACTATCTATTACCACTTATTTTAGTACTTGCAGAGAATACCTTGCTAGAAACCGCTTATCATTTCCTTCTGCTCCTCGTTGGGTTCGACACTCTTACTTATCGAAAGGACTACAATAGATCCCTATACTTGTGGGTCATCACAAGCACACACTTATTACATCGATAATCTCAATAGAGAACTTATTACAATAAATATGGCTTAAGGCCATCTAAATAAGATAACACAGAAGGCTTGGACGATAAAGCGAGTCCATCAACTCCAACGGCATAGCTGAGTGCACGACAAACGACCTAGCGCACCTTACTCTTCGTCTGAAAAATCTGCAACATGATATGTTGCAGCCCGGAAACGGGTCAGCACATGGAATATGCAGGCAATATAACACGGTAGAGCAATGAACAGAATAAATGCTATCACTACATGCAAATATGGCTGGTGGAGGCTCTATGGTTATAATGTTTTGCGAAAAGCTGATTTTTCCCTACAACAAAGGAATATTTTTTATTTAACTATCATGGTAGTTGAAACATTGAGAAGGTACCCCCATCTCAATCCCAATTAAAAGTAATTATCAACACAACAAATTAAATTAGAGTGATGAGATCAACATGATAATCCAACAACCCGATACTCAAGTTGTCCATAACCGGGGACATGGCTAACCATGATTAGTTCGTACACTCTGTAGAGGTTTGCACACTTTTCCCCACAAGACTCGATCTCCTCCGTTGGATTCCTCGCACTACATGGTGTTTGAGAAACGGATGATTAAGACACAGTCTTTCAGAAGCATTAACTCTAACCCCGGGTAGACAGTACCAACCTACATCCCCTACATATGCTAGCCTACTGCTACGTCTTGAGGTTGCCTTGGTTTACCCCGAAGAGGAAGGGATGATGCATCAGAGTAGCGTAAGTATTTCCCTCAGTTTTTGAGAACCGAGGTATCAATCCAGTAGGAGGCCACGCTCAAGTCCCTCGTACCTGCACAAAACGATAGCTACTCGCAACCAACGCGGTTAGGAGTTGTCAATCCCTTCACGGTCACTTACGAGAGTGAGATCTGATAGATATAATATTTTTGGTATTTTTGGTATAAAGATGCAAAGTAAAAAGTAAAAACAAAGTAAAAAAGCAAAGCAAGATTAAAGTGATGGAGATTGATATGATGAGAATAGACCCGGGGGCCATAGGTTTCACTAGTGGCTTCTCTCAAGATCATAAGTATTCTACGGTGGGTGAACAAATTACTGTTGAGCAATTGACAGAATTGAGCATAGTTATGAGAATATCTAGGCATGATCATGTATATAGGCATCACGTCCGTGACAAGTAGATCGAAACGATTCTGCATCTACTACTATTACTCCACTCATCGACCGCTATCCAGCATGCATCTAGAGTATTAAGTTAAAAACAGAGTAACGCCTTAAGCAAGATGACATGATCTAGAGAGATAAATTCATGCAATATGAAATAAACCCCATCTTGTTATCCTCGATGGCAACGATACAATACGTGCCTTGCTGCCCCTTCTGTCACTGGATAAGGACACCGCAAGATTGAACCCAAAGCTAAGCACTTCTCCCATGGCAAGAACTACCAATCTAGTTGGCCAAACCAAACGGATAATTCGAAGAGAGTTGCAAAGATAACCAATCATACATTAAAGAATTCAGAGAAGATTCAAATATTATTCATAGATAGACTTGATCATAAACCCACAATTCATCGATCTCAACAAACACACCGCAAAAAGAAGATTACATCGAATAGATCTCCACAAGAGAGGGGGAGAACTTTGTATTGAGATTCAAAGAGAGAGAAGAAGCCATCTAGCTACTAACTATGGACCTGAAGGTCTGAGGTAAACTACTCACACTTCATCGGAGAGGTTATGATGATGTAGAAGCCCTCCGTGATGACGGCCCTCTTCAGGCGGAGCTCTGAAACAGGCCCCAAGATGTGATCTCATGGATACAGAAAGTTGCGGCGGTGGAATTAGGTTTTTGGCTCCTGTTCTGATCGTTTGGGGGTACGTGTGTATATATAGGAGGAAGAAGTACGCCAGAGGAGCAACGAGGGGCCCACGAGGCAGGGGGCGCACCCTAGGGGGGCGCCCCCCACCCTTGTGACCGCCTCTTTTGTTCCTTGGAGCAGGGTCCAAGTCTCCTGGATCACGTTCGGTGAGAAAATCACGTTCCCGAAGATTTTATTCCGTTTGGACTCCGTTTGATATTCCGTTTCTTCGAAACACTGAAATAGGCAAAAAAACAACAATTCTGGGTTGGGCCTCCGGTTAATAGGTTAGTCCCAAAAATAATATAAAAGTGGAAAATAAAGCCCAATATAGTCCAAAACAGTAGATAATATAGCATGGAGCAATCAAAAATTATAGATACGTTGGAGACGTATCAGGCATCCCCAAGCTTAACTCCTGCTCGTCCTCGAGTAGGTAAATGATAAAAACAGAATTTTTGATGCGGAGTGCTACTTGGCATAATTTCAATGCAAATCTTCTTAATTGTGGTATGAATATTCAGATTAGAAAGATTCAAGACAAAAGTTTATATTGACATAAAAAATAATAATACTTCAAGCATACTAATAAAGCAATTATGTCTTCTCAAAATAACATGGCCAAAGAAAGTTATCCCTACAAAATCATATAGTCTGTCTATGCTCTATCTTCACCACACAAAGTATTTAAATCATGCACAACCCCGATGACAAGCAAAGCAATTGTTTCATACTCTAACTTTTTCAAAACTTTTTCAATCTTCATGCAATACATGAGCGTGAGCCATGGATATAGCACTATAGGTGGAATAGAATGGTGGTTGTGGAGAAGACAAAAAGGAGAAGATAGTCTCACATCAACTAGGCGTATCAACGGGCTATGGAGATGCCCATCAATAGATATCAATGTGAGTGAGTAGGGATTGCCATGCAACGGATGCACTAGAGCTATAAGTATATGAAAGCTCAAAAAGAAACTAAGTGGGTGTGCATCCAACTTGCTTGCTCATGAAGACCTAGGGCAATTTGTGGAAGCCCATCATTGGAATATACAAGCCAAGTTCTATAATGAAAAATTCCCACCAGTATATGAAAGTGATAACATGAGAGACTCTTTACTATGAAGATCATGGTGCTACTTTGAAGCACAAGTGTGGTAAAAGGATAGTAACATTGTCCCTTCTCTCTTTTTCTCTCATTTTTTATTTTATTTGGGCCTTTTCTCTTTTTATGGCCTCTTTTTATTTGGGCTTCTTTGGCCTCTTTTTTTTCATCCGAAGTCTCATCCCGACTTATGGGGGAATCATAGTCTCCATCATTCTTTCCTCACTGGGACAATGCTCTAATAATGATGATCATCACACTTTTATTTTTCTTACAACTCAATACTTAGAACAAAATATGACTCTATATGAATGCCTCCGGCGGTGTACCGGGATATGCAATATGACAATGATGGAGCGTGTCATGATAAACGGAACGGTGGAAAGTTGCATGGCAATATATCTCGGAATGGCTATGGAAATGCGATAATAGGTAGGTATGGTGGCTGTTTTGAGGAAGGTATATGGTAGGTGTATGATACCGGCGAAAGGTGCACGGTATTAGAGAGGCTAGCAAAGGTGGAAGGGTGAGAGTGCGTATAATCCATGGACTCAACATTAGTCATAAAGAACTCATATACTTATTGCAAAAATCTAGAAGTTATCAAAGCAAAGTATTACGCGCATGCTCCTAGGGGGATAGATTGGTAGGAAAAGACCATCGCTCATCCCCGACTGCCACTCATAAGGAAGACAATCAATAAATAAATCATGCTCCGACTTCATCACATAATGGTTCACCATACGTGCATGCTACGAGAATCACAAACTTTAACACAAGTATTCTTTAAATTCACAACTACTCAACTAGCATGACTTTAATATTATCACCTCCATATCTCAAAACAATTATCATGCTTCAATCTTTCCTTAGGATTCAACACACTCAAAAGAAAGTTTCACAAATCTTGAATACCAAACATATTATTATTAAGCAAATTACCATGCTATTAAGAGACTCTCAAAATAATTTAAGTGAAGCATGAGAGATCAATAGTTTCTTTAAAACAAATCCACCACCGTGCTCTAAAAGATCTAAGTGAAGCACACAGAGCAAAAATTATAATGCTCAAAAGATATAAGTGAAGCACATAGAGCAAAACTACATGGCTCAAAAGATATAAGTGAAGCACATAGAGCAAAACTACTTAGCTCAAAAGATATAAGTGAAGCACATAGAGTATTCTATCAAATTTTAATTCATGTATGGCTCTCTCAAAAGGTGTGTACAGCAAGGATGATTGTGGCATACTAAGACACAAAGACACAAATAATACAAGACGCTCCAAGCAAAACACATATCATGTTGGTGAATAAAAATATAGCTCCAAGTAAATTACCGATGGAAGTGGACGAAAGAGGGGATGCCTTCCGGGGCATCCCCAAGCTTTGACTTTTTGGTGTCCTTGGATTATCTTGGGGGTGCCATGGGCATCCCCAAGCTTAGGCTCTTGCCACTCCTTGTTCCATGATCCATCAAAAGAATTCACCCAAAACTTGAAAACTTCACAACACAAAACTCAAAATAGAAAACTCGTGAGCTCCGTTAGCGAAAGAAAACAAAAGACCACTTCAAGGTACTGTAATGAACTCATTCTTTATTTATATTTGTTTTAAACCTACTGTATTCCAACTTCTCTATGGATTATAAACTATTTTACTAGCCATAGATTCATCAAAATAAGCAAACAACACACGAAAAACAGAATCTGTCAAAAACAGAACAGTCTGTAGTAATCTGTAGCTAGCGCAAGATATGGAACACCAAAAATTCTAAAATAAATTTCTGGTCGTGAGGAATTTATCTATTAATCATATGCAAAAAGAATTAACTAAATATCACTCTCCAAATAAAAATGACAGCAGTTCTCGTGAGCGCTAAAGTTTCTGTTTTTTACAGCAAGTTCAACAAGACTTTCCCCAAGTCTTCCAACGGTTCTACTTGGCACAAACACTAATTAAACACAAAAAACACAACCAAAACAGAGGCTAAATAATTTATTTATTAATAAGCAGGAGCAAAAAGCAAGGAATAAAAATAAAATTGGGTTGCCTCCCAACAAGCGCTATCGTTTAACGCCCCTAGCTAGGCATAAAAGCGAGGATAGATCTAGGTATTGCCATTCTTGGTTTTAGAGAGAAAGAGATAAAACTTGTTATCTATGGAATTAATAATTCTATTTTGACAAAGTACATGTCCATTAATGGTAGAAGAAATATTAAGTATGTTTCGGAAATTGGCATCTAGGCTAGCTTTTATCTCTTTAATAGATTCGTTTTGGTAAGAAAGCAAGAGAGATGTGATTTCAGCTTTCTCATTAATGGGGTGCCCAAATATAGTTTTCATCCTCTCATAGGTATCTATGGGGTCCCCTTCAATAAAACCCCCCTCTAAAATAGAATCTAAAACTTGTTTGAATGAAGCGGGTAGCCCAACATAAAAGCTTTTTAAGTAAACCTCAATTTGATATTGAGGTACATAGCTAGCCCGGATCTTTAACAGCCTATCCCAAGCATCTTTCAAATATTCATCAAGTAAATAACGAAGAATTCCAGAATCATCTTCATCAAAATTACTAAGGTTCTCATTGATAACTCTGGCAAGTTGTTCTATAGTATTCCGATTCATGAGTTTAGATAAGATAGCAGAATTGTCTAAAGCACTAGAACTTGGGAGAGAACCCCCAACTCTTCTTGGTTCTGACATGGCGAGGGAAAAAGGCAAATAGAGAGGGAGGATAGAGAGAGAGGGTGAATAAAACGATAAGGGTGAATTGGGGGGAGAGGAAAACGAGAGGCAAATGGCAAATAATGTAATGCGAGAGATAGGGATTGTGATGGGTACTTGGTATGTTGACTTTTTGCGTAGACTCCCCAGCAACGGCGCCAGAAATCCTTCTTGCTACATCTTGAGCTTGCATTGGTTTTCCCCGAAGAGGAAGGGATGATGCAGCAGAGTAGCGTAAGTATTTCCCTCAGTTTTTGAGAACCAAGGTATCAATCCAGTAGGAGGCCACGCTCAAGTCCCTCGTACCTGCACAAAATGATAGCTACTCGCAACCAACGCGATTAGGGGTTGTCAATCCCTTCACGGTCACTTACAGAGTGAGATCTGATAGATATAATATTTTTGGTATTTTTGGTATAAAGATGCAAAGTAAAAAGTAAAAGCAAAGTAAAAAGCAAAGCAAGATTAAAGTGATGGAGATTGATATGATGAGAATAGACCCGGGGGCCATAGGTTTCACTAGTGGCTTCTCTCAAGAGCATAAGTATTCTACGGTGAGTGAACAAATTACTGTTGAGCAATTGACAGAATTGAGCGTAGTTATGAGAATATCTAGGTGTCGCTGTCAAAACCGGCGGATCTCGGGTAGGGGGTCCCGAACTGTGCGTCTAGGTGGATGGTAACAGGAGACCGGGGACATGATGTTTTTACCCAGGTTCGGGCCCTCTCGATGGAGGTAAAACCCTACGTCCTGCTTGATTAATATTGGTGATATGGGTAGTACAAGAGTAGATCTACCACGAGATCAGAGAGGCTAAACCCTAGAAGCTAGCCTATGGTATGATTGTATGTTCGTCCTACGGACTAAAACCCTCCGGTTTATATAGACACTAGAGAGGGCTAGGGTTACACAGAGTCGGTTATAATGGTAGGAGATCTACATATCCATATCGCCAAGCTTGCCTTCCACGCCAAGGAAAGTCCCTTCCGGACACGGGACGAAGTCTTCAATCTGGTATCTTCATAGTCCAGGAGTCCGGCCGAAGGTATAGTCCGGCTATCCGGACACCCCCTAATCCAGGACTCCCTCAGTAGCCCCTGAACCAGGCTTCAATGACGACGAGTCCGGCGCGCATATTGTCTTCGGCATTGCAAGGCGGGTTCCTCCTCCAAGTACTTCATAGAAGATCTTGAACACAAAGGTAGTGTCCGGCTCTGCAAAATAAGTTTCCACATATTGCCATAGAGAGAATAGTATTTACACAAATCTAATCTGTTGACGTATTCCATAGCGTGACATCACACCATGGCCAGGTCTTTATTCGAATCGTTTTATTGTCCCACCATAGCACGTTTAGCGAGGCGGTTTCCTCGGCACGTCTTGTCAAAGCAGAGATCGTGTCCCCTTGTTCCGGGATTCTCATCAATACGAGCGTGGGTAACCCAACCGCGCCATTGATTACGGCGCTTGGGAGATAAGCAAGTTTTACCAGGCTGGTGGGGATGCATAGTCGCGTCCGCCCATATAAGGGGATAAGGATCCACCTTTTCATCCACGCCTTCTTCCTCCTTTGCCTATCCATTTCCGCGCACTCGAGCTCCAGCGCCCAAGTCCGCACACCCCACCTCAACCTTCGCCAGCCATGTCCGGAGCGGGAGGCAAGTGGATGGTCTCCTCCGTCACGGAGGGACACATCAAAAAACTGAGGAAGGCCGGATACTTGTCTAACGACATTGCGCACCGGCTTCCCGAAGAGGGGCAGCTCATCCCCACCCCTAGGCCCCATGAGAGGGTGGTGTTCCTCCCCCATTTCCTCCACGAACTGGGCTTCCCTCTCCACCCATTTGTCCGGGGGCTCATGTTCTACTATGGCCTGGGTTTCCACGATCTGGCCCCGAACTTTGTCCTCAACATCTCGGCGTTTATCGTCGTGTGCGAGGCTTTCCTCTGCATCCGCCCCCATTTCGTCCTATGGCTCAAGACTTTCAATGTCAAGCCGAAGGTGGTGCACGGCACGCAGGCCGAGTGCGGAGGCGCCATGGTGGGCAAGATGCCCAACGTCCTATGGTTCGAGGGCTCCTTCATGGAGACCCTAAAGGGGTGACAATCGGGGTGGTTTTACATCACCGAGCCGCGCGACCCTGAATGGGCTGCAGCCCCCGAGTTCCGATCCGGACCCCCTACGCGGCTCACCTCCTGGAAAGAGACGGGCCTGTCGTGGGGTAAAAAAGGAGAGCTGACCGGACTCCAAACATGCGTCCAGACCCTGGTGGACAAGAAGCTCAAACTTGTCAACGTAGTCCAGGTTATGCTCATCTGCTGGATCCTCCCGTGTCAACAACGGGCGTTCAACCTGTGGGAGTTCAACTCGGCGCAGCACCGAACTCTGAGCAGGCTCTTTGACACGACGTACGAAGATACCTGGAAGGTGCTTTTCAAGGGCGCCGAGGCCCCCACATCCGCTACCGAGGATCGCGGATTCAGCACGCAGCATCACGCTAGTGCGGTAAGCTGTTTTTACCTTTTACAGGGTATCAATTTTTCATAGTTTGACTCCATGCGGGATCTAAGCTCCCTTACCTTTGACAGGATTGGCAGGAGACGTCCGGACAGATCAACTGTCCGGCTCCTTTGCCCGAAGGCCCAGCGGACGCTCGCTTGGTGAAGCTGCTAGTTCTGGCACCCTATGTGGTGCCAGAGAAGAAGGCCAAGAAGAAGGCCACGGGGACTCGAAAGAGTGCCCGGCGCCAGGAGGTGTCGGATTCATCATCCGACGACTCCAAGACACTCTCCTCCCATGAAGACGAGGAGGAGGAAGAAGAGACCTCTCCCCCTCCAGCGGGGGGAGGGAAGAAAAGGAAGGCCGCCTCAACTGGGGAGGCCAAAGGGTCCGAGAAGGGGAAGACCCTTCCTCCGGACTACTCCACCAATGCCGACGACGGCGAAGAGGAGTGGCCGCATAGGGCCAAGCCCCTGGCGAGATCGTAAGTATTCGGACACCAGAGCAATTCATAGTGTTCCTTTCTTGCACAGCTCCTCCTTATGCCGAATATGACTATGCAGTCCGCCTAAGGCCGGGCTCGATGAGTCGTCGAGCGGCTCCCTGGATTCGTCGGATGTGAATTCGCTTCCGACGGCTACCTTCCCCCACCCTATGGACGACGCCGAGGTGGCGTCCCAACAGGTTCCAAGCCAGGAGGAGGTGGTCCTCGAGGCACCGCAAGGCGACCTCCTGGACTCCAGGTGTAAAGGGGATAGAACCCCCAAGGGCTCCAAGTCTGGCCTTGAGCCGGACACCACGCTGGAACCTTCAACGGTTCCGGACTCCGGTAGGCAGCCTCCTTCCAAGAGGAGCAAGCCTACCGAGCCGGTGACCTCCGTCCAACCGGAGGCACCGGACAATTTGTGGAGGTGCTTAACGGCGCCTCCGTCGACGAGGAGCACCGCACTATTATGAGTGCGGTGATCCAGAAGGTTCAGTCCGCCAAGAGCGGACTGACTGAAGCCTGTGACAGCCTTCTAACAGGCTTTGAGGTAAGTAAAGAATATGTAAAAATATTATCGCATAGATAGTAGCCCCTGATGCTCTGTTCGGCTTCGGAAAGAAAAGCCGAATAGAGGATCTAATAACATTCATAGGAGTCTAACATAATCAAGTCAATATGCGTATGCAGGCTTCGCTGCTGGCCTCCGCCGCACTGACTGCGGAGGTGGATACGCTGAAGCAAAACCTCACGCGGTCCGAGAACGAGCTCGGCCATGCCAAGAGGCAACTCGAGGAGAAGGAAGGTAAGTAATACCTTGCGCCAGTATATAGAGAAGATGTGGTTGCAAAAAATGACAGGATCAACGTGCTATTATAGGGGCCACAACCGAGGTGGCGACCCTTAAGAAAGCGCTATCCGAGGCCGAAAACAGAGCGGCCACGGAGTGCACAGTGAGAGGGAAGCAGGAGGCGCGGGTGGAGGAGGTGCAGAAAGAGCTCCAGGCTCTCGTGAAAAAACACGAGAGTTTGGAGCTTGACTCAAAGACGCAAGCGTCCGAGCTTGCGGCTCGAAAGCGCGAAGTCTGCCAAGGCCGAAGCCCAGAAAGCCCTCCAAGAAATTGAAGCGATGAAGAAGATAGCGGCGGGTAAGGCATTCATTATGCAAAGCAAGCACATGAAAGTGAATTACTTGTTACTTACCCGAGTCTGGAGCTCTCCAGGAGCATTCGCAGATTTTCCCAGCAGTGCGTCTGATGCCACCGCCTACTATCGAGCCGAGGAGGGGAGCTCGACGGAGAAGGTGTTCTGGTCTCAGTATGCTGAGGCCGGACACCTGGTGCCTTTGAGCGACCAGCTGAAGCAAATGGTCGAGCTCCACAAGGTGGCCGAACAGGCCATAAAGGGCCTCATAGTTTGGCTTTGGCCTGGAGAGGCTCTACATGGGAGCTACTTCGGGCTGGTGACGCGGCTGGTGGATGCCTGTCCACGGCTTGAAGTAATCAAGCGCTCCATCTGCATCGAAGGTGCCCGTAGGGCGCTTGCCCGTGCTAAAGTGCACTTGGGCAAGATGGATGCGGAGAAGCTGGTGAAGGACGGGCCGCCACCGGGCAAGGAGCATCATGTCCCGGAAGCGTATTATGAGGGCGTCCTGAAGGGTGCCTACCTTATAGCGGATGAATGCTCCAGATATGTAATTTTTGAGTAAACTCGCATTTGCGATCCTGTACACTGAAAACTTGTTCATATGCGCTAAGCAACGCTTTTGAATTTAAAATATTACCTTATGTGCGGCCGTTTATCAAATTTGAGAGACGGCGAGTCGTCGGCTTCCGCCCCCATGCCACGAGTGCTGGGGTGTTCGGGATAAACATGAGCGCTCTTTTTCCCATTCTTGGGTCCTTCAAGGGAGGCGCTCAACACAACGAACAAGGCAATCGGACTATAATGCTTGTGAAAGGGCATTTCCCTACTTTATATTTTGGATGATGATGACAACCTTTGTGGTCTAACCGTATGCTATATGTTTCAGGTTCTCAATGCTTAGGCCTACATCGGATTGCTATTGCCTCTCGAAGGAAAAGATCGAAGACGTGTCCTCTACGCTTTTATTTTCTTTGGTCGTAGAGTACCCGTACTATCAAGAGGGAATCCTCATTAGGAAGCTCTGGGGGAATCAGTTCACGTACACTTTCCTCCCCTTTCTTTGTCTTCCTCAGTTGCGTGAGAGAGAGTTCCCCCCTGTCTTTCCCTCATGTTTCTGCTCTTCCCAGCGGTTGTACCGCTCCCTGGAGAGGTTGTACCGCTGGACCTTGACGCTCTCCAGCTTTTACCGAGCGGTTGTACCGCTGCCTCCGGGCGGTGGTACCGCCACCTTGCTCAACAAAGGCTAGGACGGTGGTTCCGGCCATGCACCGCTCAAGTACCGCTCAAGGCTCTGTTTTGATGCAGTTCTCGGGCGGTGGTGGCCCGGTTGATCTGGTCGATCCTCGTTGACCGGTACCACCGGTGGTCTGAGCGGTTCTTCCGCTCAGAACTTCACCGTCCAAGAGCTCAGGGCCATGCGGTTGTTCCGGGCTTGCACCGCTCAAGTACCGGTCTCGTCTCTGTTTTGAGGCGGTAGTTGTGCGGTGGCTGGGCGGTTGGTCCGGTCATTCTCTTAACCGGTTCCACCGCCTAGTGGCCCGGTTGTACCGCTTGGTAGGGTTCGGAAGCTACACCGTGAGTCCCGGTTGTACCGGGACAAGGACCGGTTGTACCGCTGCGGGGCTGAAAACGCAACAACGACTGGATTTTTAGGGTTATTATATAAGAGTGTTTCTCCCACCTACCACTCTCACCTTTGACCTCTCTGACTCCACCATTAATGCACTTCAAGCTCTCTTGCCCGATCTCTCTCTCTAGCCACTCAAACTTGTTGATTTGCTAGGGATTGAAGGAGGAGACCTAGATCTACACTTCCACCAAAGGATATTTGCTTCCCCCATAGTTTCTTGTGTGGATTTTGTTACTCTTGGGTGTTTGAGCACCCTAGACGGTTGAGGTCACCTCGGAGCCATATTCCATTGTGGTGAAGCTTCGTGGTTTTGTTGGGAGCCTCCAATTAAGTTGTGGAGAGAGCCCCAACCTTGTTTGTAAAGGTTCGGTCGCCGCCTTTAAGGGCACCAATAGTGGAATCACGGCATCTCGCATTGTGTGAGGGCGTGAGGAGAATACGGTGGCCCTAGTGGCTTCTTGGGGAGCATTGTGCCTCCACACCGCTCCAACGGAGACGTACTTCCTCTCAAAGGGAAGGAACTTCGGCAACACATCCTCGTCTCCACCGTCTCCACTCTTGGTTATCTCATGCCCTTACTTGAGCAAGCTTATTTGTTTCATATCTCTTGCTTGCTTGTGTTCCTATCCTTGTTGCATCATATAGGTTGCTCACTTAGTTGCATATCTAGACAACCTACTTTGATGCAAAGTTTAAGTTGTTAAAGAAAAGCTAAAAATCATTAGTTGCCTATTCACCCCCCCTCTAGTCAACCATATCGATCCTTTCAATTGGTATCAGAGCCTCGTCTCTTTATGAAGGACTTTACCGTCCAAAGAGTATGGTTGATACCGTAGACGGTGTGGAGGAACACTCCGGTGTGAATCCTATCTCGTCTACGGGCGATGGGGGAACCTCGGTCTCTCGTGAGGAGTTCAATGTGGCCTTGGAGACATTGAAAACCTCCATGACGACCGAAGTTGAGAGCATGTTTACTAAATTTGTTGAGGGGCTTAAACTATCCACCGCACCGTTGAAAGTGGGTGATCCCGCCAACAAGGTGACGGATGCTATCCCCGACAAGGGGGAAGCTAGTAGTGAAAAGGCTCCTTCTTCTAGTGGTAAGAAGGGCACCAACATCTTTTCCCATGTGGAACCACCACTTGTTTATGGTGGACCGATTCCTTCCACTCATTTGAATCATGCCGGTCCTCCTCCTAAGATTGTGAAAAATGAGGACTTTGATTCTTGGGTTTACCATTTTAAACGTCATTTAAATCATGTGAACACTAACCTTTGGAGAATCATTGAAGAAGGTTTCTATCCACATGATCCAAGCAACTTCACTCCTCGAGAAGCCGCAGACAATCAATTCAATGAGAATGCTCTCTTCATCATTCAAGATGCAATTCCACCCGAAGACCTACCTCATCTTCGTCCCTTCGCCTTGGCCAAGGACGCATGGCATTGTGTTGTCTCTCTCTACCGGGGAAGTGCAAGCATTCAACGCTCCAACTATGAAGTGGTACAAGATGAGGCCGATGAGTTTGCAATGAAAGAAGATGAAGAACCTCGTGAGCTTTATCGGAGAGTAACCAAACTCGCGGTCTCACTACGAGATCACGGGAGCAAGGACACGGATGACAATTGGATCAAGCGCAAATTCTTCAAGGCAATGATGCCCTATCACAAGGCCATGTCCTCCGTCATTCGTCAAAGACCGGACTTCCACACTTTGACCTCAAGCGAAGTGTTGGATGAGTTTGTGGCCATGAACATTTTGGACAAGACCGCCGACAATGCGGTGCTCCGTTCTCAATGGGCAAAGAAGCCTAACCTTGCATTGAAGGCCAAGCTCACCGTGGAAGAAGAAGAAGAAGAAGAGGAAGAAGAGGAGAGCAACCCCGAAGATACGAAGTATGCATATCATGAACACATGGCACTTGCTTCAAGGCAATTTTGGAGCAAGAAAAACTTGAGGCCAAACTTTAGCAAAAGCAACTCAAGTGGCACAAGAGGCAAGCAACGTGTAAGGACTTGCTACAATTGCGGCAACGTGAGTCATTTCGTTGCGGAATGCCCGTATGAGAAGAGGGAAGACAATGGTGGCAAGCTCATCCGAAAGGACAAGGCCAAGTCGTTCCCCAACAAGAACAACTTCACCAAGAAGACTCCTCCCAAGGCTTTGGTTGTGCAAGAAGAGTACAATGAGGATGATGACAATGATGAAGATGGTGAGTCGGTTGCCATGGCCTCCGTTGCCATTGCAACAACATCACGGGTGTCTCTCTTTGACTCACCCAACGAGAGCATCACCGCCAAGTGCCTCATGGCTAAAGCCACCAACAAGGTAACCTCCAACATCAAAACTACCATCATTAATCATCCTTCCCCGACGGATAGCATTAATGAACTTGAGGGAGCTAATGTGGAGGCTAACGAGTTTGAGGCCTTTATGGGAAAGCTCAAGGGAAAATCCAAGAAGCACTTTGTTGCTCTCTTGGAACAACTTGGTGAAGACAATGACATGATCGAGGCTCATGAAGACACCATCTCTAAGATGGAAGGGCATAGTCGTGACTATGCCGATGAGATTTCGGATCTTTCCAATGCTCTTGAGGAAGAGCGTGGTCTTCGTTTGGCTCTTGAGGAGTCACACAACGTTGATCATGCTAAGTTAAAGAAAGATTATGATCATGTCCTCATTGTTTCTCATGTGCTAAATTCGGAGAAGGCCAAACTCGGGGTTGATCTTGCTAGACTCAAAGAGGAGTTTGATATACTTGACAAGGCCCACAAGGCCTTGAAGGGTATTCACGCTAGTCTCAAGGAGTCTCATGATCAACTCCAAGTGAAGCTAACTAAGGAGAAAGCAACTTTTCCTCATATGGTTTTAATTGATAATGCAAATGCTACTAACCCGTGTTGTGAGCATATACATCTTGTTGAGGAAAATGCGAAGTTGAAGGAGCAACTTGAGAGAGGTCTTGCGACTTGCATACAAGGCAAGAAGAACCTCAACGATATCTTGATCGACCAAAAGGGAGGTGTGGCCAAGGAAGGGGTTGGGTACATGCCCGACTCCAAGAACAAGAAGAAGAATGACAAGACCAAACGACGTCCTCCCCTCATGCAAACCTTTGTGAGGGAGGGAGAGAGTGCCCCTGAGGAGAAGAATAAGAACAATGTCAAGAAGGGCAATGTCACCCCTCTCAACAAAGCCGGTGATTTTAACCCTTCTTATGTGTTATGTCATGCTAGTGATGGGCATGTTTATGCCAAATTTGTTGGTTCTCTTCATGAGTACATTGAATGGTCTATTTGGGTTCCTAAGACCCTTGTTACTAACATCAAAGGACCCATTACAAAATGGGTACCTAAAACCAAGCATTGATCTCTTGTAGGTGTTTGCTTCCGGTGGTGGATCATGGTTGCTCGATAGCGGAGCTACAAATCATATGACCGGAAGCAAGGACTTGGTGGTGGACGTGCACAAAGTTCCATCTATGCCCACCAATGTCGAGTGGGGTGACGCCTCATCTTCTAAGGTATTGGGACTTGGCAAGGTGATCATCTCTCATGATCTCATGATCGAGAAGGTCATGCTTGTTGAGTCCCTTGCATACAATTTACTTTCCGTTCGTCAACTTGCTATCATGGGCTTTGCCACTTTCCTTGATATCGATACCGTGGCCCTCTTGTGGAGCAAGACTCTTAAAATAGCTTTTGTTGGGCATGTCGAGAACGGTCTCTATGTGATTAACTTTTCAGAGCGACCCACTAAGACCGCGACATGCCTAATGGCTAAAGTTGATGTGGGATGGCTTTGGCATCGCCGTTTAGCCCATGTCAATATGAGATCTTTGCAAAGTCTCCTCAAGGGGGACCATGTCCATGTACTAACGAATGTTAGCTTTGCTAAATATCGTGCTTGCAGTGCCTGTATCGAAGGAAAGCTACATGAGAAGGCTCACCCTCCCACGACTATCATTTATTCAAAGAGGCCTTTGGAGCTCCTTCACATGGATCTCTTTGGGCCTCCATACTTCGATAGTCTTGGAGGTAGGAAGTATTGCTTGGTGATTGTGGATGACTACTCAAGGTACACGTGGGTGTATTTCTTCAAGAGGAAGAGCGAGACCCAACAAACCGTCATTGACTTTGCAAATGAAGCACAACGTCAACACAATGCAAAGATCTTGACAATAAGAAGTGACAACGGCACCGAGTTCAAGAACTACACCTTGGATGAATTTCTTAGTGATGAGGGAATCAAGCATCAATATTCCGCACCATACACCCCTCAACAAAACGGTGTTGCGGAGAGGAAGAACCGGACGTTGATGGATGCGGCAAGGACCATGATGGCGGAGTTCAAGTCTCCGTACAACTTTTGGGCCGAAGCCATCAACACCGCATGTCATGCATCCAATCGGCTCTATCTCCACAAGGGCTTGAACAAGACTCCATACGAGATACTCACCGGTAACAAGCCCAACCTCAAGTACTTCCGGGTATTCGGGTGTAAGTGTTTCATTCTCAAGAAAGGTGTTCGGTTGTCTAAATTTGAGGCTAGAGCTTATGAGGGCATATTTGTTGGCTATGCTACAAACTCTCATGCTTATTGTGTCCTCAATAAATCCACGGGACTTATTGAGGAGACGTGTAACGTGGAGTTTGATGAGAATAACGGCTCCCAAGTGGAGCAAAGTGGCACTTGTGATGTAGGTGATGAAATTCCTCCCCAAGCCATAAGAAGAATGAATGTTGGCTTTATCCTACCCATTGAGGAACCCCTTGTGGCCGAAGGAGAAGGACAAAGCTCCACTCAAGTGGAGCCATCACAAACCCAAGTCCCACACGCTTCCGAAGAACAACATGGAGGCTCTCATCCTCAAGAACATGACCAAGGGCAAGATCATACTCAAGATGGTGTGGACACACCAAGTGATGCCCAAGGTCAAGTTCTCTCCCCCGAGCAAGTTCAAGATCAAGAACAAGTTCATGACGGCGCTCAAGATGATCAAGTAACCGCTCCTCAACTCACCACCGAGGAGGAATTAGAGCGTCGTGCCGCCAAGGTTGCTTCCAAGCTCTCCACCAAGGATCATCTCATGACGAATGTGCTTGGAAGCTTAAGAAAGGGGGTAAGCACTCGTAGACAATTAGCAAATTATTGTGAGCATCACGCGTTTGTCTCTTGTGTGGAACCCCACAAGGTCTATGAAGCGCTAGAAGATCCGGACTGGCTCAACGCCATGCATGAAGAACTCAACAACTTCGAGCGCAACAAAGTGTGGAGATTAGTGCCAAGACCAACCGGGAATCACAATGTCATAGGAACCAAGTGGATATTTAAGAACAAGCAAGATGCCCATGGGATTATCATTCACAACAAGGCTCGTCTGGTAGCACAAGGCTACTCCCAAGTCGAGGGTATCAACTACGGTGAAACCTTTGCTCCCGTTGCTCGTCTTGAATCCATTCGCATGTTGATTGCATATGCTTGTCATTATAACTTTAAATTACAACAAATGGATGTGAAGAGTGCTTTTCTTAATGGTCCCATTAATGAATTGGTTTATGTCAAGCAACCCCCCGGGTTCGAGGATCCCTACTTTCCTGATCATGTGTATCAACTCGATAAGGCACTCTATGGCCTTAAACAAGCCCCAAGTGCGTGGTATGACCACCTTACCGAGTTGTTACAAGACCGTGGTTTTGAAGTTGGGCTAATCGACCCCACTCTTTTTACTAAGAAGGTCAAAGGGGAGTTGTTTGTGTGCCAATTATATGTTGATGATATTATCTTTGGTTCTCCTAACAAAGCTTTCAATGAGGAATTTGCCGCTCTCATGACCTCAAAGTTCGAGATGTCCTCCATGGGAGAGTTGAAGTTCTTTCTAGGGTTCGAAGTGAAGCAAAGAAGAGAAGGAACCTTCATCAATCAATCCAAATACACTCAAGACATGCTCAAGAGATTCAAGCTAAGTGACGTCAAGCCGGCTTCCACTCCAATGCCCACCAAGTGCCAACTTGACTTAGATCCCAATGGTAAAGTGGTGGATCAAAAGGTATATCGTTCCATGATTGGATCCTTGCTTTACCTTTGTGCATCTAGACCGGACATCATGTTGAGTGTGGGAATTTGTGCACGGTTTCAAGCCGCACCTAAGGAAAGTCACTATGTGGCGGTCAAACGAATCTTTCGATATTTGGCTCATACCCCAAACTTTGGCTTATGGTACCCAAGAGGATCAAACTTCAAGCTTGTGGGTACTCGGATTCCGATTGGTCGGGAGACAAAGTGGATAGGAAGTCCACTTCCGGAGGGTGCCAATTCCTTGGTTGCTCTTTGGTAAGTTGGTCTTCCAAAAAGCAAAGTTGTGTGTCTCTCTCGTCCACTGAGGCGGAGTATGTTGCCGCCGGTAGTTGTTGTGCTCAACTCCTATGGATGAGGCAAACTTTAAAGGATTACGGTGTCACTTGTGACAAAGTGCCTCTTTGGTGTGACAATGAAAGTGCCATCAAGATCTCTCTCAACCCGGTGCAACACTTCAAGACGAAGCATATTGAGATCCGGTATCACTTCATCCGGGATCACATTAGGCGAGGAGAGATCGAGCTCAACTATGTCAACACTCATGATAACCTTGCAGATATCTTCACGAAGCCCTTGGATGAAACAAGATTTCGCGAGTTAAGGCATGAGCTAAATATCATTGATTCGAGCAATGTTGCTTGAACTCTTGCACACCCCACCGTACTCAACATGTTGTCTTATTTAGATGTAGGCATTAACATAGGGGGAGTGATGTTCTCTCAATGAACTCTCCCTCCCCCCATTATGCATAATTTGATCGAGTCTTTCACATTAGCCATGTTTGATGGTACTTGTGCTTCAAAGACGAGTTTTGGTCATGGACCCAAGGATAATTCTTCGCGGTGCCATACCAATTGACTCAAACATAGGTGGCCTCGGCCACCGTCCTCTCTTCGGGAGGTTGGAGTTAGCCTTGTTGTTCTCGTGTTGTTTTCTCTTGTTCTGTCTTTGCTATTTGTGTTGGGTTCTCCTAGGGTGTTGCTTCTCTCATGTTTTGCGCCCCTTCTTCCTCCCTTTGGATTGCACTCATTTGATCTTGGCTTGGGCATAGGTGGTCGGGCGGTACAACCGGTATCACGGGTGGTTCTACCGCTGGTACCGGTTTGTGCCGTCCCAATGGGTCTCTGTTCGGTGCTTGGGCGGTTCCACCGCTCAAACCCACGGTAACCTACGTCCGGTACTACCGGTTGACGCCGTGCGGTACTACCGCTGCCTCCCAGGCACCGGAAGTATTGCCTCCAACCACCGGTCTGTACCAGACGAGTGGTACAACCGCTCCCCTAAGCGGTTCTACCGGGGCATGTCTACGGGCCTATATATACTCGACGGGGCTGAAGGGTTGTCTTTTTCCCTTCGTTATCGTTCCTCTTCTCTTTGCCCTAGCCGCCGGCCATCTCTACCCCTGCCCCGGAGTGCGTCTCGCGCTTCGGATCCTTGGCTCTCCGTGGATTCTCTCCATGAAGGCCTCCCGATCACTTCCCATGGATGGTGGTAATGCCTCGTGTTCTTTACTTCTAGATCTTTCTAGGGTTCTTCCTTGTCTAAGGCATTACTTAACTTTCCGCGTTTAGTGTTCGAACTATGGTATAGAAGAGATCTTTGTTAGCCTCCTGTCTTGTTTGCAGCACTTAGAATTTGGAATATTACTTGTGTGATTCGTATGCCTCGGTTAGATCTATCTTCCCTGGTAGTGCCGCTGTCAGCGGTTCTACCGCCCCTACGGGCGGTACAACCGCTGGAGCGGTACTACCAGCGGAAGACCCGGTTCAACCGGAGTATATCAACCACAAAGCACTGTTCTATCTTCTCTGTTGTTGCAACATGTTCCTTTTCTGCTAGTGGGTGCAATCCTCTCATCCTTGTTGGGTTTTTGTGTGTTCTTTTCGTGTGTGTGTTCAGGTGGCTCTAGTTCTTGCTCTGCTCCTCGCAAGACCAAGAGAGGGCACGAAGGACTTTGCGCCCGGGTGTGTCTGATGATGAAGAAGAAGTTGTGATTCCCACCAAGCCCACTCGCCGTGAAAAGTCTGCAGCTGCTAAGCAACGTGTGGTTATGCCGTTGCATCATTGGAAAGCCAAGGATTGGGAAGCCTTCCGATCAAAGAATCCGTATGAGGTTCCCATTGCTCCCCGTTGGACCACCGTTCAGTTCCGGAATGAGATGCAAGTGCGGATTGTTCATGAACTCTTTGAGCACAATAAGAACAGATATGCTAAGCAGTGGACAATTGATCTTGACCATTGGAGGAACAACATGGAGTATTTTGGTGAGGCGCTGGCTCTCTGCGAGGAGTTTGATCTTGTCAAGCTCATGTCAGTCAACTGTGACTTTGATGTTCAACTCATCCATCAGTTCTATGCCACGGTTCATTTTGGGGAAGATGATGCGCGCACTCTCACCTTCATGTGTCGCGATGAATTGTTTCACGTTCCCTGGAGGGCATTCTGCAATGCTATTGGGTACGAGGATACCGGTCTGGAAGGAAGGGGTGGCATTCATCCTCATGATTTTCCTGAGTCCATGCCTAAGGAGAAGCTTGCCCCTCTGTACATTCGGGGCCGTGGGATTATTGGAGAATCCAAGGATTTGGGGAAGGTCTATGACATCATGCACCGTGTGTTCCGCAATGTGCTCTTGCCCAAGGTGGGCAATCAAGATGAGATTCATGGTTATCTGGTTGATTTGATGGTTGCTATGAAGACCATGGTGGGGACAGGAGCAACGTTTGATGTGTCAAATTGGATGTGGCATCAGATGTACAACATGGTCATCTACAGTAAAGTCCCAATCTATGCCTCGTTTGTCATGTGCCTTCTGAACTCTGTGTGGGCTGTTCGTCGTCCTGGAGAGCTCCTCACTTCTCCAGACAACCTCACTGTTCATGAGGTCAAGCTCCTTAAGAAGAAGAAGCATGCCGAGCCTCACTTCCCTGAAAATGCTCCTGAGGATGTCTATGCTACTTCTGACGATGAGGACTTTGAGCTGGAGCCAGGGGCCAAGCCTTCGTGGGTGGCCAAACTTACTGCCAAGGTGAAGAAGACATTTTGTCTCTAGGCTGACATCCAGAAAAAGATGTATGAGGCACATGTCAATGAGAAGCTTGCACGGCGTCGCCAAATTGCAATGATGAGGCACCTCAACATGCCGGTACAGAGTGGCTCTGAGAAGAGCATCACCCTAGAGGAGCGTTGGATTTCTACCCATAGCACCTGGACTGATGATGAAGCCCCTCCCCAGCCATCCTCCTCGTTTGCAGCAGCTGACAATGTCATGGAAGAATCTGATCACGACGACGATGACGACTCTGATGATGAGGATCCAGATGCGACCGAGGAGTCAGAGGAGGACGCCTGAGCTTTGGACACTAGCTTCGCTCTTTTCCTTTTTGGTTTCTTGATGCCAAAGGGGGAGAGAGTTCTATAGGTCTCGGGGGTTTTCTTGTTTTTGTTCGTGGACTTGTTTCATTCCTTGCTGTGTGTGAGACTTATGTTACTTCTTTTACCTTTCCATTCATCGGCCTTTATCGTTATTATTGCACTCTAAGTATTATATTGTTTCTCCTTTTGTGCTTAGAGTGGTGAGTCTATAAAATCTAGGGGGAGTCTAGTCCTGAAAGTGTGCCCACGCTTTCTAACAGCTAGTTCCTGTTGGGGCACACATTCAGGGGGAGTTCCGTCTAGATTTCATTGACTTATCTCTTGCAAATCGTGTTGTTGTCATCATCCACCAAAAAGCGGGAGATTGAAAGGGCATTTCCGTACTTTATGTTTTGGATGATGATGACAACCCTTTGTGGTCTAATCGTATGCTATATGTTTCAGGTTCTCAATGCTTAGGCCTACATCGGATTGCTATTGCCTCTCAAAGGAAAAGATCGAAGACGTGTCCTCTATGCTTTTATTTTCTTTGGTCGTAGAGTACTCGTACTATCAAGAGGGAATCCTCATTAGGAAGCTCTGGGGGAATCAGTTTATGTACACTTTCCTCCCCTTTCTTTGTCTTCCTCAGTTGCGTGAGAGAGAGTTTCCCCTGTCTTTCCCTCTTGTTTCTGCTCTTCCCAGCGGTTGTACCGCTCCCTGGAGCGGTTGTACCGCTGGACCTTGACGCTCTCCAGCTTTGACCGAGCGGTTGTACCGCTGCCTCCGGGCGGTGGTACCGCCACCTTGCTCAACAAAGGCTAGGACAGTGGTTCCGGCCATGCACCACTCAAGTATCGCTCAAGGCTCTGTTTTGATGCGGTTCTCGGGCGGTGGTGGCCCGGTTGATCCGGTCGATCCTCGTTGACCGGTACCACCGGTGGTCTGAGCGGTTCTTCCGCTCAAAACTTCGCCGTCCAAGAGCTCAGGGCCATGCGGTTGTTCCGGGCTTGCACCGCTCAAGTACCGGTCTCGTCTCTGTTTTGAGGCGGTAGTTGTGCGGTGGCTGGGCGGTTGGTCCGGTCATTCTCTTAACCGATTCCACCGCCTAGTGGCCTGGTTGTACCGCTTGGTAGGGTTCGGCAGCTACACCGTGAGTCCCGGTTGTACCGGGACAAGGACCGCTTGTACCGCTGCGGGGCTGAAAACGCAGCAACGGCTGGATTTTTAGGTTTACTATATAAGAGTGTTTCTCCCACCTACCACTCTCACCTTTGACCTCTCTCACTCCACCATTAATGCACTTCAAGCTCTCTTGCCCGATCTCTCTCTCTAGCCACTCAAACTTGTTGATTTGCTAGGGATTGAAGGAGGAGACCTAGATCTACACTTCCACCAAAGGATATTTGCTTCCCCCATAGTTTCTTGTGTGGATTTTGTTACTCTTGGGTGTTTTAGCACCCTAGACGGTTGAGGTCACCTCGGAGCCATATTCCATTGTGGTGAAGCTTCGTGGTTTTGTTGGGAGCCTCCAATTAAGTTGTGGAGAGAGCCCCAACCTTGTTTGTAAAGGTTCGGTCGCGCCTTCAAGGGCACCAATAGTGGAATCACGGCATCTCGCATTGTGTGAGGGCGTGAGGAGAATACAGTGGCCCTAGTGGCTTCTTGGGGAGCATTGTGCCTCCACACCGCTCCAACGGAGATGTACTTCCTCTCAAAGGGAAGGAACTTCGGCAACACATCCTCGTCTCCACCGTCTCCACTCTTGGTTATCTCGTGCCCTTACTTGAGCAAGCTTATTTGTTTCATATCTCTTGCTTGCTTGTGTTCCTATCCTTGTTGCATCATATAGGTTGCTCACTTAGTTGCATATCTAGACAACCTACTTTGATGCAAAGTTTAAATTGTTAAAGAAAAGCTAAAAATTGTTAGTTGCCTATTCACCCCCCCTCTAGTCAACCATATCGATCCTTTCAGCTTGAACACTCTCACTTAGCCATAGAGTTCTATAATTTTAAATTTCGGCGAAGCCCCTAGTGTTCGAAAGACCGAGTTCGGGGCGCTATCCACGCCTAGGCTGGACAAAGCCGACTCCTTGCTCTAAGCAGCATAAGTCTTTAGGGACTCAAAAACCTCTCGAACAGCGACCAGCTCTCGCCTCATCATGACGGTCAGTTTTAGCTTTCTCTACTGAGGTGCTTAGCCCAGCTCAACTGGGGCACATCGCAGTAGTTCTCCTAGTGCTACCTTAGCCGATATAACAGAACGTAAGGTACCAAAACATAGGAGCCGGGCAAACCCAACTATTGACCCAAGACATGATTCGGAGCCGATGCATATAATGCTATAAGTTCGGGGTGCCACACTTGTGAAAGTGTTCGGACTTCTCACACCGTATTGTGGGGTACTTAAGCCCCTGGCGTATTGGCCGTACCAAAGTGTACGGGTGCAACATGTCATTAATGAACATATATTCGTAAAAAGTAGTAATGCAATAATAGACGGAAGCTATGCATTGTTTATTTAAAAAAGCTGCGATCAAAGCAGAACGATACAAATAGTGCAATAGGAAAAAGATGGGACTATTTAACATGTCCTTTCCAGGGGCGAGCTGTGGAATGGTATGTGAAACAGGTATATTGTTCGTTATAGAGACCACCTTAGAGTTCCATAGTGCGGCGTAGCTTTCTGCTTCCCTGGTTGTATCATTTGTGTGGCAATTGTACTGCCGGACAAGCCTTCCGAAGAATGGAGTCCTGAAAATGAGAGAAAATTAAGAAATCGGCAGCCCCTAGTGCGGTTTAAGCCGTGTTTCGGGCGTGCCATGATAGTGCCCCTCCCCCTGTGCCCATGGTATTTCCAGAGCGTAGTTATGTACGTGCAACACTGGTTTCGCAAGTTCGCGAGGGCTGGGGTTGGGGCCGCATTGCTATGCTTGCTCGGAACGTGCCAGGCAGTCTTGTTGTAGGTTACTCCGGGCGCGCTTGACGGTGTCCAGACGTTTGCTGGCCGGACTGGAGAATTGCCTTGAGAGGCTGTTTTGTACTTCCGCTACGATAGCCGCTGTATGCTCCTCCGTTCGGAGAGAGCGTTCGGTGTTTCCATTGACCGTGATGACTCCTCGAGGGCCTGGCATCTTGAGCTTGAGGTATGCATAGTGCGGCACCACATTGAACTTGGCAAATGCGGTTCGCCCGAGCAGTGCGTGATAGCCACTGCGGAACGGGACTATGTCGAAGATTAACTCCTCGCTTCGGAAATTATCCAGAGATCCGAAGACCACTTCAAGTGTAACTGAGCCTGTACAGTTGGCCTCTACACCTGGTATGACGCCTTTAAAGGTCGTTTTAGTGGGTTTAATACTTGAGGGATCGATGCCCATTTTCTGCACTGTATCCTGGTAAAGCAGGTTCAGGCTGCTGCCGCCGTCCATAATGACTCTAGTGAGGTGAAATCCGTCAATAATTGGGTCTAGAACCAATGCGGCGAATCCGCCATGACGGATGCTAGTGGGGTGGTCCCTTCGATCAAAAGTGATCGGGCATGAAGACCATGGGTTGAACTTTGGGGCGACTGGCTCCATCGCGTATACGTCCCTTAGCGCACGCTTCCGCTCCCTCTTGGGGACGTGGGTTGCGTATATCATGTTCACCGTCCGCACTTGTGGGGGAAAACCTTTCTGTCCACTGCTGTTCGGCGGCCGGGGCTCCTCCTCGTCATCGCTATGCAGCCCCTTGTCTCTGCTTTCGGCATTTAACTTGCCTGCCTGCTTGAACACCCAACAATCCCTGTTGGTGTGATTGGCTGGTTTTTCGGGGGTGCCATGTATCTGGCATGAGCGGTCGAGTATTCGGTCCAAACTGGACGGGCCCGGAGTATTTCTTTTGAATGGCTTTTTCCGCTGACCGGGTTTAGAGCCTCTGAATCCAGCATTAACTGCTGTATCCTCAGCATTGTCGCCGTTAATGCGGCGCTTTTGCTTGTTGCGACGCGACCTGCCACTGATGTCCTTGGTATCCGAATTACCAGGGCTCTTGGTCATGTTATTGCTGCGAGCTAGCCGGCTGTCTTCTCCCGCACAAAAGCGGGTCATAAGTGTTGTGAGGGCTGCCATAGATTTCGGCTTTTCCTGTCCTAGGTGCCGTGCAAGCCACTCGTCGCGGATGTTATGCTTGAAGGCTGCTAGGGCCTCTGCCTCTGGACAGCCGACGATTTGATTTTTCTTGGTTAGGAACCGTGTCCAGAATTGTCTGGCCGATTCCTCTGGCTGCTGAATTATGTGGCTTAGGTCATCGGCGTCTGGTGGTCGCACATAAGTGCCCTGGAAATTGTCGAGGAATGCGGCTTCCAGGTCCTCCCAACAACCAATTGATTCTGCTGGCAAGCTGTTAAGCCAATGCCGAGCTGGTCCTTTAAGCTTGAGTGGGAGGTATTTGATGGCGTGTAGGTCATCACCGTGGGCCATGTGGATATGAAGGAGATAGTCCTTGATCCATACCGCGGGATCTGTTGTGCCATCGTATGATTCGATGTTCACGGGTTTGAAACCCTCGGGGATTTGATGATCCATTACTTCATCTGTGAAGCATAGTGGGTGTGCAGCGCTCTGTATTGGGCTATATCACGACGCAGCTCAAACGAGCTTTGTCTACTGTGTTCGGCCCGGCCGGATTTAGTGTATCCGGAGTGATGATTACTATCTCGTGCCATGGGGCGCCCACGCGATCCGTAGATCGATCTTGTTTGCCTTGCCTTGTCCTCCAATATATCTCGCAGGTCTGGCGCGTTTTCCCGTGCCTTGGTATTTTTTGAGTGGCGCCGGGGTGCGGCTGGAGTGGAGGGCCGAGAGGCCTCTCTGTCGTGGCCACGGGGTGGCCGGTCGGCCGCATCGTGCGCTGGTGATGTAGGTTTAGGTGCTTCCTCCTCTAATCGGGGTAGCAACCTACGCTTTGGGTAGCTCTTGGAGGGGCGTTCGAGTTCATACTCTTCGGCCGCAAGGACTTCAGTCCATCTGTCGGCTAGCAAATCTTGATCAGCTCTAAGTTGTTGCTGTTTTTTCTTGAGGCTTCTCACCGTGGCCATAAGCCTGCGTTTGAAACGCTCTTGTTCGACGGGATCTTCTGGCACGACAAATTCATCGTCGTTGAGGCTTGCCTCGTCTTCGGAGGCAGGCATATAATTATCGTCCTCGACCTCTCTGTCTGCCGCTCTCTCATGAGGGCTGGCTTCTCCATCCTCCTGTGCTGAATCTTGCTGGAGGTGGTTGTCTTCGGCACTGACCGGGGTGTTATTATCTCCCGTGCCGGAATCACTGTTTTTGCTTTGGCGGGATTTAGAGCGGCGCCGCTGACGCTGGCGCTTAGGCTGCTTCTTGGAGGGGTCATCCTCCGCTGTTCCATCGCCATTGCCTCCTTTTGGGGAGTCCACCATGTATATATCATATGATGAGGTGGCTTTCCAGTGCCCTATAGGCGCTGGTTCTTGATCGTCTCCTGCATCGGCGTCCATACCTTCGATGTCTTCGGAGTCGAAGTCGAGCATGTCGGTTAAATCATCGACAGTGGCTACGAAGTGGGTGGTGGGTGGGCTTTGAATTTCTTCATCATCTGCATCCCAACCTTGCTGACCGTAGTCCGGCCAGGGCTCTCCTGATAAAGAGAGAGACTTTAGTGAATTCAGAATATCGCCAAAGGGCGAGTGCTGAAAGATTTCCGCGGCGGTGAACTCCATGATCGGCGCCCAATCGGGTTCGATCGGTAGGGGCACGGAGGGCTTGGAGTCCGGAGAGGAGTCCGGCTCCTTGGAGTCACGGGCTTCGTAGAGAATAGGGCTGGTGTTCGGCTCGATCGCCGTAGGGATTGCAGCCCCCGAGGCGGTGTCCAACCACCCATCCTTGATTGGCACAGTTGGCTCCGAATTAAGGGTCGGAGCTGATGCGGGTGTGGCCTCCAGGGCACTATTCAACGGCAGAGCTAGATCATGCCCATCGTGACAGTGCGGCACGCTCGGCTGCGGCTCGAATCCGTCGAAGATCAAGTCTCCGCGGAGGTCGGCTGTGTAGCTCAAACTTCCAAGTCTGACCTGATGGCCAGGGGCGTAGCTTTTGTTCTGCTCCAGATGACCAAGCGAATTTGCCCGCGGTGCAAAGCCGCCGAATACGAAGATCTGTCCGGGGAGAAAGGTCTCACCCTGGATCGCATCGCTGTTGATGATCGGAGAAGCCATCGGGCCTAAAAGTGACGACACACAGGAACTCTCAATGAAAGCACCAATCTCGGTGTCAAAACCGGCGGATCTCGGGTAGGGGGTCCCGAACTGTGCATCTAGGCGGATGGTAATAGGAGACCGGGGACACGATGTTTTACCCAAGTTCGGGCCCTCTCGATGGAGGTAAAACCCTACGTCCTGCTTGATTAATATTGATGATATGGGTAGTACAAGAGTAGATCTACCACGAGATCAGAGAGGCTAAACCCTAGAAGCTAGCCTATGGTATGATTGTATGTTCGTCCTACGGACTAAAACCCTCCGGTTTATATAGACACCGGAGAGGGCTAGGGTTACACAGAGTCAGTTACAATGGTAGGAGATCTACATATCCGTATCGCCAAGCTTGCCTTCCACGCCAAGGAAAGTCCCTTCCGGACACGGGACGAAGTCTTCAATCTGGTATCTTCATAGTCCAGGAGTCCGGCCGAAGGTATAGTCCGGCTATCCGGACACCCCCTAATCTAGGACTCCCTCACTAGGCATGATCATGTATATAGGCATCACGTCCGTGACAAGTAGATCAAAACAATTCTGCATCTACTACTATTACTCCACTCATCGACCGCTATCCAACATGCATCTAGAGTATTAAGTTAAAAACAGAGTAACGCCTTAAGCAAGATGACATGATGTAGAGAGATAAATTCATGCAATATGAAATAAACCCCATCTTGTTATCCTCGATGGCAACGATGCAATATGTGCCTTGCTGCCCCTTCTGTCACTGGGTAACGACACCGCAAGATCGAACCCAAAGCTAAGCACTTCTCCCATGGCAAGAACTACCAATCTAGTTGGCCAAACCAAACAGATAATTTCGAAGAGACCTGCAAAGATAACCAATCATACATAAAAGAATTTAGAGAAGATTGAAATATTATTCATAGCTAGACTTGATCATAAACCCACAATTCATCGGTCTCAACAAACACACCGCAAAAAGAAGATTACATCGAATAGATCTCCACAAGAGAGGGGGAGAACTTTGTATTGAGATTCAAAGAGAGAGAAGAAGCCATCTAGCTACTAACTATGGACCCGAAGGTCTGAGGTAAACTACTCACACTTCATCGGAGAGGCTATGATGATATAGAAGCCCTCCGTGATGACGGCCCTCTTCCGACGGAGCTCCGGAACAGGCCCCAAGATGGGATCTCGTGGATACAGAAAGTTGCGGCGGTGGAATTAGGTTTTTGGCTCCTGTTCTGATCGTTTGGGGGTACGCGTGTATATATAGGAGGAAGAAGTACGCCGGAGGAGCAACGAGGGGCCCACGAGGCAGGGGCGTGCCCTAGGGGGGGGCCACCCTCGTGACCGCCTCTTTTGTTCCTTGGAGCAGGGTCCAAGTCTCCTGGATCACGTTCGGTGAGAAAATCACGTTCCCTAAGATTTTATTCTGTTTGGACTCCGTTTGATATTCCGTTTCTTCGAAACACTGAAATAGGCAAAAAACAACAATTCTGGGCTGGGCCTCCGGTTAATAGGTTAGTCCCAAAAATAATACAAAAGTGGAAAATAAAGCCCAATATAGTCCAAAACAGTAGATAATATAGCATGGAGCAATCAAAAATTATAGATACGTTGGAGACGTATCACCTACCACTTGAAGAGGTCATGCAACCTACTCAACTATGCTAGATCCCATAATAGCTTGTGGCTGCACACGAAAGTTTCTAGCATGAATAATCTCATGATCCCTTTGAGCCTGGGTGGCGGACCATAGGAGGATCAATGGTATAACCCCGGGATCTCCTAGGACAACACTGGTATAACCCCAGGTGCCCAAACCAACAATCCACCCAGATGTGTATTAGAGTTGCCACCTTAAGTTGAAGCATTAATTAACAATCTCACATCTGTCATGGATACACTCAAACCCAATTAACGTCTACGAGCATAGCATAGCAACATAAGCTTAACACAGAGTAACTCCCAAGGGTTTGAAAATAAAACAGGTAATAAGTTCTACCTCATCATCTACTTCCCAATACCCACATGTTGTCGACTCCTAACCATGCAATGTTTGAGGGTTATAACTAATGCATAAAACCTGGGTATGAAAAGAGTATGATCAATGTGTTACTTGCCTTGCTGACGATCTACAAACGCTAGAGACTCGTAGTAGCACGCTTCGCACTCCGAGAATTCTATCGCAAACAAACAATAGCATACATAACCAATCAAGCAAGGATGAACGGGTAAAACTTAAATAAGAAGATCGAATCTGAAAGCTCAACTAAAGAGATTCGATATGCAAAAAGAAATCAATCGGATCGGATCTACGGAACTGAAACTATAGTCAAAAGAACTCCGAAATCAAATCTGCATGAAACCAAATTTTAAATTATCAAAACCTTGTTCAAGTTGATTAAACATAAAGAGGGGCTCGATATGAAGATTTTGGCATTGGTTTCACTAGATTTGGACAAACGGTTGAAAAGTTACGAGGGTTTGAAGATTAGGGGCTAATCTACGATAAAAATATTCGCGGATAGGTCCCTGACCGAAAAAGAAAATAAAAAGAAAAAACTACGGCGCGAACGTCCGCTAACAAAACCAATGTAACGAAAATCATTCACTAACAGATCTAACGAATGAATGTTCCTTGAATAAACTAAACCGAATAAAACCGAAATAAAACCCGATCTAAAAAAACTGATATAGGTTTTTACCGAAAGAAAACCGACGAAAATCGGCGAAAAAACCAGCAGCGAACGGCGACGGCGGATGGCGGCGGGTGGTAGCGGCGGTGGCTGGCGGCGCGGGTAGCGGGCGGCGCTAGGGTTTGGGGCGGCGGGGCGGCTGGGTGGGCTGAGGCGGCCTCGGCCTCGCCTTATAAAGGCCTGGCGCGGCAGTGTCCGGGTCGGGCACTGCCCGCTAGGTTGGTGCGCGTTTTTTTAAACGGACGGAGTAAAATAAATAAAAGAAATACCAAACAAAGTCCAAAAATCCTGAAATAAAATTTCATGGTCCTCTAATAATATTTCAGACAAAGTGAACATTTATTTGAGCTAAGAATGCAATTTTGAAAAATGTATATTTTTCTAATTCAAATAAAATAGCATAAAAATCCGAATAAAATTATTTATTTGATTTTAACATTTTTCCTCCAATATTTCATTTAGTTTGGAGAAGTCATATTATCTCCTCTCATATATTTTTATTATGAAATATTTTTGGAGAGAAAAATAATAAAACCGAAATGATCCTCTTTCCAATATTTGAAAAAAATTCAAATATGAAAATAGTGAAATCCCCAACTCTCTCCGTGGGTCCATGAGTTGCTTAGGATTTTCTAGGATCTCAAAAGAAAATGCAATAAAATATGATATGCATTGATGACCTATGTATAACATTTAAAATTGAAAATTTGGGATGTTACAAACCTACCCCTCTTAAGATGAATCTCGTGCTCGAGATTCGGGTTGGCTAGAAAATAGGTGTGGGTGGTCTTTGCATAGCTCTTCCTCTCGTTCCTAGGTGGCTTCATCCTTGGTATGGTGGATCCACTGAACTTTGCAAAACTTAATAACCTTACTGCGTGTAACTCGGCTGGCAAACTCCAGAATCTTGATTGGTTTCTCCTCGTAAGTCAAATCACTATCCAACAGAATTGCTTCCAGGGGCACTTTATCTCTTAGAGGAATATCGGCCATCTCGGCATGACACTTCTTCAACTGGGAAACGTGAGACACATCATGAACTCCTTACAGTCCTTCGGGTAACTCCAACTTGTAAGCCACTTCTCCCATACGTTCCAAAATTCGATATGGTCCTACAAATCTCGGGGCTAACTTTCCCTTAACTCCAAAGCGTTTAACTCCTCGCAGTGGTGATACATGAAGATACGCTCTGTCTCCGATTTCATAGACTACCTCCTTGCATTTGGAGTCTGTGTAACTCTTCTGCTTGGACTGAGCTACCTTCAGTCTATCTCGAATCAACTTAACCTTCTCTTCTGACTCTTTAATCAGATCTGGTCCAAACAACTGACGGTCTCCAACTTCATCCCACATCAACGGTGTTCTGCATCTTCTTCCATACAAAGCTTCGAAAGGTTCCATCTTCAAACTGGCTTGGTAACTATTGTTGTATGAGAACTCCGTGTAGGGCAGATTGTCATCCCAACTAGATCCATAATCTAGCGCACAAGCTCTCAACATGTCCTCCAGAATCTGAGTGACTCTCTCGGTCTGTCCATCTGTCTGCGGATGAAAGGCTGTACTGAACTCTAGCCTAGTACCCAAAGTCTGGTGGAGCTGGTGCCAAAACTTCGAAGTAAACTGTGTTCCTCTATCTGATACGATGGTCCTCGGAACTCCGTGCAGACATACGATCCTGGTCATATATATCTTGGCCAACTTTGCACTTGTATAGATGGTCTTCACTGGGATAAAGTGAGCCACTTTGTTCAAATGATCCACTACTACCCAGATAGAATCATATCCGATTGGGACCTGGGTAATCCGGTGATGAAATCCATGCCAAGCTTGTCCCACTTCCATTCGGGTATCGGCATAGGCTGCAGTAATCCTGCTGGCTTCTAATGTTCTGCCTTCACTCTCTGACATACATCACATACTGCTACATACTCGGCAATATCCTTCTTCATACTAGTCACCAAAAATGCTCCTTCAAATCCAAATACATATTGTTGTTTCCGGGGTGTATCGAGTATGGTGAGTCATGAGCTTCCTGAAGTATCAACTTCCTGATCTCTGCATTATTGGGCACATAAACACGGTCCTCAAACCACAAGGTGTCGTGCTCATCTTCACGAAAACCTTTGGCCTTTTCGTTGCTCATTCTCTCCTTTATCTCGGCAGTTTCCTTGTCATCCTTCTGAGCTTCTCAAATCTTTCCCAATAATGTTGACCGAACCTCAAATGCTGCAACAAAACCTCTAGGAACTATCTCCAAGCATAGCTCCCTGAGATCTTCAGCTAACTCCTTTGGCAATCCTCCGCCTACGAGGGTATTGGCGTAACTCTTCCAGCTCAAAGCGTTTGCTACGACATTGGCCTTGCCTGGATGATAATGCAACTTCATATCATAATCCTTTATAAGCTCCAAGCATCTCCTCTGCCTGATATTCAACTCCTTCTGTGTGAAAATATACTTCAAACTCTTATGATCTATGTACACATCACAATGATTTCCAATAAGAAAATGTCTCCAGGTCTTGAGTGCATGCACTACAGCTGCTAACTCCAAATTATGCGTGGCATAATTCAACTCATGCGGTCGAAGCTGACGTGAAGCATATGAAACAACTCTTCCGTCTTACATAAGTACGCCTCCAAGTCCTAAGCGAGATGCGTCGCAATACACATGGAAATCCTTGCGTATATCCGGCAGAATCAGCATCGGGGCTGTAACCAAATGTTTCTTCAACTCTTGGAAACTTGCCTCACATTCATCTATCCACTTGAACTTGGTGTCTTTCTTCAATAACTCCGTCATGGGCTTCGCTATCTTAGAGAAATTCTCAATGAATCTCTGATAATATCCCGCGAGTCCCAGAAAACTGCGGATCTCTCCAACTGAGGTGGGTGCCAACCACTCAGTGACTGACTAAACCTTAGTAGGATCTACTGCTATACGTTCTCCTGATATAAAATGTCCAAGAAATCCAACTTCCTTCAAGCAAAACTCACATTTGCTGAACTTGGTGTATAACTGATGTTCCCTGAGCTTCTCAAGAACTAAACACAAATGCTCCTTGTGTTCCTCTTCATTCTTTGACTATACCAAAATGTCATCAATGAACACCATGACAAATTTATCCAAGAACTCCATGAACACCTTATTCATCATACTCATGAAATAGGCTGGGGCGTTAGTCAATCCAAATGACATAACCCTGTACTCATATAGCCCGTACCTTGTGGTGAAGGTTGTCTTGGGTATATCTTGTTCTCGGATCTTCAGCTGGTGGTATCCTGATCGAAGATCGATCTTGGAAAATACTTTAGCTCCTTGCAGCTGGTCAAACAAATCATTGATCATCGGCAGTGGGTACTTGTTCTTGATCGTCACTTCATTCAATGCACGATAATCAACCACCATTCTCAGAGATTTATCCTTCTTCTCAACCAAGAGCACTGGGGCTCCCCATGGTGACGAACTTCGTCGAATGTAACATTTCTCCAACAACTCCTTGATCTGCTTCTTGATCTCTTCCAGATCATTTGCGGGCATCCGGTATGGTCTCTTCGATATCGGGTTGGTGCCTGGCAATAACTCTATCAAAAACTCAATGTCTCGATCCGGCGGCATGCCTGGTAATTCCTTTGGAAATACATCCGGATAATCCTTCACTACACACACGTCCTCCTGAACAACTCCCGTGAGAGAATTTACTTGGGTCCTCCTCGGCGAATGCCTGGATATATACTTGATCCTTTTTCCCTCCGAGGTGGTGAGTAGAATTGACCTACTAGCACAGTCAATTTTTCCTCCATACTTCGATAGCCAATACATTCCTAGTATCACATCCAATCCTTGCGACTCCAAAATTATAAGGTCTGAGGGGAAAATATGGCTACCAATGGTTACGGGCATCCGATCGCACCATCGGATGGCCATATACTCTGCACCTGGTGAGCTTACTAGCAAGGGTGTCCTAAGGGATAAGGTGCGTAACTTAAACTTGTCCACAAATCCCCTTGAAATGTATGAATGCGATGCACTAGTATCAAAAAGAACGAGAGCGGTAAATGACTTAACCAAAAACTTACCAATCACTACGTCTGGTTGCTCTTCGACCTCCTCCATGTTCACGTGGTTCACTTGTCCCCTGTTGAAAGGGTTGGGATTCTTCCCAGAGCTTCCATTCCCATTGCCATTCTTCAACTCAGGGCAATCATTGGCGTAGTGCCCAGTCTTCCCGCACTTGAAACAAGTAATGTGACTTTGATCCTTCTTGGCGGGTGTGGCTAGGTTAGAGCGGTTCTGATTGCTACTTGCTCCATTCCCATTTCCATTCTTGGAACCACTGTGGTTATGCGAACTTCCTCCATTGTGGTTATGACCTCCATGGTTATGGGTATATCCTCCCGAGTTCGGGGTAAAACGTGGCTTCTGCTGAGCTCCTGAATTGTACTTCCCTTGTCCATTCTTCCTTTTGCGGCTCTCAATTTGCTGCTGCTTTCCTTCAATCATAAGAGCCTTATCTACTAACTCCTAGTAGTTGTTAAAGGTTGCCACCATCAACTGCACACTCATCTCATCGTTCATCCCTTCCATAAATTTCTCTTGCTTTGCGGCATCTGTGGCCACATCATCCGGGGCATAGCGAGCTAACTTGCTAAACTCCTCCATGTACTGCCCCACAATACGGTTGCCCTGGCATAAGTTGCGAAACTCACGCTTCTTCATACTCATAGCTCCAGTTGAGACATGAGCAGTGCAGAATGCTTGCTAAAACTGATCCCAGGTGACATTGGCTATAGGGAAAGTGGTTGTGTAATTCTCCCACCATGCGGTTACGGGTCCATCCAATTGGTGTGCGGCAAAACGCACCTTCTCCGCATCTGTGCAACCGGCGGTGGTCAACTCCCTTCCTATCCTGCGTAGCCAGTCATCAGCAACTATTGGCTCGGTGCTACTGGAAAACACCGGCGGCTGCAACCTCTGAAAATAGGCTAAGTTGTCGACTGGAGGTGGTGGCGGTGGGTTGTTGTTGTCGTTGTTATTGTTGCCTTGGTTCTGGACTAGTAGTTGCATCAAGGCATTCTGCTTTTGGATCAACTGAGTGAGCTTCGGTGGGAAGACAAATCCGGGGTCACGTCTTGGAGGCATCCGATGGGTTTAGAGGGGAGAGATTAGAATAGAATGAGGTCTAATGAGAAAGCACTACCCATATGCACATGAGACAAACACAAACATATCACTCCAAAACAATTTCAAGCAAGGGCATACAATCGGTCTAGAACTATCGTTACAGTGCTCGGACTACTACTATGTACATGGGGGAAATACTACTGATCATATGGTGGTCATCTAGAAGTTTTGATCGATGGAAGACTCCATGATATCTGCTCCAGCTTCGTCTTCATAATAATCATCACTGGGGTCGGAGTCGGTGTCGTCGATGATGATGTAATCCTTGGGATGGTCGTCATCTCCTCCTGGTGCATGGTCTCCCATGAATACTCCTAGCTTCATTGTCAGGTCGTCATTCTTCTCCACCAGTATTGTGATTTCCTCCTCATATCCGTCGTGTGTAGACTTGAGTTCCTCTTCCAGCTCCATGTTCCTAGTCATCACCTTCTTCAAATCTATCATGCTTGCGCACATCTGGTTCTCCTGTCGACGAATGTGCCGGTTTAACTCCTGGATGAAAGCTGCAATGGACCTGTCTCTCCTGGTGCCGATCATCTCCCATTGCTCATCTCGGCGCCCACATATCTGGTAGATAGTGTCCTTAAGCTCTTTGTGATAAACTTCACCGATGCGTCCCATGGCGATGTGGGCTGCCATGCTTTTTCCTAGACTCCAGGTTGGTGCATCGAAGGAAAACTCTATGGGCTCAGTAACTGGCGTGAATGTCCTTCCTAGAACTTCAACTCGAATCACCCAACACTCCTCTTCTGGTAAAGTGGCGGTGTAGGTCCCGGTGAAGCTTGGTATTCCAATGTTCAGGTACCTAGTGACTTCCTTCAAGTGTCGTCCAAAGGCTGTGTCTTCATTGGGTTGTGCAAACTTGTTCCTTGTGTCCGCCATCCTATAGAGTAGAAAATGGAGAGGAGTCAGAAATGGGTAGAGAAGAGTGACCTATGGCTCATCTTAGTGGTCGTGTCCTACATTCAGCGTGTGCTATGATACCATATTGTAGCGATCCGACCTCAGACGGTCAAATCTCTGTGCTTCAGTGTCATCCCCGGATCAGTAATGCTGACACACACAGTACTTGAATGGATTTACAACAGAGTAGCAATCACACACTTATTACATCGATAGTCTCAATAGAGAACTTATTACAATAAATATAGCTTAAGGCCATCTAAATAAGATAAGAGCGGAAGGCTTGGACGATAAAGTGAGTCCATCAACTCCAACGGCATAGCTGAGTGCACGACAAACGACCTAGCGCACCTTACTCTTCGTCTGAAAAGTCTGCAACATGATATGTTGCAGCCCGGAAACGGGTCAGCACATGGAATATGCAGGCAATATAACACAGTAGAGCAATGAACAGAATAAATACTATCACTACATGCATATATGGCTGGTGGAGGCTCTATGGTTATAATGTTTTGTGAAAAGCTGATTTTTCCCTACAACAAAGGAATATATTTTTATTTAACTATCATGGTAGTTGAAACATTGAGAAGGTACCCCCATCTCAATCCCAATTAAAAGTAATTATCAACCCAACAAATTAAATTCGAGTGATGAGATCAACATGATAATCCAAGAACCAGATACTCAAGTTATCCATAACCGGGGACACGGCTAACCATGATTAGTTTGTACACTCTGCAGAGGTTTGCACACTTTTCTCCACAAGACTCGATCTCCTCCGTTGGATTCCTCGCACTACATGGTGTTTGAGAAATGGATGACCAAGTGAAAGTGCAACTATCCCTAGGTGGTTTTGGTAATTCATAACAACATATAGCTCATTGAGCTAATGCTATTCCAAGATGATTATTTCAGGAAAGCTCAATGATTGGCATGGCATGGATGTGAAAGAGGAACCCTCAAAATGCTAAGGACAAAGGATTGGCTCAAGCTCAAAAGCTCAAGACTCTTCATTTTATATTTTAGTGATCCAAGATCACATTGAGTCCATAGGAAAAGCCAATACTATCAAGGAGGGATGAGGTGTTGCTTAATGAGCCTCTTGCTTCATGTGCTTAGTGATATGCTCCAAAACCCTCAACTACTTTCCCATATCCACATTTGACCTAAACCCCAAGCCAAAATCGGTCCTACCGATTCTTCCTATCCGGCGCCACCGAGTTTCACTTGTCATTAGCCACTGCCAAACCCTAGCAATTTGGTTCTACCAATAAGGATCTCGGTCTACCCGAGATGGGATTGCAAACTCTCTGTTTCCCTTTCGTAACTTTTCGGTCTCACCGAAAGAGCGAATCGGTCCCACCGAGATTGCAATGTAAACTCAGTGTTTCCCCTTTGTAACTTTCGGTCTCACCGAGTTCCACTTGGTCTCACCGAAAGAGCAAATCGGTCCCACCGAGTTTGCCTGACCAACTCTCTGGTTAGCTAATTACCAAATTCGGTCACACCGAGTTTGTGTAATCGGTCTCACCGAGATTACGTTATGCCCAAACCCTAACCATATCGGTCCTACCGAGTTGCATGTCAGTCCCACCGAAAATCTCTAACGGTCACTAGGTTTACATTTTCGGTCCGACCGAGTTTATTGATTCGGTCCCACCGAGATTGGAAAACTGTATAACGGTTGGATTTTGTGTGGAGGCTATATATACCCCTCCACCTCCTTCTCATTCGAGGAGAGAGCCATCAGAACGCACACACCATTCCAACTCATATGTTCTGAGAGAGAACCACCTACTCATATGTTGAGAAAAAGATATTCCATTCCTACCATATGAATCTTGATCTCGAGCCTTCCCAAGTTGCTTTCCACTCAAATCTTCTTTCCACTAAATCCAAATCCTATGAGAGAGAGTTAAGTGTTGGGGAGACTATCATTTGAAGCACAAGAGCAAGGAGTTCATTACCTACACACCATTTGTTACTTCTTGGAGAGTGGTGTCTCCTAGATTGGCTAGGTGTCACTTGGGAGCCTTCGACAAGATTGTGGAGTTGAACCAAGGAGTTTGTAAGGGCAAGGAGATTGCCTACTTCGTGAAGATCTACCGCTAGTGAGGCAAGTCCTGTGTGGGCGATGGCCATGGTGGGATAGACAAGGTTGCTTCTTCGTGGACCCTTTGTGGGTGGTTGCTTCTCCTGGACCCTTTGTGGGTGGAGCCCTGTGTGGACTCGCGCAACCGTTACCCTTGGGTGGAGCCCTGTGTGCACTCACGCAACCGTTACCCTTCGTGGGTTGAAGTCTCCATCAACGTGGATGTAGGATAGCACCACCTATCCGAACCACGGGAAAAACATCCGTGTCTCCAATTGCGTTTGAATTCTCCAAACCCTTCCCTTTTACATTCTTGCAAGTTGGATGCTTTACTTTCCGCTGCCTATATACTCTTTGCATGCTTGCTTGAATCATGTGATGATTGCTTGACTTGTCATAAATTAGCTAAAATCTACCAAGAACTAAAATTGGGAAAAGGTTAAGTTTTTATTTGGTCAAGTAGTCTAATCACCCCCCTCTAGACATACTTTCGATCCTACAAGTGGTATCCGAGCTTTGGTCTCCATTTGCTTTGATCTCCATAGCTTTTGGTGGTCATAGCCTTGGTTTCACAACCTAGGAGAGTATGGCGTCTAGCGAGGGAAATTATCACCGTAGAGGTCCTTACTTTGATGGTACTAATTTTGCTAGTTGGAAGCATAAAATGAAAATGCATATTCTTGGACATAACCCCGCCGTTTGGGCTATTGTGTGTGTTGGTTTGCAAGGTGACTTCTTTGATGGGAGAGAACCAAACCGTGAAGCTACCGCGGATGAGTTGAAGATGTTGCAATACAATGCTCAAGCTTGTGATATTCTCTTCAATGGATTGTGCCCCGAAGAATTCAACAAAATCAGCCGTCTTGAGAATGCAAAGGAAATTTGGGACACTTTGATTGATATGCACGAAGGTACCGACTCCGTCAAGGAATCCAAGTTGGATGTGCTTCAAAGCCAACTTGACAAGTTCAAGATGAAGGCTGGTGAAGGTGTCGCCAAAATGTACTCTAGGCTTGCTCTCATCACAAATGAGATTGCCAGCTTAGGAAGTGAAGAGATGACCGATAGATTCATCATCAAGAAGATTCTAAGAGCCTTGGATGGAAAATATGATACCGTGTGCACATTGATCCAAATGATGCCCAATTACAAAGATCTCAAGCCAACGGAGGTGATTGGAAGAATTGTTGCTCATGAGATGTCACTTAAGGATAAAGAGGAACTTCACAACAAATCAAGTGGTGCCTATAAAGCCTCATGTGAAGCCCCTACATCATCAAGTGAGAAACAAGACTTCAATGAAGAATTGAGCTTAATGGTGAAGAACTTCAACAAGTTCTACAAGAGTAGAAGCAAAGATAGAAGCTCCAAGTCAAGGTCCTACAATGACAAAAGATCTTCTAGTCGAGAGTGAAACTGCTACAATTGTGGAAGACCAGGACACTATTCCAATGAGTGTACGGCTCCCTACAAGAGAAGAGAAGATTCTCCAAAAAGAAGAAGCAAAGGATCACCACCAAGAGAGAGAAGGAGTAGAGATGATTGTTATGAACGAAGATACTCACGGAGAAGCAAGGATTCGGAAAGGAAGGAAAAATCATCAAGGAGCTACACAAGACGAAGACATCAAGCTCATGTTGGTGAATGGGTATCCGGCTCCGACTCCGACAGCCACTCCGAGAGAAGTTATCACTCCGACTCCGAAGATACTCAAGATGAAGGTGTTGCCGGTCTAGCACTTGTGTCAACCAACTCCTACGACATATTTGACTCACCAAATGAAGGAATTGGAAGATGCTTCATGGCCAAAGGTCCTAAGGTAACACACCCCAAGTATGTTGATTTCAATAGTGATGAAGATGACTTGTTAGGTGATGATTTGTTTTTTGACAACTCTAGTGATGAATACTATGATGAAATGTCAATTAAACATGCTAATCAAGATAAAACGAATGACAATGATAAGGAGAAGATTGAGGCCCTAACTAAAGAACTAAACACTCTTAAGTTAGCTCATGAAACCATCTTCGAAGATCATCGAGAACTTTTAAGAGCTCATGAGAAATTACGCTTTGAAAAGCTCAATCTTGAGCAAGAGCATGAGTTCTTAAAAGCAATCAATGATGATCTCCGCAAGAAAAGTTCTTCTTACATTGCCAAGCGTTTACTCTTATCCACTTACATGCCTCAAGTCAAGTCTAGTAACAAGAACAAGAAAGATTCTTCCTCTAGCAGTAACAATGATCATGCTAAATCCAATATTGTTGCTTCTAGTAGTTCTCTTGATTCCACTAATGATTCTCTTAGCCAAGTTACACTTGAGCAAGAAAATAGCTTATTGAAGGGAATTATAGAGAAAGGAGTGTACAAAAGCCTTGCCGGGAGTAAGCAATTCGAGGAAATTGTGCGCAAGCAAGGAATGCACCGGAAGAATCAAGGTGTTGGTTTTGAACGAAAGTTCAATGCCAATGGAGTTGAGTGGGAAGAAGATCAATACCCCAAGACAAAGTTTATTCCTCAATAAGAGAAGTATGATACTTCTTTCAAGGGGACACAATCTCAAGATGATCTTCCACCACAAGACTACAAGCAAAAAGGCAAGGACAAGCTTCAAGAGGAAATTGATGCATTTGAAGAAGCTCCAAAGACCTTAGTCAAGTGGATTCCCAAGACTACTTCAAGTTCCACTTCATCAAGTACGACTACAACTCCAAGGATTCCCATCAAGATGGTGTGGATCCAAAAGAAGAAGAACTAGAGAGTTCTTGAGGGTGACTCCACCAACATACTTCACTCTTATCATTTTGGCAAGAACAAGTGCAATCAACTTCCACATCTTGCACTAGTTCAAGGAGTCACAAACCCTCTTGTTGGTAAGACAAGGGACAAGGTAATCTAAAAGTTTTCATGGACATCATCTTTGTGTGCATCACTCTATGTCTATGGATATCCTTGTTTGTCCCTTGTGGGACTAACCCATGTAGGTATTTGAAAGTGCAATTCACTCAAATGGATAGCTCCAAGTGATCTACATCAACATTGAGCATCCACATCTTCAACGTCTACATGAAGTCATCATCGACAAAACCCAAGGTTAGTTCATCCCTCTTAGGGGGGATATCACATCTAGGGGGAGCTTTACTCTAAGACTTGAGCTAAAGCAACTCTAAAGATGTGAACACAACAATGCTTTATGTAAAAGTGGTAACCCCACTTGAGCTTAAACGATGAGTATGACCTATGATCAAGTGTTCTCACTTGACTCCTAAGTCAATATACTCATATATAGATGACCTAGTCATCGCAAATTGCTTGATAGATGCTAGAATTGGTTGTGCATGCCTTGTCACATATTTCATTTGCCATCTTATTGTGTGAGCATGCTGGTTGCATATTTTACTCATTCGAGGACATCCACTTGTTGTTTTGATTGTTCGGCTTTATTTCTTTTTGCCAAGTGGATGGACAAGAATGCCTAAGAACCTCCTCTAGCTATCTATGCTTTTCTCGTCTCAAATTCTATTCATGCTGCATCACAAAATTTGATCAAGTCAGATTCGAACCACTTTGTGTGAGGAGCGCTCGGAGTCCCCGATTTGTCATAGACTTAAACTTCCAAAACCTCTTTATGATTCTCGGTCTGACCGATACTCCACTTTCGGTCCTACCGAGATCATTAAGTTGATCTAGGTTTTCGATCTCGGTGCAACCGATTTGAACCTTTCGGTCACACCGAGTTTCAGTAACTGCTTGCAGTTATGAATCTCGGTGCCACCGAGTTGCTCCACTCGGTCACACCGACAGGGTTGGGCTATATATAGTCACGGGCAAAATTTTGGAAATTTCTCCGAACCCCTTCGCCCGCGCGATAGCCTGCTCTGCCCTCGTGGTCTCCGGATCGTCTTCTCGCCGCCAGCCGCCTCCAGTCGCTGGTCTCCGTCGCCGTCAACGGGAATTCTGCCCCGCCGTTGCCGCCGTAGCAAGTCCCTGCCGAACTAGGGTATGGACTTGATCTTTGTGCTATTCTCCAATCTGATTCCTAGCACATTGTGATCTTCATGATTCTTGCCACGATTGAAACACTCCTATCCAGTCAAAACGCTCATAGATTAGGTTTGATTCGAAAATTCTAGGTTTAGGTCTCCGCCGAAACCATCTCGGACCCACCGAGTTGAAAAACTCGGTCCCACCGGTTTGGCTTATGCCATTGCACAAGTGAGACTCGGCCTGACCGAGAATTACTTATCGGTGTGACCGATTTTGGAACTCTGTGAAACCCTAGCAGTCTCGGTGCCACCGAACTGTGACTCGGTCCTACCGAGTTCACTAGTTTAGGTTCCAAAACTGCTTCGGTATCACCGAGTTTGAAAATCGGTAGATCCGAGATGATTTCAGTGGGAAACTAAAACTAAGTTTTTGGATCATTCTTTTGCAAAAATCTCTGCATTTTGTGATGCTCATCCTTTCTACCTCATCTATAATCTGTTCACAGGGTCAGCAGTCAGTTTGCAGCATGTCTGATCAAAGTGATAGCCAAAACATGTCAGAGCAGCAGGTGCACATGAGTGAGTGCACTAGTCCCTCAAGTTCTTCAGATGAGGGCAGCAGGAGCACCCCTAGCAACTTGCCAAAGGCTGCCACGAGACAGAGGAAGAAGAGGACTTCAGATTCCGAAGATGAGGACTATGTGGCAGAGGAAGAGGCCACTTCCAAGAGAGTTGAGCCAGCTCAAGGCACAAAGCCAGGGCTGAAAATCAAAAGGCCAGCAGGCAGGCAGCCCATGTCAAAGGCAAGAGCCTCAACTGAGAAGCCCACTCCCCAAGAGCCAGTTGCTGCAGAAGGCAAGAAGAGGAAGAAAAGGGTCAAGAAGACCGTAGCCAGAGTGCTAGGAAAAGCTTCCATCATGGAAGAGGAAGAGGAAGAAAAGGTAGCTGCACCAGCACCCAAGGCACCCAAGCTGATGGGTGATGCCATAAGGTCAGGGGCTACTGCATCTAAGTCCAAAGCTGCCTCCAAGCCAAAACCAAAGAGGAATACAAGGAGCATTCCTGCAGCTGAGAAGAACAAGGCCCCAGTGCCTGAGACTATTGCTGAAGAAGAGGAAGAGAAATGTCCTGAGAAAGCTAAAGCCCAAGATCCCAGACCACAACGATGCTCATCCTGTGGCTGAGGATATGAAGCTCAGGAGAGATTCAGGGCTGAGGAAGTGGAGAGAAGCAGACCTGTATGCTTCAAGGAGAAGGACTGCCGTGGACTACAGATTTCACACCAAGGAGCAGCAGGATTTTTATGAGACAGTGCTGCTAGATAAGAAGCCCATTGTCTGTGATATGTGATGGGTTGATTGGGAATATATCAAGGACAACGAAGAGCACTATCCTGGAGTGCAAGACAGCTTCATAGCTTGTGGAGTAGCTGACTTTGTTGGGCAGAAGCTCACAAAATGGAATGAGGAGCTTATAATGCAGTTCTACTCCACGGCACATTTTTATCCAGATGGGAGGATCACGTGGATGTCTGAGGGTACGAGGTACCAATCCACTGTTGAGGAATGGGCAAAGTTGATTAATGCCCCAGAGGAGCATGATGATGACATGGACATATATGCCAAGAAGAAGATGGACCACAACTCAATGTCCAATATGTACAAGGAGATCCCAAATGAAGCACTTGATACTTTCAAGTTTGGCTCAGTTCATTATCTTCTGTCAGGTCTGCCTACGATCAATTGGATACTAAGGCACACCTTACTGCCCAAGTCTGGAGATCACAAGATGATCAGAGGCCATGCTATCAACTTGCTACATGTGTTTGATGTGCCTCAGAAGTTCAAGGTGATGAGCCTCATAGTGGAAACAATCAAGAGGACTGCAGCAGATCAGAAGAGGAGTTGCGGATATGCCCCTCAAATTCAGGAGCTCATCAACTCCAAGATGGGCACGGGCATATATTTATTGGACAAGGAACATTTGCCCATCCGTCCAGATTTTGAGGACAATCAAGTTGTCATGACTGAGAACGAGCCATCATCTGCCCAAGCATACGCAAAGAAGGAGAAGGCGAGGAAGGAGAAAGCTGCCAAGATGCCTACTCAAGAGGAGGCTTCTGAGTATTTCTTGAAGACTAAACAAGAGCAGCTTGGTTACTTGATTGCATCCACGCTGAGGATTGAGCAAAGTCTAGCCACCCTCACTCAGAATCAGCAGAGCCTAGAGAGAATCATGGAACAGAAGTTCTATGACTTGGATGTCAAAGTAACGGAAGTTCAGTCTGTAGTGGAGCAGCTCCAGGAGGACATGCAGGAGAGGAGAGGCAGGACTACCACTCATGCCTTTGCCAGAGTGCCAAGAGGTCTGAGGTCGTCTGCCGTGCCAGTTGCTGACACAAGAGCCACCACCTCAGCACCAGCCACAGCCTCAGTTCCACCAGCTCCAGCATCTACTTCAGCTCCAACTCCAGCGTCTACTTCAGCATCTACCGAAGCCTTCGTCCTTGGAGTGATCCGGACTCCACCACCACCTGAAGATCAAGCCTGAGCATCGATCTAGTGCTATGCATTTTCTAGGAACTTTTTGGTAACTTGTTGCCAAAGGGGGAGAAGATGTATAGATCATAGGCTTCGAGAGAGAGAGTGTGCTTTTCTCTCTTGCTTTATTTGGTGGTTTTTCAAACTTGTTTGCTTTTGAGTGCTTGAGATACTATGCTTGTGAGACATTGATGATCATGTGTTTGATCATAAGCTACACTTAATGCTTGCTTAATGCTATTATCTTATCTATCTTATGTGATCATTCACTATTCTTGGTGATGAGTGCATGTATTTCATTCTTATCATTTTAAGCGCTCCACCAAGATGTATGTGACATGGAAGAGTAACCCATGACTCTAACTCCTTGTGCATTTGCAGTCCAAAGCAAATTTTAAATATGCACAAATTTAGGGGGAGCTCTTACTTATCACATACTTCTCAAAGCGACGATATATTTCATGCTTATTATCATTTGTCGAAGTTTTGATCTATATGTTGTAATCAATTACCAAAAAGGGGGAGATTGAAAGTGCAACTATCCCTAGGTGGTTTTGGTAATTCATAACAACATATAGCTCATTGAGCTAATGCTATTCCAAGATGATTATTTCAGGAAAGCTCAATGATTGGCATGGCATGGATGTGAAAGTGGAACCCTCAAAATGCTAAGGACAAAGGATTGGCTCAAGCTCAAAAGCTCAAGACTCTTCATTTTATATTTTAGTGATCCAAGATCACATTGAGTCCATAGGAAAAGCCAATACTATCAAGGAGGGATGAGGTGTTGCTTAATGAGCCTCTTGCTTCATGTGCTTAGTGATATGCTCCAAAACCCTCAACTACTTTCCCATATCCACATTTGACCTAAACCCTAAGCCAAACTCGGTCCTACCGATTCTTCCTATCCGGCGCCACCGAGTTTCACTTGTCATTAGCCACTGCCAAACCCTAGCAATTTGGTTCTACCGATAAGGATCTCGGTCTACCCGAGATGGGATTGCAAACTCTCTGTTTCCCTTTCGTAACTTTTCGGTCTCACCGAAAGAGCGAATCGGTCCCACCGAGATTGCAATGTAAACTCAGTGTTTCCCCTTTGTAACTTTCGGTCTCACCGAGTTCCACTCGGTCTCACCGAAAGAGCAAATCGGTCCCACCGAGTTTGCCTGACCAACTCTCTGGTTAGCTAATTACCAAATTCGGTCACACCGAGTTTGTGTAATCGGTCTCACCGAGATTACGTTATGCCCAAACCCTAACCATATCGGTCCTACCGAGTTGCATGTCAGTCCCACCGAAAATCTCTAACGGTCACTAGGTTTACATTTTCGGTCCGACCGAGTTTATTGATTCGGTCCCACCGAGATTGGAAAACTGTATAACGGTTGGATTTTGTGTGGAGGCTATATATACCCCTCCACCTCCTTCTCATTCGAGGAGAGAGCCATCAGAACGCACAGACCATTCCAACTCATATGTTCTGAGAGAGAACCACCTACTCATATGTTGAGACCAAGATATTCCATTCCTACCATATGAATCTTGATCTCGAGCCTTCCCAAGTTGCTTTCCACTCAAATCTTCTTTCCACTAAATCCAAATCCTATGAGAGAGAGTTAAGTGTTGGGGAGACTATCATTTGAAGCACAAGAGCAAGGAGTTCATTACCTACACACCATTTGTTACTTCTTGGAGAGTGGTGTCTCCTAGATTGGCTAGGTGTCACTTGGGAGCCTCCGACAAGATTGTGGAGTTGAACCAAGGAGTTTGTAAGGGCAAGGAGATCGCCTACTTCGTGAAGATCTACCGCTAGTGAGGCAAGTCCTGTGTGGGCGATGGCCATGGTGGGATAGACAAGGTTGCTTCTTCGTGGACCCTTTGTGGGTGGTTGCTTCTTCGTGGACCCTTCGTGGGTGGAGCCCTGTGTGGACTCGCGCAACCGTTACCCTTGGGTGGAGCCCTGTGTGGACTCGCGCAACTGTTACCCTTCGTGGGTTGAAGTCTCCATCAACGTGGATGTAGGATAGCACCACCTATCCGAACCACGGGAAAAACATCCGTGTCTCCAATTGCGTTTGAATTCTCCAAACCCTTCCCTTTACATTCTTGCAAGTTGCATGCTTTACTTTCCGCTGCCTATATACTCTTTGCATGCTTGCTTGAATCATGTGATGATTGCTTGACTTGTCATAAATTAGCTAAAATCTGCCAAGAACTAAAATTGGGAAAAGGTTAAGTTTTTATTTGGTCAAGTAGTCTAACCACCCCCCTCTAGACATACTTTCGATCCTACACCAAGACACAGTCTTTCAGAAGCATTAACTCTAACCCCGGGTAGACAGTACCAACATACATCCCCTACATCTGCTAGCCTACCACTTGAAGAGGTCATGCAACCTACTCAACTATGCTAGAGCCCATAATAGCTTGTGGTTGCACACGAAAGTTTCTAGCATGAATAATCTTATGATACCTTTGAGCCTGGGTGGCGGACCATAGGAGGATCACACGGTATAACCTCGGGATCTCCTAGGACAACACTGGTATAACCACAGGTGCCCAAACCAACAATCCACCCAGATGTGTATTAGAGTTGCCACCTTAAGTTGAACCATTAATTAACAATCTCACATCTGTCATGGATACACTCAAACCCAATTAACGTCTACGAGCATAGCATAACAATATAAGCTTAACGTAGAGTAACTCCCAAGGGGTTGGAAATAAAACAGGTAATAAGTTCTACCTCATCATCTACTTCCCAATACCCACATGTTATCGACTCCTAACCATGCAATGTTTGAGGGTTGTAACTAATGCATAAAAACTGGGTATGAAAGGAGTATGATCAATGCGTTACTTGCCTTGCTGACGATCTGCAAACCCTAGAGACTCGTAGTAGCACGCTTCGCACTTCGGGAATTCTATCGCAAACAAACAATAGCATAAATAAGCAATCAAGCAAGGATGCACGGGTAAAACTCAAATAAGAAGATCGAATCTGAAAACTCAACTAAAGAGATTCAATCTGCAAAAATAAATCAATCGGATCGGAGCTACGGAACTGAAAGTACGGTCAAAAGAACTTCGAAAAAAAAATCTGCTTGAAACCAAAGTTTAAATTATCAAAACCTTGTTCAAGTTGATTAAACAGAAAGAGGGGCTCGACATGAATATTTTGGCGTTGATTTCACTGGATTTGGACAAACAGTTGAAAAGTTACGAGGGTTCGAAGACCAAGGGCTAATCTGCGATAAAAATATTCGTGGATAGGACCCTGGCCGAAAAAGAAAATAAAAATAAAAAATTACAGCGTGAACGTCCGCTAACGGAACCAATCTAACGAAAATCGTTCACTAACAGATCTAACGAACGAACGTTCGTTGAATAAACTAAACCGAATAAAACCGAAATAAAACCCGATCTAGGTTTTTACCGAAATAAAGACGACAAAAACCGGCAAAAAAAATGGCGGCAACGTACTCCAGCGGCGAACGGCGACGGCGGACGGCGACAACAGCGGCGGCGGCTAGCGGCGCGGGCAGCGAGCGGCGCTAGGGTTTCGGGCGGCGGGGCTGCTGGGTGGGCTTAGGCGGCCTCGGCCTCGCCTTATAAAGGCCTGGCGCGGCAGTGTCCAGGTCGGGCACGGCCCGCTAGGTCGGTGCGTGTTTTTTTTTAAACGGACGGAGTAAAATAAATAAAAAAAATACCAAACGAAGTCCAAAAATCCTGAAATAAATTTTCACGGTCATCTAATAATATTTTGAACAAAGTGAACATTTATTTGGTCTAAGAATGCATTTTCGGAAAATGTATATTTTTCTAATTCAAATAAAATAGCAATAAAATCCGAATAAAATTATTTATTTGATTTTAACATTTTCCTCCAATATTTCATTTAGTTCCGAGAAGTCGCATTATCTCCTCTTATATATTTTTATTATGAAACATTTTTGGAGAGAAAAATAATAAAACTAAAATGATCCTCTTTTCAATATTTGAAAAAAAATCAAATATGAAAAATAGTGAAATCCCCAACTCTCTCCATGGGTCCTTGAGTTGCTTAGGATTTTTCTAGGATCGCAAAACAAAATGCAATAAAATATGATATGCATTGATGACCTATGTATAACATTCCAAATTGAATATTTAAGATGTTACATAACCGGTGGGCTGTTGCCTTAGGCAAGCCTAGCAAACACCGTCGAGCGCTGAAGCACATTGATATTATTGTTTGATCCGGTCATGCCAAAAAAAAGTGCCAGATTCAGAGATCTTGAGATGCCACAGCCTCAAGTATGACAGCGCAAGCCCTGACATGGCTCTTATATTGCCCTTGCCAAGTAGAAGGGCAGTTCTTTCACTCCCAGTGCATGCAGTCTATATTGTCAAGCATCCCTGGGAAGCCCCTGCTGGCATTCATCGTCAACAAATGGGCTGTATCTTCAGGAGTCAGCTCTCTCAAGTACTCAGATCCAAACACAGTAATAACAGCCTTGCAGAACTTATACAGGGAGTCTAGGCATGTAGACTCGCTCATACGGACGTACTCATCAATGAGATCATTGGGCACTCTGTACGCAAGCATTCAGATGGCTGCAGTGCATTTCTGATAAGAGGAGAAGCCAATCTTTCCAACGGCATCCTCTTTGCACTTGAAATAGTCATCGTAGCCGACCATCCCCTCTGTAATACGGTTGAAAAGATGCCTACTTATACGGAAACGGTGGCGGAATTTCTGATGTTTGAACAATGGGTTCGTTGTGTCAAAGTAGTCCTTTTAAAGAAGAAAATGCCCGCTCTCTCAGTTGCGATTCAATGCCGGAAGATGCCCCGGATTGGAGCCACAGAACAACGGCCGCTGGCTGTGGTGATGGACCAACACGACAGCCAAGATCTCCTCCTCCTCATCAGACGAGGAATCGTCGGAGTCGCAAAAGAAATTGTGAAAAAAGAACTCGTCGGCGAAGTCCATTTTGTACCTTGGCAAACTGTCGAACAGCTTGCGGGCGTCGACGAAGGAGACGGCCGGCGAAGGGAATCGCGCTGCCCTCGGACTAGCTAGCTGCCCTAGCGGCGTCCGACGAGCATGCCGGTGTCAAGACGAAGGATCTGGCCGGGGCGGCGAGGCGGCTTCTTGGTCACGATCGTGGCTGTGCCGGGGGAGTGGAGGTAGGAAGCTTTCGGTTCCCCGGCGGCAAGACGACGGTGGTGGGTGGCGTGGGAGGTGGCGGTGTTGCAGGGGGATGTTGTGGCACCGGCAGCTAGCACAGGCACCAAAAAAATGGGCGGCAACGTCGACAACGAAGGCGGGCGAGAGTTTGCTATTGGAATGGAAGAGGATGGCTAATGTGCCACCGACCAGCGGGCTAGGGAAGGAGTAGGCGGGCGCGTGCGCGTCCGTCTCGTGTCCGAGCCGACGCAAATCCGGCTAAAATATGGGCCGGGAATGGATCGACAGGCGGACGAAAAGCGGATACACGTTCGTTTGGGTCGGCGCGTTGGCCGACTTTTCTGCCCGCGTCGACCCAAACGAACACGCGTGGATGAAATGGTCGGCGCGTTGGAGTTTCTCTAAGAGCTCGCATAGTGACTGTTGATTAGATCGGATGGCACAAGACACGTCCCTTCCAATGAGGTTAGCCGCAACACTAGCAGGAGTAGGATGGTGTGCACGAGCTAGAGATGACCTTGTGTTTTTTTCCGTTCCCGCTTTGACATCGTGCGACTACCACAACAAAGCGTCAGGATACACAAAACAGATGCACTGTTTGTTGTGGAGAGCTACTACCACAACCTCAAATCATCTGTTTGCCGTGGAGAGCTACTACCACAACCTCCTCAGATCATATTTATCTACCCGATCCATAGACTCAAACCGACTGGTTGATTGTTGTGGCGTGAAGGGAGGGGTACTCTGGAGGGACTTCTGCTGGGAGGACCATGTATGGACCAAATTTGCATGTAGCAACATATTATATGCTTAGCTGAAGTGATACAAATAGGGGAATAAACATATACTTACTATATAGAAATGAATGGAAAGCAATTCAGAAAGTAAAACCAGTCAGAAACGAAAGCAATATTCAAAAACATCTGTTACTACTAGGTAACCACTTCCATAGCAGGTAGCAATAATCCTTACAAGAACATGATGGCTCAAATCATGAATAGATATGATGAAAGGTCTTTAGACTTAAACTTTAACAGAACATAGGTCTGAAGATAGTAATGAGGATTTAGTATCACTCCCACAAGCATGGAGTAAAGTCTTGGAGGCTTGGGGTATCTTGAGGAGAGGTCGCCTCTGCTCCATGCTCTGAAAACCCTCACGCTTCACCTTCTCCGCTTCAAGCTTCACGACGAGGGTGTTATCCTGCTCAACCAGCTTCTTGTTCACTCCATCCTCAAGTGTCTCAATGACCAAGTATCCAACTACCGAAATGACAGTTGAATACGTGGTGACTGATGCCATGAACAGGGTGGAACAAAGAAATGCTTTGTAGAACCTCTGGTGAGTCTCCTTAGCCATTGAAGTGATCCTAAATAAAGACAAAAGAATCACAAATACAATACAAGGACAAGGGACGATATAAGGACAACATAAGGAATTACAACAAAAAGGACAAGGGACAATATAAGGACAACACAAGGAATTACAACAACAAAGACAAGGGACAATCCAAGGACTTATAACAACAAGGACAAAGGGACAATACAAGACATGGGACAATCATAAATAAATACAAGGACTTGTAACGACAAGGTACCACACATAATCCGAATCACATTAAAAGAGGTACCACAAAACATACATACATTCAGCTATCCAATCTACATGCCTAATCGAACAGAACAACACACGAATCTAGATGCCTAATCAGTGGCCATCCTTGGCCACCTCCGCCATAGTTTTATACCAAAAATTTATACTTATTTAAAGTTATTTTATGTCATGATACAATTTATAGACTATAACTTTTATTTGAGTTGGTATAGTCAACCACATAAAAAATTGAGTATGCCAACCACATAATTTAGTTGGTATAATTAATCATTGTTATTTATCAGCAATAGTAGTGTATTTCACTAATCCTTTTATTTAAGGTAAACTTAATTTAAATGGTGTAACAAAAAAAATATCTTTCAACAATATTTTGTGTCAATTCCATAAATAATATAGTGCATACTTGTACGTATGCGCAGATGTTGTCTATATTTTAGTTTCATTAAAATATCATGTTAGAAGTTTCTAAACAATAATTTCTAACTAACATCTTGATAGTGGTTCTTATTATATTATTATATGGACATACAAATAGAACCTTGTAGAGTCAAAACTTTACCATGTTTTACATATACAATAATCTTTTGAACTTGACCGTTAACAGTATAATTATTACTACTATGTTTAATATTTGTGGACCTCCTTCTCTGGGGGCCAGGGCGGTCGCCCTCTTTGACCGGCCTATTGGTCGGCCCTGTGATACATCTCCGACGTATCTATAATTTTTGATTGTTCCATGCTATTGTAGTATCAATCCTGGATGTTTTATATGCAATTATATATCTTTTTTGGACTAACATATTAACCCAGTGTCATGTGTCAGTTGCTGTTTTTTGCCTGTTTTTGGTTTTCTAGGAAATCAGTACCAAACGAAGTCCAAATGCTACGAAACTTTTTGACGATTTTTTCTGGACAAGAGAGACCCTAGAAGCTTCAGGAGGAGACCAGAAGGCAAATGAGGAGACGACAAGGCAACAGGGCGCGCCCAAGGGGGGTAGGCATGCCCTGATGCCTTGTGGGCCCCTCGTGGCTCCGTCTGAACTAATTCCACTTCTATAAATTCTCAAATATTGGGAAACCAATAGAGAGCCACCCGAAACACTTTTTCCGCCGCCGCAAGTCCCTGTTCTTCCGTGATCCCATCTGGAGGCCTTTTTCGGTACTCTGCTGGAGGGGGAATCAGTCATGGAGGACATTTACATCAACCTTGGTGCCCTACCAATGATGTGTGAGTAATATACCACAGACCTACGGGGTTCATAGCTAGTAGCTAGGTGGCTTCTTCTCTCTCTTTGATCTTCAATATCATGTTCTCCCCGGTCTTCTTGGAGTTCTATCCGATGTAATTTCTTTTACGGTGTGTTTGTTGGGATCTAATGAATAATGGGTTTATGATCAGATTATTCATGAGAAATATTTGAGTCTTTTCTAAACTTATCTATGCATGATTATTATAGCTTTGTATTTCTCTCTGATCTATCCGTTTGGTTTGGCCAACTAGATTGATTTATCTTGCAATGGGAGAGATGCTTTGTAATGGGTTCAATCTTGCGGCGCTCTATATCCAAGTGACATAGTAGGGGACAAGACACGTATTTGTATTGTTGCCATTATGGGGAAACGACGGGGGTTTATTCATGTTGGTTGGATTTACTTTGTCTACATCATGTCATCTTGCTCAACGCGTTACTCTGTTTTATACTTAATACTCTAGACGCATGCTGGATAGTGGTCAATGGGTGGAGTAATAGTAGTAGATGCAGGCAGGAGTCCGTCTACTTATCTCTGACATGATGCCTATATATATGATCATTGTCTTGAATATCGTCATAACTACGCGCTTTTCTATCAATTGCCCAAGAGTAATTTGTATACCCACTGTATGCTTTGTGTTCGAGAGAGAAGCCTCTAGTGAAAACTATGGCCCCCGGGTCTACTTTTATCATATATAAAATTCAAAAATACCTTGCTGCACTTTTCTTTTTTCTTTTAATTTGTAATTTATTTTATCTACCTACCACTACGAGATTTGATACTTACAAATAACCGCCAAGAGGATTGACAACCCTCTTGATTGTGTTGGGTGCAAGTATTTGGTTTGTGTGTGTAGGTGCTGCTAACGAGGTTCTGTGTGGCTCTCCTACTGGATTGATAACCATGGTTCTTAACTGAGGGAAATACTTATCTCTACTGTATTGCATCATCCTCTCCTCTTTGAGGAAATCCCAACGCGGCTCACAAGTAGCAGCAAGAATTTCACGCCGTTGCTGGGGAGACATCACCAAAACCTATCAAGTACCTTCGCATAAACAATCATCTACTTGCTCTTATTTTCATTTGCCTCTTGTTTTTATCTCCCCCACTTCTAAAACAATTTTATAAAAAATATAAAAATATTTCCGTTTGCTTGTTTGCTTGCCTTGTCGCTATGTCTCGAGAAAACACCAAGTTGTGCGACTTTTGCAACACTAATAATAATGATTGTATTAGTACTCCGGTTTGTCCTCCCTCCACTATGTAGAGTCGTGTGATATTAATGTTGCTTTGTTAAATCTTGTTATGAAAAAATAATTTTCTGGTAGTCCTAATGAAGATGATGCATCCCATATTAATACTTTCATTGAATTATGTGATATGCAAAAGAAAAAAGATGTGTATAATGATATTTTCAAGTTGAAATTATTTACATTCTCTCTACGAGATCATGCTAAAACTTGGTTTTCATCCTTGCCTCGAAATAATATCGATTCTTGGGATAAGTGTAAGGATGCTTTTATTGCCAAATATTTTCCTCCCGCTAAGATTATTTATCTTAGAAATCAAATTATGAATTTTAAGCAATTTGACCATGAAGATGTTGCACAATCTTGGCAGATAATGAAATTGATGATAAGAAATTTTCCCACTCATGGTTTAAGCTTATGGATGATCATACAAATTTTTTATGTGAGGCTAAACTTTGTCTCAAGAAATCTTCTAGACTCTGCCGCAGGTAATACCTTTATGAAAATCACATTAGGAGAAGCTACAAAACACCTTGATAATATTATGACGAATTATTCTCAATGGCACACTAAAAGAACCCCAACTAGTAAGAAGGTAAATTCTGTTGAAGAAATTAATACTTTGAGTAATAAAATTGATGCTCTTATGAAATTGGTTGCTAGTAAAAGTGCTCATGTTGATCCCAATGATGTGCCATTTTGATTGAGCAAAATAATGATTCTATTTATGTGAATTTTGTCTCTAGAAATAATTTCAACAACAAAGCTTATAGAGGTAATTTCAATCCTAGGCCGTTTCCTAGAAATTCCTCTAATAATTATGGTAATTCATATGGTAATTCTTATAATAATAATAATAATGATGGTGATAATAATAGTAATAGGATATCCTATAATCTTGAGAACAATATTAAAGAATTGATCAATTCCCAAAAGATTTGTAATGCCATGGTAGAAGAAAAATTGAATAAAGTTGATGATATGGCTAGGAACATGGATAGAATTGCTCATGATGTGGATACTTACAAAATTAAAGTTTTGCCACCCAAGCATGATATTAATGAGTCTATTAAATCTATTTATGTCTCCATTAATGAAATTAAAGAGAGAACTGCTAGGTTGAGAGTTAAACGAGAATATCAAGAAAAGGCGATTCCGCCCGGTTTTTATCGCAATCATGATGAAGATACTAAAATGATTGGTGTCTCACCTATTGAATCTTTGTTTAGTAATATAAAACTTGATGAAAAAGGTACTGGAGACGAGTCAACTTTAGCTAGAAGGCGTCCCAATTGTTTGAAGGGGGATAACCTTAAATTAAAAAAATGATAAAAGTGGGTTTGGAGAGGAAGACTTTAACTAGTAATGTGCCAACCACTTTGGATTACAAGGACTTTAATTATGATAATTGCTCTTTAGTAGAATGTATCTCCGTGTTGCAATCCATTATAAATTCACCCAATACTTATAACGAAATAAAGCGTTCACTAAACATATTATTGAAGTTATGATAAAAGCTCATGAAGAAAAACTAGAGCTGGAGGTTTCAATACCTACAAAATTGCATGATGAATGGGAACCTACTATTAAAGTAAAGATTAAAAATTATGAATGTAATGCTCTATGTGATTTGGGTGCTAGCGTTTCCACTATACCAAAATCTTTATGTGATGTGCTAGGCCTTACCGATATGGATGAATGTTCCATTAATTTGCACTTAGCGGATTCCACTATTAAAAAACCTTTGGGTAGAATAAATGATGTTCTCATTTTTGCAAATATAAATTATGTGCCCGTTGCTTTCATTGTGCTTGATAATTATTGCAAACCGTCTTCTCCTATAATACTTGGTAGACCTTTCCTACATACCATATGTGCTATTATTGACATGAAAGAAGGTAATATAAGATTTCAATTTCCATTTGTACGATGAAATTTTGTCACACCTAATTATAAAGTTGGATCAGTGAGGGACATTTTCTTTATGCATATGTTCATGATTTAGAGAAGGAAAGAAACGAAGAAGTCGTGGATACATTACATATTCTATGTACGCACATGCACTACTAGTTAGTCCTTGGTTGCTCACTTTTACATATACAGTCATGAGTTGCGGTTACTACTAATCCATATACATGCATGTACATAATGCATGAAGGGATAGTTGCATGCACAGTAACATATTTGTAAATTAATGTGCCATGTCCACACTTCCATCAATTACCCATGTGCAAATATTATATGGACTGGATTGCACGAAGCCCACCTCTTAGACAAGGCATGCATGATGGCCCCAGCTACTGGACATAGTAAATCGATCAGGGTCACGTACGTCCTACGCGTATGTGCAGGGTTCCTATATGGCGCGTAGCTCGCCCGCTAGCGAGTGGACGCGTACCCCCCCTGAGCGTCCGCAGCTTTTTGGGCCAGCCCATATAGGGATTCCTCCCCACCGGTTTTGGGAAGGTTCTAGAACCATCCCAGAACCGGTTTTTTCTTGTTTATTTTTACATGTTTTTTATTTTGTATTTACTTTTTCTTTTTTCCCTTTCTGATTATTATTTTTCTTTTCCCTTTTCTTTAATGTTCTGTTTCTCTTTTTCTGAAATCGTGATTTTTTTTGGAACCGTGAATATTTTTCTTTTTCTCTTTCCTCTAATATTATGTTTCTCTTTTTCTGAAATCGTGAACATTTTTTTTGAAATTGTGAACATTTTTATTTTTCTCTTTTCTTTAATGTTCTGTTTCTCTTTTTCTGAAACTGTGAACATTTCTATTTTTCTCTTCTCTTTAATGTTCTGTTTAGTTTTT
>NC_041384.1:587898840-587946387 GCF_002162155.2 Triticum dicoccoides | reverse complement strand
GTTTAGTTTTTTGAAATTGTGAACATTTTTTCGAAATCGTGAACATTTTTTTGAAATCCTGGACATTTTTTGAAATCATGAACATTTTTTTGAAATTGTGAACATTTTTCTTTTTCTCTTTTCTTTAATGTTCTGTTTCTCTTTTTTGAAATCGTGAATTTTTGGAATTGTGAATAATTTTTTGAAATCGTGAACATTTTTTGAAATTATAAACATTTTTTGAATAGACGAACATTATTTTTGAAATTGCAAACATTTCTTGAATCCTTGAGAATTTATCATTTCCTGTAAAAATTTCAAATTGTGAACAATTTTTGAATTCACGAATAATTGGACAATTTGTAACTTTTTCTGAAATACTAATTATTTTTAAAAACAAAATAAAGCTGAAAACAGAAAAAAAAGGCTAAAAAAACAAGGGGCTCCCCGCCCCGCACATGGGCCGGCCCATGAGGGCGCGCGGGGGAGCAGGGAGAGGGTACGCGCTCCCGTGGCTGCAGGGGCATTTCACAAACCGGCGCCTGCAGTTGTTTTTGCAAACCGGCGCCTGCAGGCGCACAGCACCTCCCGCAAGATGGGCCGGCCCGTTTCATTTTCGTTGTCTGTTTTCCATACCGTGCAAAAAAAGCGTACGCGCGCGCAGGGACTCGATCCTGCGAGGTCTAGGTTCCTCCGAGGAGAGCTAACCACCCAGCCACCACATCCACATGTTTAGCAAGATGTTTCTCCTCTTTTCTTCTTTCACGTATATTTTCCTTTCATTTCTTTTTTTTATTTTATCTGTCCATTTTTTCTTTTTGTAATTCGTGATCGGTTCCTTCAAGCAGATGAACTTATTTCGTTTCCAAAATGCATGAACGTTTTTTCAATTTGATGAACTTTTTTTGGAATTCGATGAAGTTTTATTTGAATATAATGAACTTTTCTCCAAATTCGATGAACTTTTTTTCAAAATCGATGAACTTTTCTCAAATCCAATGAACTTTTTTTCAAATTTGATGAACTATTTTTTTAACTTTGATGAACTTTTCAAATTCGTTGAACTTTTTTCCAAAATCGGTGAACTTTTTTTGAAATTTGTGAACTATAATCAGAACCGATGAACTATTTTTTATAATTTGATGAACTTTTTTTTAGATTTTTTTCCTAATTCGTGTTTATTTTCAAAATTTTATGAACTTTTCCGAATTCCGTGAACTTTTATTACAAATCTATGTTTTTCTTTTCCTTTTTTACGTTTTCTTTTCTGAAATGATTTATATGGTACAAAATTTATGTTAATGTTGTTCTTTAGGGGTATTTATGTTAATGTTGTACTTGAAGAAGTTATAAATAGATTTGTTTTTGGGTTCTAGGCAGCTAAGCTGTCGTGGTGCAGTGGTTATTTCGTTGTTTCTTAGTTTGCACGTGCAACACACGGCTTGACTAATGCTCTTTTCTAAGATACATATATTCCCAACACTTTGTCTGTAGTTATAGTTCTTAATGGCGGTGTAAGAAAATGATAACAATGAAAAACAGCCAAGGTAACAATTCATATGACATGGTAACATACTTTCCAGCCGAAAGTCAACATGGTTTGGGCCAAATGAAAATGCAAACCTCTTGCAGCAATCTCCGCCGCCCTTTTTTTGCGAGCATAATTGCTGGTCACTTGATTTGCATAGTTTTCTTTGGCATCCAGGATCTAAGAAGAACCCTTCAAGGTTTCCTAGAAGTGTCTCACTGAGAAGAAAAAACAAGAGGTTAGACCTCAGTGCGAACAACAGAAACTACTGGCTTCAAGCTTACCCTGCTAACTTGATGCCTCATGTTCACAGTTGCTTCATGTGTCCTATTTATCCTGTGCACCCTGTTATGCAAGGTGATTAGAGCTTCTGTAGCATCTTGATGGTTTCAGCAAGCCAAAGGTTCACTTTCTGAGTGATGAACTCCACATGTATTCATAATTAATTGGACCAGTAGAAAACTGAAAACCTGGAACTATGAAATATAAGTGGATGAAATTTATGGAACCACAAAAATGCAGGAAATTTAAATATACCTATATATTCCGATTTTTAGGGCATTCAAAAGAGTGATTTTAATATGAGAAAAAAAATATTGGATGTCGGTCAATGTGCTACATATCCGAATGGTTTTCTAATCAAACTTAATTACATATATGGCACACGAAATGATAAACGCCTGGCCGTAACAGTCAAAACTCATTACCCTGTTCTAATAAAAATAATAACACTTCACAAGAACAACTTAGCTAGATGCATAGTTATTTTTTCGAGATAGTTAGATTATTTCATTGTGAAATAGAATTATTTAAACGACATGTCTGTTTGTTCCCTGACTGCTTACCTCCAAAATATATAACAGTCATGAATATTAAGCACTTGAATATGAGCTTTGATAAGTCAAGCACATGTACACCAATGAAGAATTATGTTTTTTATTGTCTTATAAACGATAAATGTGTTGCACAGTTGGAATGGAGACATGCAGCTTCATCCCCATAAAGGTTAGAAGCTTCATTGCAGAAGTCATTCTGCCGCAAACATTCAGAACAAATCAGTATAAGGACATGCATAAGCAAATTAAAGAAAAATGACATATTAGGATTGCACCAATTTGTCTTGCTCAGATGGCTTACCAGCGAAACCTCTGTCATTGATTATTTTATTGCAACATCACAGCTGACTTCATGGAGCTCTTCAGGTCATCTTTTTTTTCTAATCTGAAACATGAACACATGGGTGATTAAAAACATTACTTTACATTCAATATGCGCATGATCCTAAATACAAGAGTTTCTGATTGTAACCTGAAGGTGTCCAAACGCATTTGTTATTTGTAATCCTGAAATTTGAATCTAGTGGTTTGCCATTGATAACCTGCATATTCTCTTGTTAAGTTGGTAATCACTAATGCTGACTTGAAACAGAACATATATGAACTTCTAAGCAATCACATCCTAACCTCCTTGTTTTGAGCTTGCCAATCCTGATTAGTGACATTCCCAAGCCCTTCATTTAGCAGAAGACTTACTTATTACCTTTCTTCTTATGTCGTCTAGATGTTGGACTTCAGTGGCTAGTAAATTATCCAGAACACCACTAGTCAGTGGTCTTGCTCCTACGCTAGTAAAAAATCAGCCCATACTTAGTTGAGACTTCATGATAGAAGTAAGAAGGTATACATTCTATGAAGATTACAAAGCCACTTCCTAAATGCTGGAATCAGTTACAGCTCAGCAGAGACACTGGAGAAAGACAAAGGTGAAGGGGAGGATGCAGGTTGCAGCTGGTTCGGAGGACTCACAGGAGGCGATGGAGAGGTTCGACCAGCAGAGCACCAATAAGCCGAGGCTGGCTGCTGAGTCGCTCCTCCATGCCCTAGCGAAGGAAGAGATCGTCGCGCATCAATCGGCCGGAGAAGGGGCGCAACGGTGGCGAAGGGCAGTTCGCGGAGGGAGATCTTCGTCAAGATATAAGCGTGCTCCATTGCCCCATCTGGCGGCTGCTGCTCAGGGAGGAGGATGACCGCGCGTTCCGCCTGGTCGGCAGTGTGCTCGGCCCCGGCGCGACCGCGTCCGTGGTGTGCAGGGCCGGTCCTGAGATTTCGGGGGCCCGGGGCGAAACTAAAACCCAAGGGCCCTTGACTTAAGCATCGAAATAATGTGCGATGGAAAAAATAGACAAAGATGTACGATGCAAGGCCATGTTTAGTGTCATGCTTGAACTACAACTGTTGGAGTACATTATTTTAGATACCATAGCAAAATGATAGAAGACTCCACGAATAGTCCTAAAAAAATTTGCGTCCAAATTGCATAGTTGGATTCACATTTTTGAGTTCTAGGAATGACTATTACTATAAATTAGAGTATCTGAGAAATTAGATAGATGATCAAAATTCATACGCGTGATGTGGAAAATATTCCTTCGTGTCGTCAAAAATCAAATACCTTCATATCTTACAAAAGTAAAAATATGGTGCCGCAATGGTGTAAAGTTACTCACATCTAGCGAGTTGTGCAAATGATTAAATTAAGAGTTAATTATCCAATTATGCCGTCATCTCATTGCTCAATTCATACATAAACCAACTGCCATGAGAGAATCCAGAACTTCGTTCTTCGTTTGATCTCTTTGAGATCTACTACATGAACAACAATATTAAACTACAGAACCAGAACGGTTAATAATTCTACAAACAGTGAAAGATGTTGCCTAAAATCTTAAAAGTGCACGCGCACTATTTGGCAAGACCGAGCGGCCGGCTCCTAGCCGCACGATCTCTCGGTGTCGTCCCACCTACAGGTGCTACTTGGTCGGGGGAGACACTCGCTACGCGACACGCGATTACTCTCTCGTCCTTTTTTCTCGACTGATTCCCTCCTGCGGCGCTGCCCCTGCTTCTCGCCTTCCTTCCCCATGGCGCCGCCCTGCTGCTCTCCTTCCCTTCCTTCCCATGGCGCCGCCCTGCTGCTTTCCTTCCTTTCCTCCCCATGGCGCCCCCTGCTGCTCTCCTTCCCTTCCTTCCCATGGCTCTGCCCTGCTCTTCCCCTTCCTCCCCATGGCGCCCGCCCGCTCCTTCCCTTCCTCGCCATAGTCGACGTTGCTGCTGCTGCAGATGGCTGGGCCAAGGACGACGGAGCGGCTGCCGTAGAGGGCGGCCTGTGCGGCGCGGCCAAGAACGACGGTCCAGGCCACCACAGCATCATCGACAACCTGTCTCGTTGCTCCTTCCCCAACCAGATCCAGCCCCCTCACGGCCATGATGAACACATAGTCAGAGAATCTTCAGATCCCCAACCAGGTTCGTCCCTGTGGATTAACATCCATGGATCTGTAGTTCATCTGCTAGGGGAAGGTAGAGCACTAGCCCCAGCGGCTTTTCACATGATTTTTGCTGATTTTGAGAGGGGGAATTGCTATGTGTAGTCAGTCTGTTTTTTTGTGCAACTAGGGCGCCGTTCCTGTGCAATTTATCATAGCCACTAGCCAAATTTGTAAGTCAGTTTTTGGTGTTAGTTCTGTGCAACTAGGGATGCCTCCCTGTGCAACTAGGGTGCCTTCCTGTGCAATCTATTACATCTGGTAGCCAAATTTTGTAAGCAAACTAGGCAAAGTAAATTTTGTTTTCTGTATATCATTTTTTGGTGTTAGTTCTATGCAACTAGGGGTTCCTTCACAATCTATCATATCTTTGTAGCCCAATTTGTAAGGAAACTAGTCAAATAATTTTCATTATCTGTATATCAGTTTTTGGTGTCAGTTCTGTGCAACTTGGGGAGCCTTCCTGTGCAATCTATCATATCTTCTAGCCAAATTTGTAAGCAAACTAGGCAAATAATTTTATTTTAGTTCTGTGCAACTAGGGCCTGGGATCCTGCGCAACTAGGGATACATTACTGTGCAACCATAGGAAATGTGCCTGGTAGTGAAACAGAGGTTCATATTTTCTTTTTCTTTTTATCCAATGGCCATTTATTTTATGCTCCTTTCTTTTACCCTCTGAGTAGTTCAATATTTTTTGTTCATTGTAGGGCTCTCCAAATAGGACCTCTCGGCGGAACTCAAAATGGGCGGCGAAGCGGCAACCACATGGCGCTGATAATGACGGGGATGGAGAGGATGATGATGTGTCCCAGAGAGTATATAAATGAGTTGGCATCCTCAGGCTTTTTCTAGTTGCACAAGAGTACCTGATTAGTTGGCATCCTCAACATTTCTAGTTGCACAATACCATCCAACTAGTTGCATCCTTAGTCTTTTTGTAGCTGCGTTGACACCCTCTTCTTCTAGAAGCCTGAAACCTGAATGTGCAATTTTTTGATGGGTCATGCAAGTGCTGAATATATCTTTTCCCAAGAGTATCTAATTAATTGGCATCCTCAAGATTTATAGTTGCACAAGAGTATTCAATTAGTTGGCATTCTCAACATTTCTAGTTGCACAGGAGTATTTAATTAGTTGGCATCCTGAGCATTTTCTAGTTACACAATAGCATCTAACTAGTTGACATCCTCAGTCTTTCTAGTTGCACAAGAGTAACTATTTTAGTTGGCATCCTCTGCATTTTGTAGTTGCACAACTAACATAATATCAAGTTGGCATCATCAACATATTTTATCCGGTTTTTTAAAGGACAACAAATATTTTTTTATGCAGTGTTAACTAATCACCTTTGGCACCTTTTGTTTGCAAAAACTCAGGTGATCACGTCAGAATGTGATCACCTTTGGCATCGTTTTCGGATGACAGGAAATAGAATTTCATCTCCTTTTCTATTTCACTTTTAGTATATAGAACATCCTATAGAACATATTTCCCCTGTTGCAATAGAACATATTGATGTTCAGTTGGCAGGAGAACTAATTGCACACACGATGATGTTTGTTGGCTTGTAATGCAGTCTACTTGCACACACAATAATGTTTAGTTGGTAGGAAAACTAGTTGCACACACAAATGCTCAGTTGACTTGTAATGTAGTCTAGTCGCACACACATTGATGTTTAGTTGGCAGGACTAGTTACACACACATATACTCAGTTGGCGCGGCAATGTAGTCTAGTTGCACACACATTGATGTTTAGTTGACAAAACTATTGGCACACACATATGCTTAGTTGGCGTGATAATGTAGTCTCGTTGCACACACATTGATGTTTAGTTGGCAGGACTAGTTACACACATATACTCAGTTGGCGTGGTAATGTAGTCTAGTTACACACACATTAATGTTTACAGGTGAGACCCTCAAGATGCACATCTCACTAGCTGGGTTGGATGGAAAGGGGTGCTAGCAATGAAAACTACACATCCACGGATATGAGGAAAGTTACACATGCACATCAACCGTTAGGTAGTTGGCTGGGAGGACAGTTTTCGAAGTTGCACATCCACTGCTTGGCAGTTGGCCGAGGTAGCAAACAGTAAAAATTGCACTTCCAACTAGAGGAGAAAAGTTGCACATCGACTACTAAGCGGTTGGCCGGGGACAGCAGACATAGTTGCACATCTCACTTGATAGTGGGTAGTTTGAGGTGAGGTGTCATCATTGAAAACTGCACATCCATGGATAAAGAAAAAGTTGCACATCGACTATTAGGTAGTTGCACATCAACAACTAGCCAGTTGCACAAAACGGGGACAAAATTGCACAAAAAAAGGTTTATCGAAACATATCCATGTGGGATCTAGTTTCGAAGAGCACATCGCGAGGATTTCAGCAGTGAAAGCGGATCTTAATTTCGACTTTTCGTTCAAAAGTTATGGCTTTTCTAAAAAATTTAAATCTGAATTAAATGCGTTCACACATGTTCGTGTGTGTGCTTTTGCAATTCTGGTTAAACATGTCGTGTAGTCTTTGTCTTTTTCTGGCTAGGAGGACAAAATAATTCCTAATTTGTTTGATTAAGACAAAAACATACTAAAAATGGAGAGGCCGCCACGGATTCCTATCGAGCGCCCAGCCGCTCGGTAGACACGTCCAAGATGTTGACCGGCCGGTAATACTCACCTCTATAGACGAAGATCAGCGCCGGAGATCATGTGCACTGCGCCCCTTGAGATCTGGGTCTCATCCTATAGCGCTCTTCTGATTCACTAATATGGGCGTGAGGCGGAAAGGAGGCGGCTGTTACGTGCGTGATGGCGATGCATGCGTGGATTCCTGGATCCCGGGAGTGTTGATGCGCGAGTAATGACGATAGATCAGACGGTCCGTAGCTGCTACTACTTGTGATGGGCCAGGCACAATGAACTTTTTTTACTGCAGCCATAAATTTATAGGAAATACATACTTGGGGGCCCCTCCACCTTGGGGGCCTGGGGTGGCCGCCCCCCCTGCCCCCCCTCAGGGCCGGCCCTGGTGGTGTGCATCAGGGCGGAGGCATCGCCATTGCCGCGGGACACGTTCAAGGTGTGGGCTAAGGACCGCCGCCGGCGGATATCAACCGCAAGGCCGACACCGTCCTGGCGGACATCGAGGCGACAAGCAGCACGTCGCCCGGCAACGTCACAGTCGAGGAGCTCACGTCTCGCGACGGCTCCATGCCGAAGAGCTCGAACATCTCCGGGTGCTCCACTCGGTACGGTACTGCACCGTATCCTGGAGCTCCCGCTTGACATCCTCCAGGCCGCCCACGACACCTTGGGGACCTCCACCAGACCCGTCTCCCGCAGCGCCGACGGCTTGGTCACCTCCTTGGCATGCACCAGGTCGTCCATGATCACGGACATGGAGTTGAGCACCTCCACGTCGATGGTGTCCGCCTCGAGGTCGATCACGTCCATCTTCTGGCGGATGCACTGGAAGGCCGCCTCGGAGCAGAGCACGGCGAGGTCGGCGCCGACGAAGCAGTGCGTGTCCTTGCTGATGCGCTCCAGGTCGACGTCGTCCGAGAGGGGCATGTCCTTGGAGTGGATGCGGAGGATATCGAGGTGACCGACCTCGTCGGGCACGCCGATATCGATCTCCTTGTCGAAGCGGCTGTCGCGCCGGAGCACGAGGTCGAGGCTGTTGGGGCGGTTGGTGGCGCCGATGACCATGACCTGCGCGCGCGGGCGGAGGCCGTCCATGAGCATGAGCAGCTGGGACACGACGCGGCGCTCCACCTCGCCGTGCGTCTTCTCGTGGTTGGGCGCGATGGCGTCGATCTCGTCCATGAAGATCATGGACGGCGCCCGGGCCTCGGCCTGGGCGAACACCTTGCGCAGGTTGTCCTCGCTCTGGCCGGCCATCATGGACATGATCTCCGGCCCGTTGACGACGATGAAGTTGGCGCCCGACTCGGCCGCGATGGCGCGCACGAGCAGCGTCTTGCCGGTGCTGGGCGGGCCGTAGAGCAGGATCCCCTTGGGTGGCTTCACGCCCAGCGTCTTGAACAGCTTGGGGTGGCGCGAGCTGCTTCACGCCCAGCGGCAGCTCGACCAGCTCCCGGATCTGCGCGAGCTGCTTGTGGACGCCGCCAATGTCGTCGTAGCCCGGGCCGTCGAGCCTCCCCTCGTCCTCCCGCTTGACCGGGTTGGCGTCGTCGCAGAAGACCTGCATGCCCGCTGCCATGATGACGCACTCGTCAGGGTCCGTGTCGACGACCTTGATCTTCACGGCGTGCATGTGGCCGTGCACCATGAAGCGGTCGCCCTTGCGCACAGTCCGGCGCGCGCCCATGAAGTAGGCTGCATCCACGCCCAAAACAAATCAATCAACAGCTCAAGAAGACGCAAGAACAGATCAAGTAGACGCAAGAACAGACCAAGAATCAATCAACAGCTCAAGAATCGACTGACGACGGTTACTTACGCTTGACGTAGGCGTCGAACAGGTTGCCGCTGATGCCGTCGACGGAGTCCTCGAAGGGGGAGATGGCGACGCGGGCGGTGTCCTCAACACTGATCCTTGGAGTGGACGTGGCGGCCCGGTCGGCGCGTGGGCGGTGCAGGCGCTGGACGGCGCGATGGTCCGGGCAGCACGAGTGCGGACGGCGCGGCGGCGCATGGCGCGTGGACGGAGCGGCTGTCCAGCAGCGCTTGTGGACAGGCACAGGTGGAGGTTGTCCGGCGGCGGTCGAGGCGTGGCTGGCGTGGAGTTGTAGGGAAGAGGTGGGGCGAGGTGTGGGGCGGTGGCCAAACTGCCCCGACGGCGTGGTAGCGAGAGGGCAGCGACGTGTTCGGGACGATGTTAATCCAATGGGCATGGTGGGTAAATAATTAAGACAATGGCATGGTGGGCAAATAATTAAGGCAATGGCATGGTGGGTAATTAAAGCATAAGCGCGTTTAGTATGCTGGAGTGATGTAAATCATCGGATTGCAGATTTCGATGGATAGGATGATCTGGTTCTCCGCCCTCTCTTGCTTTTATAGGGATAGTAGATGAAACGAGCGGCCGGTTCCTGGCCGCATGATCACGCCACATCGCCCCGCCGTGCGTCACGTGCCACCTTGTTGGAGCCATCATATCCTCGTTGTCTCCTCCACTCCCCGACCCCACCCGTTGCGATTTCACCTCTCCGCCGCCGCTCCCACCCCTGCGTCGTCCTCCTGCTGCTCGTCCCCCACCCCAATCCAGGAGGCGATGTGGGGTCCGCCTCGGCCTCCCGGGATCGGCCGCCGACCGCGACTGCTCCGTGGACACAGCCCGGCGCTCACCGTCGGCCCCGTCTCCTACAAGGCCGCCTCCAAGCGCGCCTTACCTGACGCCTCCCTCGCCGCGGTTGTTTCGCTGCCGCAGCTGTCGCCACAGTTGAAGGAGAGCATGGACCTCACCCGCATGCCCCACTTCCTGCAGTCCGCGAGAGCCCACGTCTTTCCCGAAGCGCGCGTCGCGCTAAGGCCGCCTCATCTAGAATCAACACGCTTATGCGATCCTCTCGTCCAGCAGCGCACGACATGGATGGATTTTGTTTACTGTGGCCTGTGAGCTTCACCGCTTCAGTTCTGAAGAAACTAATGTGCCGCCGTGCCGGCAGGCGTCAGCAGCGGCATCTAGCAACGGCAGCAGGTAGCGGCGGCATCTAGCAACGGAAGCAGCAGCAAGACATGGTTCAGTTGAGTTTCAATTTCAGCGGCGGCAGCAGCAGGTCATGGCTCATTTTACTATAGAAAAGCAAACATAAGCTAGCAACGGCAGCAGGAGCAGGCCATGGTTCAGTTTACTGTAGAAAAGCAAATACTACTATAAGCTAGCAGCGACAGAAGCACTCCTTAGTATCAAAAATTTGACTAAATGTCTCTTTTTAAGTTGATCTATTGTTTACTATTTTCTCTATCCCAAAATTCTTGTCTTAAATTTATCTAGATACGGATGTACCTAATACTAAAATGTGACTTGATACATCCATATTTAGACGAATCTAACACAAAATTTTTGAGACGGAGGGAGTATTTTTTATTGGCATCCATAGTAGTTGCAGTTGCACATATAGTAGTCTTAGTTGGCACACCACAGAGTTGCACAATCTTGTCCGCATAGTCTCATATGAATTATTGTGGGAGGTTCTCACACCCTGCCGTGAAGTTACACACTTTTGTCGGCCGTAGTCGCACGTGCATGGCAACAGAGTTGCACAATCCGGTCCGCATAGTCGCACATGAATTATCGTGGGAGATTCTCACACCCGGCCGCAGAGTTGCACAATCTCGCCGGCATAGTCGTACACGCATGGACACAGAGTTGCACATTCTCGTCCGCATAGTCGCACATGAATTGTCGTGGGGGTGCTCACGCATGGCCGCGGAGTTGCACACTTCGCACATGCATGGCCACGGAGTTGCACGATCTCGTCCGCATAGTCGCACATGAATTGTCGTGGGAGGTGTTCACGTCGGGCCGTGGAATTGCACACTCTCATCGGTATAGTCGCACATGCATAGCCACAGAGTTGCACAATCTCGTGCGCATAGTCGAACATAAATTGTCGTGGGAGGTGCTCACACATGGCCGCGAGGTTGCACACTCTCGTCGGCACAGTTGCACATGCATGGACACAAAATTGAACAATTTTGTCTGCATAGTCGCACATGAATTATCATGGAAGGTGCTCATGCATAGCCGCGGAGTTAAAACTAAAACGTTAGTTTTTATATGAAATCTATAGTTGGATATGATCATTGGGAACTTGCACACATGATGATCATTTTTATTGGCATCTATAGTAATTTTAATTGTACATATAGTTGTTTTCAGTTGGATCCGATCATTGGGAACTTGCACACATGGTTATCATTTTTGTTGGCATGTATAGTAGTTCCAATTGCACACATAATCATTCTCAGATGGGTACGATCATTGGGAAGTTGGACACACGGCGATCATTTTTGTTGGCATCTATAGTAGTTTTAGTCATTACACACATAATTGTTCTCAGTTGTATATGGTCATTTGGAAGTTACACACACAGCGATTACTTTTTGTTGGCATCTATAGTAGTTGTTGTTGCACACATAGTTGTTCTCAACGATACGATCATTGGGAAGTTACACATGCAGTGATCATTTTTTTTGTGGGCTTCTATATTAGCTCTAGTTGCACATATAGTCATTCTCACACTACTATAATCTGGTTTTGTCCCGAGTTTCGATACTTCGCCAAGTTCATTTTATAGGAAACTTGGCAAACTTCTCTCTGTCAAGTTTAATTCAAAATTGGACTCGATGGTGATAAGCAACTCGGCAGAGCTATGCCTTTGCCAGGTTCCAACGAAAAACAACTAGACGAACTTAATAAACTCGGCAGAATTACATGTTCACTGAGTTTCTGCGAAAATACACTTGGCAAAGCCTGACAAGTGGACCCTGTTGTACAGTAGTCTATGGAGCAGCCGGCCAAAAAGGAAGTATTTTGTCCCTAGTCTATAAAAGGAACTAAATTGTCTCCCTAATTCATATAAAAAAATTCTAATTCATATTAAAGAGAAAAAGTAGCAGGTGAACCGAAAAAATAAAATGAAATTACAAAAGCATGTGTGAACACATTTAATTGGGATCTTTGAATTTTTTTCAAAAAGTCATAACTTATAAACCATGCATCGAAATTAAGATCCGTTTTCACCGTTAAAACCCTTCCGGCGTGCTCTTCGAAACATGATCCCGCATGGATATGCTTCGATGAATTTTTTTTGTGTGCAATTTACTCCCTGTTTCGGTGCAACTGTTTAAGAGTCGATGTGCAACTACTTGAGCGTCGACATGCAACTTTTGCACTACCGTGGATGTGCAATTTTCACTGACGGAGACCTCCACCCCAAACTACCCCTAACACTTTGATGTGCAACTTCGTTTGCTGCCCAAGCCAACTGCCTAGTAGTTGATGTGCTACTTCCCCCCCTGCCCGTTGATGTACAATTTTCACTATTTTGCTATCTCGACCAACTGCCTAGCAGTGGATGTGCAACTTCGGATGCTGCCTCGGCCAACTTTCTAAGAGTGATGTGCAACTTTTTCCGTACCCCTATGGGCGTATAGTTTTGACTGCTAGCACCCCGTCCAAACCACATGTGCTAGTGAGATGTGCAACTTTAGCTCCATGTATATATGCAACTTTATACTGCCCTCATGGATGTAGTTTTCACCAACCAACTATCCCTACCCGAGATGTGCAACTTTGCTTGTTGCCCCGGCCAACTGCCTAGCAGACTATATGCAACCTCATCTCTTGCCTCCGTCAACTGAAACTACATATCCACAAGTAGATAGGGGAAAGAGTTGCACATCGACTACTAGGCAGTTGGTTGAAACAACAGACTAACTTGCACATATTGCTGATAGGGTAGATTGGGCAGGGTGTGCAAGCAGTGAAAAACTACACATACACGAGTAGTGCAACTTCGTTTGCTGCCTGCCTATAAGTTGTTGGTGTCCTTGTCAGAACTACCCTTCCTATGAGATGTGCAACTTCGTTTGCTACCCCTACCAACTGCCTAGGAGTTGATGTGCAACTTTATCTGTTACCCCAACCAACTATGCCAATGATAGCATGCAACTCTGTGGTTGTGCGTGTGTGACTATGATGCCGTGCGTGTGCAACTCCCACATTCGATTGTGTGACTATGCCACTGCGTGTGTGCAACCGCCGCAGTTATGCGTGAGCTACCATGCAGACGAGAGTGTGCACCTTTGTGGCCGTGCATGTGCGACTATACTGACGGGAGTGTGCAACTCCATGGCTGTCATGTGCGACTATGCGGCGAGAGTGCGGCTATGCTAACGAGAGTGTGCAACTTCGCGACCGTGGGTGAGCTACTACGCCGACAAGAGTGTGCAACTCTGGGTCCTATGTGTGCGACTATGCCACCAAGCATGTGCAATCCCGCAGTCGTGTGTGAGCTATTATGCATGCGGATGAGAGTGTGCACCTCCATGGTCGTGCGTGTGCGACTACGCCAACATAAGTGTGCAACTATGTGTCCGTCATGTGCGACTATGCGACGAGGGTGTGCAACACGGCAGCCGCGCATGTGCGACTACGTTGTCGCGCATGTGCACCTCTTGGAGCCGTGCGTGAGCTAGTATGTCGACGGGAGTGTGCAACTCCGTCATCGCGCATGCGCACTTTCTGCAGTCATGCATGTGCGACTATACAAATTAGAGCATTCAACTCCACAATCGTTCATGTGCAAAATTCTTGTTTAATTCAGTAGTATATTCAGTAGCTCAAAGCACACCATAGCACTATATTCAGTAGGAGAAAAATCAGCAAACCATTAACACACAGTGGCACCGCGACCAAAGCAGCTACCGGCCTGCAGCACACCGGCCTATGCTCGTCTTGCAAAATTCAGCATAAATGAACTGGGCAAACACGAACAGCGGCCACGCAAGAACTCTGTTCCTTAGCAATCTTCGTCTCCGTCCTGCTCCAGACCAAGGACGATCTCAACCCCCTCCTTTGCCCAAGCTTCCTCCTCTGGCCGTTCCGTCTATAGCAAGCTCGTGTTTCCTCCTCTCTCTCAACCGCAATAGCCATGCCTAGAGATCCCTGCTACAGACCCGCCCAGATTAGAGAGAGAGAGAGAGAGGAGAAGATGGGGCCTTCCTTGGGGGCACTAGGCATGGCGCCGGGGGTAGGAATCGAAGCAGTAGCAGAAGCCCATGGAGGGACGCCCAGGTGAAGAATCCCTTGTCGGTGGCGGCGGGTTCTGGACCTGCCGGCCGCCTGACCTGGTCTAGTCGCTTGATCTCCCTCATCTCCTCTCCTACAATTCTCTCGTACAAGGGGAGGGGGACGGGGAGAGAGTAGGGGCGGAGGCCGGCGGCGAGGTGTGACTCTGCAGACGAGGCTCGAGTCAGCGACCGAGGGCAAGGAAGGGAAGGTCTCCCGTTGTTTTTCTTATTAATCGAGTAGACAAAAATATTTCTATTTTAGGCCGGCCACCGCGAAGCCCAGCGAGCAGCCGGCCGCTACCTAGACTTGTCCAATACTTTTTTATACCATGTTTGTTGTTGGGCCGGCCCACTAGGCGATGCGCGCGAGCGCCAGGAACGTTATGTGTACCGATACATGTTTAGCTTAGCATTGACGAGATACGCATCAAAGAAGGGCGAAGTATCAGGTGAAAATGACTATTCGGTAAAAAACTGAAAATTTCTATCGTGGACTGTTGGATCAGGAGCGAACGTCATGGGTCACAGGTGGGAGTCCTAACAATCCACTTAAACGCACATTAGCAGATAACCCCCCTTCTCTATTAATCATGAGGTGAATAGGGCTCGACCCTTCGTGAGATCCTGAGATCGGATTCTTCAATCGTCTTGAGCGCCGCCGACGATGCACTTTCCACCGGCGCGTAACCACTGCCCTCAGCTGGCCGGGACTAGCCCTCCGACCGTCGGGGTGGGCCTTCCGTCCACCGCAACTCTCCCTCTGCCAACCGCGCCTCTCGCCATGGCTGCCCTTCCATCGACAGTGATTGATGGGGCCTTCGTCGGCTGCGTGTCGCTCTTCATTGGACTTGGCTCACCCTCTTGTAGCCGGGACTCACCCTTCGGAGTACTTGTCAACGCTGCCCCTCACAATTTTGAACCCTGACGTGCCGCTGCCTCTTCATAGCCATATACAGATAATCCAGTACATCAATCAGACAAGCATTGTAATTCACTAGATGCTTTTTTTTGCCGTGAATTCACTAGATGCTTACCTAGAATTACTAGTAGGATACACTGATAAGACAATGTTTTTGTACGCAAATTGGTTGTCACTATCTTCAGCATCATGAGAAAGCTTTGGCTGCTACAAAATACAGACATTATTTTCACCGTTTTTGTCAAGCATAGGAATTCTTTTTTAGAAAAAAAATCACAAGCTACGCAATAGAAAGCCATAGGTCAACCAGTGTACAGAGCATGTATATTTACTATACGGAACATGTATATTTGGCGATTGTTGTTGTTCCTCGATTGAGAAGAACTAATCATGCGATGTTGCATTATAGATGGAGCATGAACCTGAGCATGTCGACAATGGAGGGACCCATGATATGGAAATTCTGCCTCCTCCGATCAATATGGAAAACTTTGGTACATGAAAAAAGAGAGCTACAAGTGGCCTATTTTATGTGAGTACCATTATCATGATAATTCCACTCAAATCTCTCTAATAATATTGACTTATATGACTACTATGTGTTTGTAGGTATGGCATTCGAGACTATGGAAGATGTCGAGAAATTTTACAAGGCATATGCACACAATGTTGGGTTTTCAATCAGAATTGAACAAAAAAGGGTTGTAGATAATGTGGTGGTCTGAGGCGATTTCTTTGTGGCAAAGTTGGTTTCCGAACAAATGAGGAGGAACACAAAAAGGACTTGAAGGGAGAAAAGCGAAGAAAACATGCAAGAAAGTTAACTAGATGTGCTTTTGAGGCCATGCATGATAACTGTCAAGCATATGCAAGATGGCAAATATTGTCTTTGGATACTTTCTTTTATTTACCTTTAGAGAAATTCAATTTTCCCTTCTAGCGAGACATAAATAGTTATTTATCTTGTGAAAGTTTTGTAAGTTTTCACTGGTTTATGCACATTGTCTGCTCTGAATTGTATCTTTTGTACTATGATCAATATTTTGTCTTGTTGTTGTTAAGGTTGAGCACACAAGAATATCCTCGGATTTTGGTTCATCTCAGTATGTACTTGGGATTTTGGTTCATATCCAATGCGTATGTTGGTGCAGAACAACAACTTCATGTGTTGGATAAATTTTAAGAATAAATATTATAGTTCTTCCGGGAGCTGTACTGCTGTTATTTCTACTCCTTCCGTTTCAAAATAGATGACTCAACTTTATACTAACTTTAGTACAAAGTTAATACAAAGTTGGGTCATCTATTTTGGAACGGAGGGAGTAGATGTGAATATCATAGTTCTTCTGAGAGATGTCTAGTTAGTCTTCTGAGAGGAATAACTTGAAGTTGTTGCCAATTTTGTAGCCTGGGCATGCCTTGAATAACGTCTTTGTTAGATGAAGCTCGTTCCACAACTAGCACAACAATGCTAGCTGCTAGTAGGTCCTTTGCAGACTGAAATCCTCCCGAACAAATCTTTCAATTATTATAGATTGAATGACTGAGAACCTGACCTTTTTTCTTCCCGTTTCAATTATCTTCAACTGAATTCATATTAAGGGCCAGTATGAATGGATTGCCCAAGATAACTCACATTGAGTGACTAGAAAAGGGCTCAGAAAAGATACTGCTGGAACAGAACTTCGCTTTTCTGTTTTGTCAATCACTGATTTAAAACAGCCCAGCTCAGAAAATTTATTCAACTAAATTCATACATCCAAAGATTACAGATTGCATGCCAATGCAACTTCAGAATTTGGACTACATAAGCAAGCTTACAGGCTTCACCAAAAAATACAACATTCAGATACAACTTCTGAATTAATACTAAGAAGCAAGCATTGGGCTGTAGAATCAGACAACAGGAGCAAGCCACTGCATAATAAGTTTTGGGTCTATGTCACCGCCGCTTGAGGGCATCACGACGGCCATCAAGCCACCGTTGTGCGGGGAAGCCTCGTGGCGACCGAGTCGCCGTAGCATGAGGGGCAGCTGCGCGGCCGTAGCGTCACCCGAGGCGTCGAGCACCGTCGTGTGCGGGCGGAGCTCCGGCCGCCGAGTCACCTGTGTGTGAGGCAGCGCCCTGACCACCAGTCGCCATCGCCCGAAGCGTCAACGAACCGTCGCAGATGCGGGAGGGGTAGCCACCCGGCCATCGAGCCGCTCTCGCCTGGAGAGAGCGCCACGTCGTCGAGTCGCCATGGTGCGGCTAGGTTATGGAGGCGGTCAATTTTCTCATACGGGGTAACTAAATCCTGGAGTAGTTGAATAGAGAGAGGGGGTTATTTGCTAATGTGCGTTTAAGTGCATTGTTAGGAATCCCACCTGTAATCCATGACGTCCCCTCCTGATCCAACAGTCCATGATAGAAATTTCAGATTTTCACCGAATAGTCATTTTCACCTGATACTTCGCCTCAAAGAAGATAAACTTCCACAACCGATCAGCGCATCATTATCTGGCCCAAAAAGATCGGGAGCAGGCGAACGGCCACGGCGGCTCGCGATGCTTCGGCCTGTACCGTAGTCCCTTCCTGTAAATACTCTCTTTGTTTTTTTAGTTCGCGTATTAGATTGACTGAAGTCAAACTTCGTAAAATTTGACCAAGTTTATAGAAAACAATATAATCATTTACTATATCAAATCTATATGATGTCAAAGTACAATTAATAATAAATCTAATGATATTGATTTGTTATTGTATATGTTGATATTTTTTAAAAAAACTTTATCAAAGTTAATAAAACTTGACATAGACCAAAGCTAATATACAAACTAAATAAAAATGAAGGAAGTACATGAGTAACCAAAACGGCAAGTGGGGCGCACGCGGCTGCCGCTGCAAGGCTGGGCAGTGCGCACGCACACGACCACGAGGCCGCAGGCTGCGAACACAAGCGCACACAGGGTTGGCCGCCAGGCCGCTCTCACGCTCGAACTATACGGCCGCACGGCTGCTATCAAGCTGCATGCACACATCACGCCCAGATCGATCAGAGGCATAAGCATCAGCTCTTACGTCTCCTTTCACTTAGAAAAGGGAAGTCGCGTCCCTCGCGTCGCCCCCGCCCTGGGCGACTCGAAGGCCTCCAACCCTAGGCACCACCGCCGCCCTCTCCTTCTCCCCTCCTCGCGCCGCCGCCGGGTGAAACCCGCGTGGCAGACGGCGGCGGCGGCGGGACTCCCTCTCCCGACTCCCTTTCTTTCGTGGGCGGCGGATCTAGGCGGCAGGCGGCGGTGTCCTGCGGCGGCAGGCCTCGGCGAGCGGTGGCGGGGCACGCGACGGCGAGCCTCGGCAGGCGGTGGCGGCTGCGCACGGGGTTGATTCCGGGGCGGCGGCGCGGGCTTGGATCCATCGCGGATCTGACCTGTGGGCGCGGCCTCGGCCTCCCCTGCTCGGCCGGCGGGTCTCGGTGAGGGCTTCTTCGTGCTGAGATCTGGCAAGCGGGATCATCCAGATCCCGGCAAGAACGGCGGCGACCCGTGCACGAGAGATGGAGGTCTTCGATCAGATCTGGGTGAAAACCTGCTATTGGCTTTTGCCAAGGCTGGCGATGGCGACGCTGTCTGCGTCGTTCCCTTCCTGAAGGCATCGCCATGGAGATGTTCAAGGCCACTCTCTGCTACCTGCGGGGGAAACCCTAGATCAGTAGATCGGATGACGACGGCTCTCTGGTGTCGTTTCCCCCCTGGGGGTGTCATTCTTGGAGGTGCACATGGACTCGAGGGACTAGGGGACGACGACTTTGGTGGAGCGGTGCTTCATCTTACACATTGATAGTGGCGGATCTCGGCGGCATGGTGCTATGGAGACTCGGCGTCTGATGCGCGGAGATGGACTCGTGCAGGAGGAGGAAGCTGTCTGGCGTCATGGGGGCGTCGATGGCAGAGTGGCCAGACAAGGTAGAAGCCTCAATATGATCTGAAGACGGACCTGTGGAAGATGGCGGCGACGACACACGAGTGCGTCTGACCGGATTGTGCCCCAGACCCGGTATGTGGCTCGGCTGGGGTTTCTGGCTTTTGATGTTAGGCTTAGGTGAGTGGTTTGGGGTAGTGGCCCAGCTAGCATCCCCTCATCATATGGATAGGAGTAATAGCATATGTTGCCAAGATGATGGATTCAGGTATATTGTTCGTAATACTTTGTAAGGTCCTCGAGAATAATCAATAAAGTGGCCGTATGCATCTCCCAGATGCAGAGGCCGGGGGTCATCCTCCTTTTTTAAAAAATAAAAATAAAAAAACGTCTCCTTTCACTGCAAAATGACTTAACACACATGTTAGTTTTTGCCCGTGGCCGCAACGCATGGCCACGCATCCTCATGGTAATGGTAAGGGCATCTCCAGCCGCGCCCCCACAGGCCCTTCCCAGGCGATTTTGCCGCGCCGGCGTCAAAAAAACGGTCCAGTCACGCCCCCAGAAACCCGTTTTTCGCCGGCTCGGGCCAAAACTGGTGCCGGCGGACCCAGGCCGAACCCGGCACCCTGGGGGGCGCTTGGGGAGCCGGCACAAGCGAAAAAGGCGCGTGGGCCAGCCCTGGCGGCGACCCGAGGGCCTTTTCCCGCCGCTTCTTGACGCTTTTCCCTCGCATCTCTTCCGCTCGCTCGCCTTCCTCCCGCCATTCACTCCCTTTCTCCCGCCAAACCCCCTCCAGCTCGCCTTCCAATCGCCACCATGCCGCCGAAGAAGTACGCCATCAAGCTGATGCAGACGACCGAGGCGCGATGGGCGTCGCTGATGAAGAACAGTGCCATCAAGCTCGACCTGCTCCAGACGAACGTCGCCGTGAAGAAGAGGAACACCGACATGGCTTTTCTGATGGGCGGGGCGGACATGCTTCAGAGCAACGACGAGCAGCTCAGGGCGTGGTACATGGCGGAGCGCGGCCTCATCCTGAACCAGATGCAGACGGCAACGCCGACGACTCCGACGACGCAAGCTCCCGCGCCCACGACCACACGGACGCCAAGCCCGAACGACGCCTCTACATCGCCGCCCAGCAATGCCGAAGCCGCGCCGACACAGCCCAGCACCGAAGCAGCTCCGACACCGCCGAGCCCGCGCACGCCGACTCCGCCAACGCCTGGAGCCGACCCCGCCGAGTGAATCATTGCGCACGCGAACTTGCGGCGTGCGGCGCTCTGTTTTTTGTAACGCCGGACTACGTCCAATCGCCGGATTTGTGGCGCCTTTTGAGAGCGGGAACGATCAAGTTTAAATTTTCCGCATCCTGGGGCCGGCGCTTGGGGGCGTGACTGGGAGCTAGGTCGCCCCCAGGGGCCGAACTAGCGCCGGCACGCCCCCAGGCCGCTCTATTTAGGCGCCCTGGGGGCCGAACGGCTGGAGATGCCCTAAGTAACTAGAAGCAAACGCGCGCTTCGCTGCGCCGTCTTGCATTGTATTGTGTGTTGAACAACTCACATATAAAAGATAAATTACTCACACTCACACTCAACATCATCTGATTTATATAGGAAAAATGATGGATTTAGAGGTTATCCATACATAAATTTTAGTTGTGCCAGTGCTAAACAAGATATCACATATTACTATATTTTATTTTCGCTTGACAAATAAAGAAATCGAGGGATAGATTTCATTACAGCGGACGCTATACCAAGGCTTCAGTCAGTTATGTTCGAGAGAGGGCACAAAAGGTGCAGTGTTTCCAATCTGATCTGCAGTACTCCATGGTCATTTTATTTTCTAGGAATATAGAGAGCGGAAAGTAGAACGCTTGTCGGCCCGTGTGTCCCTATAAGGTTAAAACACTATCCTCATCTTCATTCTTCAATCTACATCTGATCTCATTGGTTGGAAAACTGCCGATTAAAAGAATGATGGGTCAAAATGGTACGCTCCAAAATCTACAAACAAAAAATATGGGTGCTTAGGACCATATTAACAGCCTCCGCATGAGATAAAAATAGATGATATGAGCAGGTATAGCAGGTATGTCCATTTTGGCAAAGAAGAGTCACGATGATTGACAATAATAGAATTTATAAAATAGGTTTCAATCTCTAAAGGCAAATTCACAATAGATAAATTAAAGTATGCAAAGGAGGTGTAGCATCCTAGCATGATATTTTTCAACACTCAAATTTCAGCACAAGACAACTAAACAGTTTTTGTTAAGGCTAACGCACTCCTTTATAATGTATCAATGTTTCTTTATTTCCGTACTTGAATGAGAAAGATATAACAAAGTTATCATTCATGTCTGACTAATGATAAGAAAGAATGAGCAACTGAGATCAGCTAGTACAATTGCAAAGATGGAACACATTCTTTTATGAAACCTTTTACATCTTTGAAATATCTTTTAATAAACAACCAATACATCCAACATTTTTATATTAGAAAGAGGTATAAACATTGATCCAAAACCATCACTATCTTACATCTACATATAGATAAATGATACATGAGGGCAGATGAATCATAAGCATCAAGGTAACCTTAGAGTCTGTTCTTATTGTACCATGCCCGTTCACCTCGCCGCCGCCGAAGGAAGCCGGCCACCCGACGGACAGCGGTGGCAGGGCGTCTTTGGCCTTTTTTTCTATTCTTCCTTGATGTCTGCCTCCTGATCTGGCCGTCGCCGTTGTGCGTTGCCGGCCTCCTAATCTCGTTCGCTGGTGATTGCCGGCCTTCTGGTCTGGATCATGTCCATGGCTTGGTGGCTTCCGATCTGGTTGCTAGCCGGTGATTCCGGTCTTCCGATTTGGTTTGGTGTCCATGGCCAGGAGTACGATCAAGACAATCATACGGGGGCTGGTGCATGGATGCTACATACAATGGCCGATTGAGATGTGCACATGTGTGCAGAGACGGCCGTTGACTAGTTGCAGCCCATGCCTTGCTGATTGCGGTCGCCATCAAAAGATCTTTTTGTGAGTTTCATCTCTGCAGATCCGGTGGTTGACTTCGGCGGCGAGATGCAATCTAAGGACGAAGTCTTGATGCAGAGGGATGGTTGTGCGGCGGCGATGGTCACATCGCATGTAGCCGTTGGGATCGTGGAGAAGTGATGGTGACAACCATGAATGACTTCGACGATGGTGCTATTTGAGCACCTGGTCTCGAGCTCCAGGGTGAAAGCCTAGGTCTGGCCCGAGTTGGGTATACCTGGCAATGGCGATGTTTTACATTGTTACCTTGTTGAAGGCATTGTTCGGAATGCTCGGACTGATTCTTCAGGGTGAAAGCCTAGATTCTAGCCTTGGGTGCCTGGATCCGGTGACGGCGACACTTGAGTGTCGCTCCCTTCCTGAAGGCGTTGCTGTTGAAGAATCTCGTCGTCTGCGTGGTGTCATGAGATTGTCGGTGCAGATATGGTCGTTGTTATAGTTTGCCGATCGCGGATCTGGTCACTTTGAGGCATTTTTTCTTTTTCCTCGCCTACGCATAGTTTTGGTCTTATATGACTTTGCTATTTGCCGGCTTGTTTTTGTGTGCGTGCGTTGTTGTTGGTTGTGTGCATCCTAGCTATGCAGATGCCGGGTGTGTTCTCATTGTGTTTGTATCCTCTTAATACTTCATTTTGAGTCAATAAAGTCCACCCTTTATCGAAAAAATGAGAGTATGGGTGCAATATCTTAAAAGTTAAAGACACCATGTCCGCTATCAGAAGATGAGTTAACATTTTAGCAAGCGTAGCATACTAACTCACAAGAAGTTTAATTGTTGGTAAATTCACAAATATATTAGATACACACAAATTTGTTTTGTAGTGGCTATTAACTAAGCTGCTATTTTCCACAAATGGGTAGAAGATAGAGTATACTCCATCCATTCCTAAATATAAGTCTTTATAGAGATTTCACTATGAACCACATACGGATGTATATAGATGCATTTTAGAGTGTAGATTCACTCATTTTGCTTCGTATGTGGTTCATAGTGGGATCTCTCCAAAAACTTATATTTAGGAACAGAGGGAGTAGATCATAGGCTTGGCTATGCATCAGGCTCCCTGTGCAGGTAGACATATAGTTGCAATATGCAGTCCGCAGAAGCTTTTATTGTGCCCTGCTAACCACCTTGTTATGTGTAATTATATAGATGGTCCAATATATAGTTCTTTTAACCAAGGTAAGAACATAGCCGGTCCGATATAGTCATTCTTTTATATTGCATCCATACATGTTGCACACTAATCTGTTGTGCACGCTGCAAAAACTGGAAAGAACAGACATTCTTATGAATCTTTGGCTGCATAGTGCGTGTGCGTGAGATGCAGATGACCAGTAAGAGCTGCCATAGTTTCCATAAGATATTATAACTATATATGTGATTTTGAATTCCAGAATCAGATACTCTGATGTAAAGACGAAACACATGACGTGGACTTAGGTGTAGAAAATTACCACCCTCCAAAGAGGCAAACGGCAGACCTTTTATATGCAACAAAGTAAAGAAGTTTACAAATTAACAGCTTGTCTGAATCTGTTTCTAATGCGAGAAAGTAGGTTACTGGAATAACTTACATGCAGTTTATCAATAGGAACAGACATAAACAAGGTGATACATCCGTATTAAACTTGAATATTAGCAACTTGGTTTAGGGGCAACGGTATATTTTTTTTATTGGTGAATAGTTAAGAAAATAATACCACTCTTACCCACCCCTCAAGGGAAGATTAATTATCACATTCACCATTGTCAGTCGCAACTGCTAATGAGCACAAAAATGCAACTAAAGCCTAATAAAGAACATTCACATTTCTGTACTGAATCATCATGCTGCATATGAGCCAAGCACATAAGAATCATTGTGTGAACTGCATATACCATGTCTAAAAAAAGAATTGCTCTTTGCATAGTAGAAATTAAATCAACAGTCTGGAGAGAACTATACAGAAATAACAAATATATTAGGGAGATGTTGCTGCTAGTTGCGTGCAGCTGCGTGCTTTGCCTCATGCAAGGAAAGTAGAACATTGTGTTTACCAACTGCAAATATTTGTGGTTGTTCTTCCATTAGCAATGGTATCTACTTGGCAACAGCAAAAGGATGGAATTTAGCTACATAAATATTTGATGTTTTTCCAAATTCTAAAGATGAAATAACTGAACATTGAAAGAACAGTAAAAAATATACAAAGCAAGGATACACAAGCACATACAACACACGCGCATGTAGGCAGAACTCAGCCATGGCCACTGCGAGATGGTTTCCTCGCTGCCGCCTCCGCGACATACATGGATCAAAGGTAGATGCATAGGAGAGGGGTGCATAGGAAGAGGAGTCGAGGGTTCGTACCGTGGGCGTACGTGCGGGCCTGCGGCCGTCAAGGCAGGAGGCAAGTTGAAGGGCTCGGGGGTGGGGTGGGGGGAGCGTCTCTCTCTATGCTCGGCCCTGCGCCGGCGAGCTCCGGCTACAGCCGCGGCCTAGGGTGCGGAGGCGAGGATCAAGGACTCCGGCCGACGAAGATGGGGCGGGTGGCGCTGGCGGCGGCGGCGGAGTTAAACCTAGGATCTGATCCTAGCAAGATAGGCGGCGATGTCAGAGTTACATCATGATGGAACACACGTCCGGGAGTTGCTTGAGATAACAGAAGAAAGCCACACGCCTCTACCTTTCTCTGACAAACGGGGTACACATCGTAAAAAAACACAGGACCGCTGAGAGCGCTGTAATTCCTTGGAGCTTAGAATCTGTAGTGATGGTGAGATCAGGAGAAGTCTTATGTCTCTTCCCCCGTTCCTTGTTGCCTCGGATGAATGATTGGCCCGTCCAATCTAATTGTTGCCTCAGAGTATATGGGATTGATTTATCGGTCTCGATATTGTTGCCTCAGATACAGATTGGTTCATGCAATTATGTTTGCCTCGGATAAAGATTGGTTCATCCAATAATGTTGCCTCAAAAAATAGATTGGTTCATCCAATCATGTTGCCTCGGATAATAGATTGATTTATTCAATCTCATGTTGCCTCGATCAATTGTTGCCTTAAAAAAAATATAGATTGGTGTGCCAATCTAAAAACAGGTACAAACGGCGAACAAATCTCATAAAAAGGACAAATAGGTTTCACGAGAAGAAGACGAACAGGTCAAGGGAAATCGGCCTTGTTTGTGGATCGGTGCAGATAAGCACTTGCATGAACCGGTAGAGCAACAATATGCTCCCGGGTAAACCTTTCGCGCATAGTCACATGAGTTACAGTAGGCCACAAAGAAATTTTCTGCAGGCAGCTCACAATGAGAATTTCAAGATCAAACTTTTTACATGTGCAGAAGACACACGTAGTGAGTTTCATTTAAAGTTACAGATTGTTTGGCCAATGGGAAGGCAAGATAAAAATAAACAGCATGGCGAGCTTAAAAAGCTGTTTATGACCACACCATTTGGTGTTTGGATCTGAATGTTTTGTGAGGCAAAGTAGAGACAACTAGAGATGTTCTGTGGTTGCCTCTCAAATATTTTGGCTTGATGCTTATGCCCAAAGTAAACAAGCAAACAGGTCAGCTTGATGCTTGTGCCTAAAAGAAAAGGCAAGTAGAATATGGATTTGAGTTGAAGAGGATGACAGGGGCGAACGCACGTACAGGGTCATGGGGGCGAATGCCCCCACTCGATTTTTTGGGCCACTTATACCTGGCTTAATATACGTGGCTTTGCCCCCGCTGGGCCCAGAATATTTGCCCCCACTGCCTGGCTACTTCTCTACTGATCTGTTATATAAAACCCAGCCCATCTTCTCTTCTATGAAGAAAAGACAGCAACAGAGGAGAAAATACAGCAGCGGTGGAGCCCATCTTAGAGAGATTGAGACACGAGGCAATGCATACGAGCAGGCTAGAAGCGTACGTGATCGTCAAACAAAAAGAAAACCGTATCGTTCGTCCGTGGCCTGGCTTCTCGCACGACCGCCGAAGTGAAACGAAGCCGCCGCCGCCGCCGACGCCCAACTATCAGCCTCGATCTTCAGTTATGCACGTACACGCCAAGTCGCCGACCGGCCGGCCGGCCCGGGTTGCCGTCCCTAAGGAGAAAAACTGAAAAAGACGCGCCCTACTCATCAGCCCTAGGTTTAGTTCTGATCTTTCTTTTCTAATTTTCAAAGTGTTAGTCTATTCTGCTTCCTTGTTAAAAGGTACAAGTTAGTAATTAGGTTGACTCAATCTAGCTTCATATAACCACTTCGTATGAATAAGTTTAACCACCCCTGAAACCCTAGGTTCAGTTCTGCTGGGAGTAGAATAAAATATATAGACTATAGTATTATACTAACTTGATGTACGTCAATTTATGTATCATTTAACTATTTGACATTGCCAGGAAAGCTAATGGAGAGATATTTTGCAAAATCCACAACTGGTAGTATGCCTGAAATAGTTGATCTGGACAAGCTTACTCGGGATCCATCTAAAAGAAAGAAGCTTATAGATTATAATATCAATCAGCATGATGAGATTAGGAGAAAGTACCTGACATGGGGGGCTTATCAACCTTGTCCAGCCAAGTTTAAACCCAGGTGGATTTGTAAGAGGAAGCGGTACTTCAACCCTGAATGGTATGATCTGCATCGTAATTGTTGGAAATATGCCCTACAGGCAATAATAAAAGTATTATTATTATATTTCCTTGTTCATGATAATTGTCTTTTATTCATGCTATAACTGTATTATCCGGAAATCGTAATACACGTGTGAATACATAGACCACAATATGTCCCTAGTGAGCCTCTAGTTGACTAGCTCGTTGTGATCAACAGATAGTCATGGTTTCCTGGCTATGGACATTGGATGTCGTTGATAACGGGATCACATCATTAGGAGAATGATGTGATGGACAAGACCCAATCCTAAGCATAGCACAAAGATCGTGTAGTTCGTTTGCTAGAGCTTTGCCAATGTCAAGTATCTCTTCCTTTGACCATGAGATCGTGTAACTCCTGGATACCGTAAGAGTGCTTTGGGTCTATCAAACGTCACAACGTAACTGGGTGACTATAAAGGTGCACTACAGGTATCTCCGAAAGTATCTATTGTTTTATGCGGATCGAGACTGGGATTTGTCACTCCGTGTAAACGGAGAGGTATCTCTGGGCCCACTCGGTAGGACATCATCAAATGCGCAATGTGACCAAGGAGTTGATCACGGGATGATGTGTTACGGAACGAGTAAAGTGACTTGCCGGTAACGAGATTGAACAAGGTATTGGATACCGACGATCGAATCTCGGGCAAGTAAAATACCGCTAGACAAAGAGAATTGTATACGGGATCGATTGAGTCCTTGACATCGTGGTTCATCCGATGAGATCATCGTGGAACATGTGGGAGCCAACATGGGTATCCAGATCCTGCTGTTGGTTATTGACCGGAGAACGTCTCGGTCATGTCTGCATGTCTCCCGAACCCGTAGGGTCTACACACTTAAGGTTCGATGACGCTAGGGTTATAAAGGAAGCTTGTATGTGGTTACCGAATGTTGTTCGGAGTCCCGGATGAGATCCCGGACGTCACGAGGAGTTCCGGAATGGTCCGGAGGTAAAGATTTATATATAGGAAGTCCTGTTTCGGCCATCGGGACAAGTTTCGGGGTCATCGGTATTGTACCGGGACCACCGGAAGGGTCCCGGGGGCCCACCGGGTGGGGCCACCTGCCCCGGGGGGCCACATGGGCTGTAGGGGGTGCGCCTTGGCCTACATGGGCCAAGGGCACCAGCCCCAAGAGGCCCATGCGCCTGGGGAAACCCTAAAGGAAGAGTCCCACCAGGGGAAGGCACCTCCTAGGTGCCTTGGGGGGGGAGGACTCCTCCCCTGGCCGCCGCCCCCTTGGAGATTGGATCTCCTAGGGGCTGGCGCACCCCCCCTTGGGATCCCTATATATAGTGGGGTAGGAGGGCCTCCCAAAGACACCTTATGCCTTTGGTGCAGCCCCTCCCTCTCTCCCAAGTTCTTCTCCTCTCCCGTGGTGCTTGGCGAAGCCCTGCGGGATTGCCACGCTCCTCCACCACCACCACGCCGTTGTGCTGCTGTTGGATGGAGTCTTCCTCAACCTCTCCCTCTCTCCTTGCTGGATCAAGGCATGGGAGACATCACCGGGCTGTACGTGTGTTGAACGCGGAGGTGCCGTCCGTTCGGCACTTGATCATCGGTGATTTGAATCACGACGAGTACGACTCCATCAACCCCGTTCACTTGAACGCTTCCGCTTAGCGATCTACAAGGGTATGTAGATGCACTCTCCTTTCTACTCGTTGCTGGTCTCTCCATAGATAGATCTTGGTGTTACGTAGGAAAATTTTGAATTTCTGCTACGTTCCCCAACAGTGGCATCATGAGCTAGGTCTATTGCGTAGATTCTTTGCACGAGTAGAACACAAAGTAGTTGTGGGCGTTGATGTTGTTCAATATGCTTACCGTTACTAGTCCAATCTTGTTTCGACGGTATTGTGGGATGAAGCGGCCCGGACCGACCTTACACGTACTCTTACGTGAGACAGGTTCCACCGATTGACATGCACTTGGTGCATAAGGTGGCCAGCGGGTGCCAGTCTCTCCCACTTTAGTCGGAACGGATTCGATGAAAAGGGTCCTTATGAAGGGTAAATAGCAATTGGCATATCACGTTGTGGTCTTGCGTAGGTAAGAAACGTTCTTGCTAGAAACCCATAGCAGCCACGTAAAACATGCAAACAACAATTAGAGGACGTCTAACTTGTTTTTGCAGGGTATGCTATGTGATGTGATATGGCCAAGAAGAATGTGATGAATGATATGTGATGTATGAGATTGATCATGTTCTTGTAATAGGATTCACGACTTGCATGTCGATGAGTATGACAACCGGCAGGAGCCATAGGAGTTGTCTTTATTTTTTGTATGACCTGCGTGTCATTGAAGAACGCCATGTAACTACTTTACTTTATTGCTAAACGCGTTAGTCATAGAAGTAGAAGTAGTCGTTGGCGTGACAACTTCATGAAGACACGATGATGGAGATCATGATGATGGAGATCATGGTGTCAAGCCGGTGACAAGATGATCATGGAGCCCCTAAGATGAAGATCAAAAGGAGCAAAATGATATTGGCCATATCATGTCACTATTTGATTGCATGTGATGTTTATCATGTTTATGCATCTTGTTTACTTAGGACGACGGTAGTAAATAAGATGATCCCTTACAAAATTTCAAGAAGTGTTCTCCCCTAACTGTGCACCATTGCTACAGTTCGTCGCTTCTAAGCACCACGTGATGATCGGGTGTGATGGATTCTTACGTTCACATACAACGGGTGTAAGACAGTTTTACACAGCGAAAACACTTAGGGTTAACTTGACGAGCCTAGCATGTACAGACATGGCCTCGGAACACGGAGACCGAAAGGTCGAGCATGAGTCGTATAGTAGATACGATCAACATGAAGATGTTCACCGATGATGACTAGTCCGTCTCACGTGATGATCGGACACGGCCTAGTTGACTCGGATCATGTGATCACTTAGATGACCAGAGGGATGTCTATCTAAGTGGGAGTTCATAAGATGAACTTAATTATCTTGAACATAGTCAAAAGACTTTTTGCAAATTATGTCGTAGCTCGCGCTTTAGTTCTACTGTTTAGATATGTTCCTAGAGAAAATATAGTTGAAAGTTGATAGTAGCGATTATGCCATCAGTAGAAAGCTTATGTCCTTAATGCACCGCTCAGTGTGCTGAACCCCAACGTCGTTTGTCGATGTTGCGAACATCGGACATACACGTTTTGATAACTACGTGATAGTTCAATTAAATGGTTTAAGTAGAGGCACCAAAGACGTTTTCGAAACGTCGCGGAACATATGAGATGTTTCGAGGGCTGAAATTGGGATTTCAGGCTCGTGCCCACGTCAAGAGGTATGAGACCTCCGACGATTTTCTTAACCTGCAAACTAAGGGAGAAAAGCTCAATCGTTGAGCTTGTGCTCAGATTGTCTGAGTGCAACAATCACTTGAATCGAGTGGGAGTTGATCCTCCAGATGAGATAGTGATGTTTCCCCAAAGTCATTGCCACCAAGCTGCTAGAGCTTTGTGATGAACTATAACAAATCAGGGATAGATATGATGATCCTTGAGATATTCGTGATGTTTGACACCACGAAAGTAGAAATCAAGAAGGAGCATCAATTGTTGATGGTTGGTGAAACCACTAGTTTCAAGAAGGGCAAGGGCAAGAAGGGATGCTTCATGAAACGGCAAATCAGCAGTTGCACCAGTGAAGAAACCCGAGGTTGAACCCAAACCCGAGACTAAGTGCTTCTGTGATAAGGGGAACAACCACTGGAGCAGAATTACCCTAGATACTTGGTAGATGAGAAGGCTGGCAAAGTCGATAGAAGTATATTGGATATACATTGTGTTGATGTGTACTTTACTAGTACTCCTAGTAGCACCAGGGTATAAGATACCGGTTCGGTTGCTAAGTGTTAGTAACTCGAAATAAAAGCTACGGAATAAACGGAGACTAGCTAAAGGTGAGCTGACGATATATGTTGGAAGTGTTTCCAAGGTTGATATGATCAAGCATCGCACGCTCCCTCTACCACCGAAATTGGTGTTTGCGTTGAGCATAGACATGATTGGATTATGTCTATCGCAATACGGTTATTCATTTAAGGAGAATAATGGTTACTCTAATTTTTGAATAATACCTTCAATGGTCTTGCACCTAAAGGAATGGTTTATTGAATCTCGGTCGTAGTGATACACATTTTCATGCCAAAAGATATAAGATAGTAATGATAGTACCACTTACTTGTGGCACTGCCATGTAAGTCATAATGGTATAAAACGCATGAAGAAGCTCCATGTTGATGGATCTTTGGACTCACTCGTTTTTGAAAAGTTTGAGACATGCGAACCATGTCTATTGGTGTATATGCATGAAGAAACTCCATGCAAATGGATCGTTCGGACTCACTTGATTTTGAATCACTTGAGATATGCAAATCATACCACATGGGCAAGATGACTGAAAAGCCTCATTTTCAGTAAGATGGAACAAGATAGCAACTTGTTGGAAGTAACACATTTTGATGTGTGCAGTCGAATGAGTGCTGAGGCATGCAGTGAATATCATTATGTTCTTACTTCACAGATGATTCGAGTAAATGTTGAGTATATTCACTTGATGAAACACAAGTCTGAATTATTGAATGGTTCAAGTAATTTCAGAGTGAAGTAGCAGATCATTGTGACAAGAGGATAAAATGTCTATGATATGATCATAGAGATGAATATCTGAGTTACGAGTTTTGGCACACAATTAAGACATTGTGGAAATTGTTTCGCAATTAATACCGCCTGGAACACCATAATGTGATGGTGTGTCCGAACATCATAGTTGCACCCTATTGGATATGGTGCGTACCATGATGTCTCTTATCGAATTACCACTATAGTTCATGGGTTAGGCATTAGAGACAACCACATTCACTTTAAATAGGGCACCACGTAATTCCGATGAGATGACACCGTATGAATTATGGTTTAGAGAAACCTAAATTGTCGTTTCTTAAAAGTTTGGGGCTGCGACGCTTATATGAAAAAGTTTCAGGTTGATAAGCTCGAACCCAAAGCGGATAAAATGCATCTTCATAGGAAACCCAAAACAGTTGGGTATACCTCCTAATTCAGATCCGAAAGCAATATGGATTGTTTCTAAAATCGGGTCCTTTCTCGAGGAAAAGTTTCTCTCGAAAGAATTGAGTGGGAGGATGGTGGAGACTTGATGAGGTTATTGAACCGTCTCTTCAACTAGTGTGTGACAGGGCACAGGGAGTTGTTCCTGTGGCACCTACACCAATTGAAGTGGAAGCTTATGATATTGATCATGAAACTTCGGATCAAGTCACTCCCAAACCTCGTAGGATGACAAGGATGCGTACTACTTCAGAGTGGTACGTAATCCTGTCTTGAAGGTCATGTTGCTAGACAACAATGAACCTACGAGCTATGGAGAAGCGATGGTGGGCCCGGATTCCGATAAATGGCTTGAGGCCATAAAATCCGAGAGAGGATCCATGTATGAAAACAAAGTGTAGACTTTGGCACAACGGCTCGATGGTCGTAAGGCTAATGAGTACAGATGGATTTCAAAAGGAAGACGGACAATGATGGTAAATGTCACCATTAAGAAAGCTCGACTTGTCGTTAAGATGTTTTCCGACAAGTTCAAGGAGTTGACTACGATGAGATTTTCTCACTCCTAGCGATGCTAAGAGTCTGTTGGAATTATATTAGCGATTACTGCATTATTTATGAAATCTTGCAGATAGGATGTCAAAAACATTGTTTCCTCGACGATTTTAATGAGGAAAGGTTGTATGTGATACAACCGGAAGGTTTTGTCAATCCCAAAAGATGCTAATAAGTATGCTAGCTCCAGCGATCTTTTTAAGGACTGGAGTAAGCATCTCGGAGTTGGAATGTACGCTTTGATGATGATCAAAGATTTTGGGTTTGTACAAAGTTTATAAGAAACTTGTATTTCCAAAGAAGTGAGTGGGAGCACTATAGAATTTCTGATAAGTATATGTTGTTGACATATTGTTATGGATCAGAAATGACGTAGAATTTCTAGAAAGCATATAAGGTTATTTTGAAAGTGTTTTTCAATGGAAAGCCTGGATTAAGCTACTTGAAAATTGAGCATCAAGATCTATAAGGATAGATCAAAATGCTTAATAATACTTTCAAATGAGCACATACCTTGACATGATCTTGAAGGTGTTCAAGATGGATCAGTCAAAGAAGAAGTTCTTGCCTGAGTTGTAAGGTACGAAGTTAAGACTTAAAGCTCGACCACGGCAGAATAGAGAGAAAGGACGAAGGTCGTCCCCTATGCTTAAGACGTAGGCTCTTCAGTATGCTATGCTGTGTACCGCACCTGAAGTGTGCCTTGCCATGAGTCAGTCAAGGGGTACAAGAGTGATCCAAGAATGGCTCACAGGACAACAGTCAAAGTTATCCTTAGTAACTAGTGGACTAAGGAATTTTCTCGATTATGGAGGTGGTAAAAGAGTTCGTCGTAAAAGTTACGACGATGCAAGCTTGACACCTATCCGGATAGCTTTGAGTAGAGAGACCGGATACATATAATGGAGCAATAATTTAGAATAGCTCCAAGTAGAACAGCTGTTTGGAATAGCTCCAAATAGAGCGTAGTAGCTGCATCTAGGAGATGACATAGAGATTTGTAAAGCACACACGGATCTGAAAGGTTCAGACCTGTTGACTAAAAACCTCTCTCACAAGCAACATGATCAAACATAAAACTCATTGAGTGTTAATCACATAGTGATGTGAACTAGACTACTGACTCTAGTAAACTCTTGGGTATTAGTCACATGGCGATGTGACCTGTGAGTGTTAATCACATGGCGATGTGAACTAGATTATTGACTCTAGTGCAAGTGGGAGACTGTTGGAAATATGCCCTAGAGGCAATAATAAAAGTATTATTATTATATTTCCTTGTTCATGATAATTGTCTTTTATTCATGCTATAACTGTATTATCCGGAAATCGTAATACACGTGTGAATACATAGACCACAATATGTCCCTAGTGAGCCTCTAGTTGACTAGCTCGTTGTGATCAACAGATAGTCATGGTTTCCTGGCTATGGACATTGGATGTCGTTGATAACGGGATCACATCATTAGGAGAATGATGTGATGGACAAGACCCAATCCTAAGCATAGCACAAAGATCGTGTAGTTCGTTTGCTAGAGCTTTGCCAATGTCAAGTATCTCTTCCTTTGACCATGAGATCGTGTAACTCCTGGATACCGTAAGAGTGCTTTGGGTGTATCAAACGTCACAACGTAACTGGGTGACTATAAAGGTGCACTACAGGTATCTCCGAAAGTATCTATTGTTTTATGCAGATCGAGACTGGGATTTGTCACTCCGTGTAAACGGAGAGGTATCTCTGGGCCCACTCGGTAGGACATCATCAAATGCGCAATGTGACCAAGGAGTTGATCACGGGATGATGTGTTACGGAACGAGTAAAGTGACTTGCCGGTAACGAGATTGAACAAGGTATCGGATACCGACGATCGAATCTCGGGCAAGTAAAATACCGCTAGACAAAGAGAATTGTATACGGGATCGATTGAGTCCTTGACATCGTGGTTCATCCGATGAGATCATCGTGGAACATGTGGGAGCCAACATGGGTATCCAGATCCCGCTGTTGGTTATTGACCGGAGAACGTCTCGGTCATGTCTGCATGTCTCCCGAACCCGTAGGGTCTACACACTTAAGGTTCGATGACGCTAGGGTTATAAAGGAAGCTTGTATGTGGTTACCGAATGTTGTTCGGAGTCCCGGATGAGATCCCGGACGTCATGAGGAGTTCCGGAATGGTCCGGAGGTAAAGATTTATATATAGGAAGTCCTGTTTCGGCCATCGGGACAAGTTTCGGGGTCATCGGTATTGTACCGGGACCACCGGAAGGGTCCCGGGGGCCCACCGGGTGGGGCCACCTGCCCCGGGGGGCCACATGGGCTGTAGGGGGTGCGCCTTGGCCTACATGGGCCAAGGGCACCAGCCCCAAGAGGCCCATGCGCTTGGGGAAACCCTAAAGGAAGAGTCCCAGCAGGGGAAGGCACCTCCTAGGTGCCTTGGGGGGGGGAGGACTCCTCCCCTGGCCGCCGCCCCCTTGGAGATTGGATCTCCTAGGGGCTGGCGCACCCCCCCTTGGGATCCCTATATATAGTGGGGTAGGAGGGCCTCCCAAAGACACCTTATGCCTTTGGTGCAGCCCCTCCCTCTCTCCCAAGTTCTTCTCCTCTCCCGTGGTGCTTGGCGAAGCCCTGCGGGATTGCCACGCTCCTCCACCACCACCACGCCGTTGTGCTGCTGTTGGATGGAGTCTTCCTCAACCTCTCCCTCTCTCCTTGCTGGATCAAGGCATGGGAGACGTCACCGGGCTGTACGTGTGTTGAACGCGGAGGTGTCGTCCGTTCGGCACTTGATCATCGGTGATTTGAATCACGACGAGTACGACTCCATCAACCCCGTTCACTTGAACGCTTCCGCTTAGCGATCTACAAGGGTATGTAGATGCACTCTCCTTTCTACTCGTTGCTGGTCTCTCCATAGATAGATCTTGGTGTTACGTAGGAAAATTTTGAATTTCTGCTACGTTCCCCAACAGTAATTGGCTAGAGTACAGCGAGGAAGAGGACAAGTCATATTGCTTGTATTGCTATTTGTTTAGAGACAACATTAAAGGTAATAAACCTGGGCATGATGCATTTGTTGTAGATGGCTTCGTCAATTGGAAAAAGGCAGTAGAGAGATTTGCGACTTGTGTTGGTGATCTTGATAGTTTTCATAATAAGGCACTTAAGAATGGTGAGGATCTAATGAAAACAGAACAACCAATCCCTGTAGCCTTTCATAAACAGAGTGAACTTGAGAAAAATGAGCATCTTATCCGGTTAAATGCTGCAATTGATGTATGCAGATACTTTTTGCATCAAGGACAACTGTTTCAGGGCCATGATGAGTCAAAAGAGTCTACAAATAAAGGAAACTATCAGGAGTTGATGGACTATACAATTATGCACAATGATGTTATAGCCAAGGCATTCAAAAATGCCCCAGTTCATAATCAGTTGTTTTCTTCAACAATTCAAAAGGATATCATCGAGTGCTTTGCAGAAGAAGTATTGAATTGTATTTTGAAGGAGCTTGACAATGGCGTGTTTAGCTTATTAGTTGATGAATGTCGCGATGTTTCCGACAAAGAGCAAATGGCAGTGGTTATACGTTATGTTGATACACATGGACTGTCAAATGAGAGGTTTGTTGGTGTTCTTCATGTGGAGGAAACAACATCTGCTTATCTCAAGTCTAAAATTGATTTTATAATTGCAAAACTTGGTTTGAGTCTACAACAAGTGAGAGGACAAGGTTATGATGGAGCGAGTAATATGGCAGGTGAGTTTAATGGTTTGTAAGCCAAGATTATGAGGGAGAACAATTCAGCTTATTTTGTACATTGTTTTGCTCATAAACTTAACTTGGTTGTTGTGACCATTGCAAAAAAGATATTTGATGTTGTAGATTTTTTTAATATGATATCATTGTTGGTGACTGTTGTTGGATCATCTTGCAAGAGAAAGGATAAACTTAGAGAGAACCATCGAGAATAAGTAAGGAAAGCGATTGGTAAGGGAGAGCTTGCTACAGGATCAGGATTAAACCAGGAGCTTTCTCTTCAGAGACCAGGTGATACTAGATGAAATTCTCATTATACCACTTTGTTGAGTTTGTCTAAGATGTTTCCCTCTGTGATAAAAGTACTAGAATATGTGGAGGAAGAGGGTTCAGATGCTACTAAGCAATGTCAAGCCAGTGGCCTTTTAAAATATTTCCAGTCATTTGATTCTGCATTCTTCCTACATATGATGATGATTATATTAGCTTTAACAAATGGGCTATCAAAAACCTTTCAAAGAAAGGATATGGACATTGTTAATGCTATATCAGATGTGGAATCAGCTAAGCGAGAGCTAGATAAGCTTAGATCTGAGCATGGATGGAATTCTTTCCTGAGCAAGGTATGTTCTTTTTGCAACAAGAATGATATTTCTGTTATGGACATGGAAAAGGAGTATGTAAATCCAAAGAAGCCAAGGCAAAGGACTGGCATTAATAATGAGCATCATTACCGGGTCGACTGCTTTTTTGCTGTTTTGGATTTATTGGTAGAAGAACTAAACCGCAGATTCAATGAGGTAAACAATGAGTTGCTTTGTTGTATGTCTGCTTTCAACCCAAGTTGTCAGTTTAGTCACTATGATGATGAGAAGCTGGTGAAGTTGGCGAAGTTCTATCCTAATGACTTTAGTGATAACGAGCTAGACTATCTTGAGAAAGAGCTTTGCCTCTACATAGATAATATACGCAATGATACAAGATTTGCTAGCTTGGAAACTATCAATGATCTGGCTAAACTGATGGTGTCTACAAAGAAGCATAATTCTTATCCTTTTGTCTATTGGCTTTTAAAGCTAGTACTGACTCCTCCTGTTGCCACTGCAACTGTTGAGAGATGCTTCTCGACAATGAAGCTTGTGAAGAATGCTTTGCGTAATAAGATGGGTGATGATTATCTGAGCAATAGCCTTATTTGCTTTGTGGAAAAAGAAATGTTGGATACTATTCCTAATGAGGTGATAGTTAAACGCTTTCATGTGAAAAATCGTTGTGGAATGAAACGGAAGGAGGTAATGTGCTCAAGCTTTTATTTTCATCTATCAATGTTTACATTCTCTCTATGTTTAAAAATGTTTTTTTTCATGCAGCTTGAAGGCTAGAAATCAAGGACATAGCAACAAAAAGGGATGGCATACCCACATTTCTCAAGTTATTCTGTCTTAAGTGGTTAGTTTACTTTTATTTTGGCACTAAACATGTCATAGTTATGTGTGTGATGACATTATCTTATAATAAATTATATGATTTTGCTTCTTCGACACCATATATATGCTTGTGTGGTTGGTCCTTTAGATTATCTGCCCATTAGTTCGTATACATGTTTCTAAAAAAATTGTAAACCTTTTTGCCCCCACTAGTTTTTCATCCTGGCTCCGTCCCTGATGACACGTGCATGAAAATGAGGCAAGAATGCAAGCCGACAGATTAGTAATTCACGTACATGATAATGGCAGCTAACAGAGCCTTAGTCCGAGATTTCTTTCGGACAGTAGGCATAAAGTTTTGAGCTGTAAATTTTATGAGATGAGGATCAACTTGCCTGATGTGTAGAGCTGGCATGGCTACGCTTTGAAAATTATCACGGGCGAACCGTTATGAGTTAGGCCCTCAAACTTTTATGAGTTGACACTCAAAATAAGGCGGCAATCGAGGGACGCGAACTTGGTGCTTTCGGGCACCCGCGCATCCTATATACGGAAAAAATCTAATAATTCAGCAAAAGTTTAAAAAAATTCAAATCTTTTTTGAATCAAACATGATCAGGTATTGTGCCCATATAAAAAGTTTGGACAAGAAATGATTCATATTGACTTCACGGCAAAAAAGACAAGTTTATGACGACAATATAGCGTGTATAGTACTTGTATATAGCGTTTTTTTTGCCTAATCTTCGACCTAGGATGCAACGAAAGTCATTCTCTGACGAATCTTTTTATACGACTACAATACTTGATCATGTTTAATACCAAAAAAGATTTGGAATTTTTTGAATTACTATTTTTTGTATATAGGGTGCGCTGGTACCCAGGTTCTCCTTACCAAAAAAGATTTGGAATTTTTTGAATTACTATTTTTTGCATATAGGGTGCGCTGGTACCCAGGTTCTCCTTCATATTTTCTGGCAATCAAGTGATTTATGTATTTAAGAGCTTGGCTCCATAATGTAACATCCAAGTGGATAGCGACACTTGCAAATAATTAATGCACTTTGTTTGATCATTCTGTACCAACGAGGTTGAATATTTCATAGCAAGTCTCTTGCAGCATAATCTTTTTCCATGACCAACGAGGCCGGAATTATTTTTCGCGAAACAAATTGGCACGCCCGGTAGGACTTGGTTCTCCTCCCATCTCTGCTGCGCTTCGATGGTCGTCAATTGTTCTCAATGTCAAGTTGCATGACGATATAGCCCGCCAATGTCGGTGCTCTTCTGGGCCAAACACACACAAGGCCCCTACCCAGGTGGGAGATGCCCGAGAGGTTCTCCGAACACTTCATTCATATCTTGAAGGATTTACAGGTTGAATACTAGTCACTGTTGTAAGGAATGGCTATGGTGATATGTCTCATAGCTAAGCGACCTACACACAATGCACCAAAACACATGTTAAGTGGTGGCACTGAGGATCATGGGGGCCGAATTGAGCCTTATCCCGAGTGAAGTTCAACTATTGGTGTTGCGTCTCATCTCGCTTAGTCGGGTGAAACTATAGGAAAAGAGCAGAGAGGGCTTCCTGTTTCAACAAAAGTTGTCTCAGTGTGGAGCTTCTTGCCACCTCGGCGAGGCCTAAACAAGGGGCAAACACAATGCCTGCGAGGGTTCTAGTTTCCACAAAGGTGGATGGCTACTATCCAAGTTCTCAAGGTGGATCCCCCCGGCAAACAGGTCAAGTTCATCAAGAAGTTTGTGGTCAGCAAAGAAACCACGCAAGCAATCCCTAACAATGAAACATCAGCATGAAGTCAGCGGTAGTAAGGAAAAACCGCAAAAGCAAGTTCAAGCAAGAAAAATATAAATTGCAACTTTGCGGCCATCGAGCTAAACCGCATGAGAAATCAGAGGAGATACTTCCATCAAGTCCGTGAAGCAGGTCAATCAAGTAAAAGAAATAGGGTTCCACCGGAAGGAAGGCGGATGGTAGCTATTTACCACCCCTCAGCAAAAGTAATGGAAAATCTTCAAGAGCCGTTTTACCCTCACAAACCCACACTAATCTGCCAGATCCTAAGTCCCATGACGGGACCGAGACGCAACACCGATGGCAAGCTCTAACCGATGAGACGGATCAACTAGGTTGACATGGCCTCAATGGAGCCCCATTGAAACAAGTTGTTTCTACACATGAACATAAGGAAGCGAAGTTGTGAGTGCATGTCACTATAGCCATTTGTTGCATCGGTTGATTCGGTCTTATTTTAATGGTCTTCGCCATAATATGGATGCCCCAGCATAATTTCTGGGGCATTGACCCAACCTTGCCTTAAGTCAAAGGTGGAATTTCACAATACCTGCTCAAGGCGGCACTATTCAGTGAGACGCTTGGCAATACCTAAAGATTTATGCTATTATGTGAAATTCATATTGTGTGGTTGATGGCCCACAAGTATAAGGGATCTATCATAGTCCTTTCGATAAGTAAGAGTGTCGAACCCAACGACGAGCAGAAGAAAATGGCAAGTGGTTTTCAGCAAAGTATTCTCTGCAAGCACTAAAATTATCGGTAACAGGTAGTTTTGTAATAAGATAAATCGTAACGGGTAACAAGTAAATAAAGTAACTAAGGTGCGGCAACATGGCCCAATCCTTTTTGTAGCAAAGGACAAGCCTGGACAAACTCTTATATAAAGCAAAGCGCTCCCGAGGACACATGGGAATTGTTGTCAAGCTAGTTTTCATCATGCTCATATGATTCACGTTCGTTATTTTGATAATTGGATATGTGGGTGGACCGGTGCTTGGTTGCTGCCCTTCCTTGGAAAAGCCTCCCACTTATGATTAACCTCTCTCGCAAGCATCTGCAACTACGAAAGAAGAATTAAGGTAAACCTAACCATAGCATGAAACATATGGATCCAAATCAGCCCCTTACGAAGCAACGCATAAAGTAGGGTTTAAGCTTCTGTCACTCTAGCAACACATCATCTACTTATTACTTCCCAATGCCTTCCCCTACGCCCAAATAATGGTGAAGTGTCATGTAGTCGACGTTCACATAACATCACTAGAGGAGAGGCAACATACATCTCATCAAAATATCGAACGAATACCAAATTCACATGATTACTTATAACAAGACTTCTCCCATGTCCTCAGGAACAAACGTAACTACACACAAAGCATATTAATAATCAAGATCAGAGGAGTATTAATTATCATTAAGGATCTGAAAATATAATCTTCCACCGTATAAACCAACTAGCATCAACTACAATGAGTAATCAACACTACTAGCAACCCACACGTACCAATCTGAGGTTTTGGGACCAAGATCGAATACAAGAGATGAACTAGGGTTTGAGAGGAGATGGTGCTGGTGAAGATGTTGATGGATATTGACCCCCTCTCGATGAGAGGATCGACGGTGGTGACAATGGCGATGATTTCCCCCTCTCGGGGGGAAGTTTCCCCGGTAGAACAGCTCCGTCGGAGCCCTAGATTGGTTCTGCCCAGGTTCCGCCTCGAGACGGTGGCGCTTTGTCCCGAAAGCTTCCTCTTGATTTTTTCCAGGGTAAAAGACACCATATAGCCAAAGATGGGAACCAGAGGCCTGCCAGGGGGCCCACAAGGTCGGGGGCGCGCCTAGGGAGGTAGGGTGCGCCCTCCACCCTTGTGGCTGGCTGGTGGCCCCCCTTTGGTACTTTCTTCGCCTAATATTTTTATTTATTCCAAAAACGTGCTCCGTGAAGTTTTAGGACTTTTGGAGTTGTGCAGAATAGGTCTCTAATATTTGCTCCTTTTCCAGCCCAGAATTCCAGCTGCCGGCAATCTCCCTCTTCATGTAAACCTTGTAAAATAAGAGAGAGTGGGCATAAGTATTGTGATATAATGTGTAATAATAGCCCATAATGCATTAAATATCAATATAAAACATGATGCAAAATGGACGTATCAGCGGTCCAGCTCGGTTAACACCAGTTATGGGGGCAAAGAAAAATGCCTCGTCGGTCATGCAGGACACTCCCTTTGCCGGGACATGTATTTGGAAAAAACAAAATATGAAATTGCAGTATGCTGCTCAATGCTATTTCATTCAACAAGTAGATTATTGACCGAGAGATGTTCATCGGCTTCAAAAGTCTTTTGATATTTTATCTAGCTTCAGATGCAAGCAGTATAAGTATCACGACAGAGTATATCAGCATTAAAAAGGTCACCAACAAGACATGAACAAAAATCACTTGTCGTGTTACCTCTGGCCCTATAGTCTAGGTTGCCGGAGGACTCATCATTAACAAGTTCCCAGATCATATGTCACTAATGGAACCCGATGAACGAGAATACTAGTACACATAAATTTTTGAATAGCAATGATTACTGCTTCTAGCCACTCAAAAGATAACACAAGTCATGCACATACTTTTTACTTGGCAATTATGCGAACAATATACCCAATTTTATTTTTGTTCCTTGCTTTGTGTTCCTGTTTAGTAATAAATAAATCATCTATCCTCTATTACGATTGTGTTTTTTATGTTTTAATTAGTGCTTGTGCCAAGTAAAGCCTTTAGGATCTTCTTGGATGGTTGTTATTTGATCTTGCTGAAAAAAACAGAAAGTATGCACTCACAAGAATAATTTTAATTTTTAACCAGAGGGTGATAAAATACTGATTCCAACTGCAGTAGATCAATATACAAATTATTTAGGATGTCCTAATTTCTCAGGATTTGTGGAGTTACAGAAGTATTTGAAACCTACAGATTACTATAGACTGTTCTGTTTTTGACAGATTCTATTTTTCGTGTGCTGCTTGCTTATTTTGATGAATCTATGGCTAGTATCGGGGGTATGAACCATGGAGAAATTGAAATAAAGTAGGTTTAACACCAATATAATTAAATAATGAGTTAATTACAGTACCTTAAAGTGGTGGTTTGTTTTCTTATACTAACGGAGCTCATGAGATTTTCTGTTGAGTTTTGTGTTGTGAAGTTTTCATGTTTTGGGGTAAAGATTTCATGGATTTCGGAACAAGGAGTGGCAAGAGCCTAAGCTTGGGGATGCCCAAGGCAGCCCAAGGTAAAATTCAAGGACAACCAAAAGCCTAAGCTTGGGGATGCCCCAGAAGGCATCCCCTCTTTCGTCTTCATCTATCGGTAACTTTACTTGAGGCTATATTTTTATTCACCACATGATATGTGTTTTGCTTGGAGCGTCTTGTATGATTTGAGTCTTTGATTTTTAGTTTACCATAATCATCCTTGTTGTACACACCTTTTGGGAGAGACACACATGAATCGGAATTTATTAGAATACTCTATGTGCTTCACTTATATCTTTTGAGCTAGATAATTTTTCTCTAGTGCATCACTTATATCTTTTTAGAGCACGGTGATGGTTTTATTTTATAGAAATTATTGATCTCTCATGCTTCACTTATATTATTTTGAGAGTCTTTTAGAACAGCATGTTAATTTGCTTTGGTTATGAAATTAGTCCTAATATGATATACATCCGGGATGGGTATAATAAAAACTTTCATATAGAGTGCATTAAATGTTATGAGAAGTTTGATTCTTGATAGTTGTTTTGAGATATAAAGGTGGTAATACCAAAGTTGTGCCAGTTGAGTAATTATGGAATTGAGAAATACTTGTGTTGAAGTTGGCAAGTCCCATAGCATGCATGTATGGTAAACGTTGTGTGACAAATTTGTAGCATGGGGTGTTCTTTGGTTGCTTTCCTTATGAGTGGCGGTCGGGGATGATCGATGGTCTTTTCCTACCAATCTACCCCCCTAGGAGCATGCGCGTAGTGCTTGGTTTTGATGACTTGTAGATTTTTGCAATAAGTATATGAGTTCTTTATGACTAATGTTGAGTCCATGGATTATACGCACTCTCACCCTTCCATCATTGCTAGCCTCTTCGGTATCATGCATTGCCCTTTCTCACCTCGAGAGTTGGTGCAAACTTTGCCGGTGCATCCAAACCCCTTGATATGATACGCTCTATCACACATAAGCCTCCTTATATCTTCCTCAAAACAGCCACCATACCTACCTATTATGGCATTTCCATAGCCATTCCGAGATATATTGCCATGAAACTTTCCACCGTTCCGTTTATTATGACACACTCCATCATTGTCATATTGCCTTGCATGATCATGTAGTTAACATCGTATTTGTGGCAAAGCCACCTTCATAATTCTTTCATACATGTCACTCTTGATTCATTGCATATCTCGGTACACCGCCGGAGGCATTCACATAGAGTCATATTTTGTTCTAAGTATCGAGTTGTAATTCTTGAGTTGTAAAGTAAATAGAAGTGTGATGATTTTCATTATTAGTGCATTGTCCCATGTGAGGAAAGTTCTTCGAAAAAAAAAGAGAAAGGCCACACAAAAAGAGAGGCCCAAAAAAATGAGAGAAAAAGAGAGAAGGGGCAGTGTTACTATCCTTTTTCCACACATGTGCTTCAAAGTAGCACCATGATCTTCATGATAGAGAGTCTCTTATGTTGTCACTTTCATATACTAGTGAGAATTTTTCATTATAGAACTTGGCTTGTATATTCCAACAATGGGTATCCTCAAATGCCATAGGTCTTCGTGAGCAAGAAGTTGGATGCACACCCACTTAGTTTTTTTGTTGAGCTTTCATATATTCATAGCTCTAGTGCATCCGTTGCATGGCAATCCCTACTCCTTGCATTGACATCATTTGATGGGCATCTCCATAGCCCGTTGATTATCCGCGTCAATGTGAGACTTTCTCCCTTTTTGTCTTCTCACATAACCTCCATCATCATATTCTATTCCACCTATAGTGCTATATCCATGGCTCGCGCTCATATATTGCGTGAAAGTTGAAAAAGTTTGAAAAGACTAAAGTATGAAATAATTGCCTGGCTTGTCATCGGGGTTGTGCATGATGGGAGCAGTTTGTGTGACAAAAATGAAGCATGGCCAAACTCTATGATTTTGTAGGGATAAGCTTTCTTTGTCTATGTTATTTTGATAAGACATGATTGCTTGGTTAGCATTGCTTGAAGTATTATTATTTTTATGTCAATATTAAACTTCTGTCTAGAATCTTTCAGATCTAAACATTCATGCCGCAATAAAAAGAATACATTGAAAATTATGTTAGGTAGCATTCCACATCAAAAATTCTGTTTTTATCATTTACCTACTCGAGGACGAGCAGGAATTAAGCTTGGGGATGCTTGATACGTCTCCAACGTATCTATAATTTTTTATTGTTTCATGCTATTATATTATCTGTTTTGGATGTTTATGGGCTTTATTATACACTTTTATATTATTTTTGGGACTAACCTATTAACCGAAATCCCAGGGCAAATTGTTGTTTTTCTGCCTATTTCAGTGTTTCGCAGAAAAATAATATCAAATGAAATCCAAACGGAATGAAACCTTAGGATCTTTTTTGGAACAAACGCAATCTAGGAGACTTGGAGTGGACGTCAAGGAAGCAGCGAGGCGGCCACGAGGTAGGGTGGCGCGCCCCCCACCCTCGTGGGCCCCTCGCAGCTCCACCGACCTACTTCTTTCGCCTATATATACTCTTATTCCCTAAAAACATCCAGGGGAGCCATGAAACCACTTTTGCACCACCGCAACCTTCTATGCCCGTGAGATCCCATCTGGGGACCTTTTCCGGCGATCTGCCGGAGGGGGATTCGATCACGGAGGGCTTCTACATCAACACCATAGCCTCTCCGATGATGTGTGAGTAGTTTACCACAGACCTTTGGGTCCATAGTTATTAGCTAGATGGCTTCTTCTCTCTCTTTGGATCTCAATACAAAGTTCTCCTCGATGTTCTTGGAGATCTACTCGATGTAATTCTTTTTGCGGTGTGTTTGCCGAGATCCGATGAATTGTGGGTTTATGATTAAGATTATCTATGAAAAATATTTGATTCTTCTCTGAATTCTTATATGCATGATTTGATATCTTTGCAAGTCTCTTCGAATTATTAGTTTGGTTTGGCCTACTAGATTGATCTTTCTTGCAATGGGATAAGTGCTTAGCTTTGGGTTCAATCTTGCGGTGCTCAATCCCAGTGTTAGAAAGGGAACCGACACGTATTGTATTGTTGCCATCGAGGATAAAAGGATGGGGTTTATATCATATTACTTGAGTTTATCCCTCTACATCATGTCATCTTGCCTAATGTGTTAATCTGTTCTTTTGAACTTAATAGTCTAGATGCATGCTGGATAGCAGTCGATGTGTGGAGTAATAGTAGTATATGCAGAATCGTTTCGGTCTACTTGACACAGACGTGATATCTTGCTACCTCTTGAGCACTGCGTTGGTTTTCCCTTGAAGAGGAAAGGGTGATGCAGCAAAGTAGCGTAAGTATTTCCCTTAGTTTTTGAGAACCAAGGTATCAATCCAGTAGGAGGCCGCGCACAAGTCCCTCGCACCTACACAAACAAATAAATCCTTGCAACCAACGCGATAAGGGGTTGTCAATCCCTACACGGTCACTTACGAGAGTGAGATCTAATAGATATGATAAGATAATATTTTTGGTATTTTTATGATAAAGATGCAAAGTAAAATAAATGGCAAAGGAAATAACTAAGTATTGGAAGATTAATATGATGGAAGATAGACCCGGGGGGCATAGGTTTCACTGGTGGCTTCTCTCAAGAGCATAAGTATTTACGGTGGGTGAACAAATTACTTTTGAGCAATTGACAGAATTGAGCATAGTTATGAGAATATCTAGGTATGATCATGTATATAGGCATCACGTCTGAGACAAGTAGACCGACTCCTGCCTGCATCTACTACTATTACTCCACACATCGACCGCTATCCAGCATGCATATAGAGTATGAAGTTCAAGAGAACAGAGTAATGCTTTAAGAAAGATGACATGATGTAGAGGGATAAACTCAAGCAATATGATATAAACCCCATCTTGTTATCCTCGATGGCAACAATACAATACGTGCCTTGCTGCCCCTACTATCACTTGGAAAGGACACCGCAAGATTGAACCCAAAGCTAAGCACTTCTCCCATTGCAAGAAAGATCAATCTAGTAGGCCAAACCAAACTGATAATTCGAAGAGACTTGCAAATATAACCAATCATACATAAAAGAATTCAGAGAAGATTCAAATATTGTTCATAGATAAACTTGATCATAAACCCACAATTCATCGGTCTCAACAAACACACCGCAAAAGAAGATTACATCGAATAGATCTTCACAAGAGAGGGGGAGAACTTTGTATTGAGATCCAAAAAGAGAGAAGAAGCCATCTAGCTAATAACTATGGACCCGTAGGTCTGAAGTAAACTACTCACACTTCATCGGAGGGGCTATGGTGTTGATGTAGAAGCCCTCTGTGATCAATGCCCCCTCCGGCGGAGCTCCAGAAAAGGCCCCAAGACAGGATCTCGTGGATACAGAAAGTTACAGCAGTGGAATTAGGGTTTTGGCTTCGTATCTGGTAGTTTGGGGGTACGTAGGTATATATAGGAGGAAGGAGTACGTCGGTGGAGCAACAGGGGGCCCACGAGG
>NC_041384.1:587892993-587898531 GCF_002162155.2 Triticum dicoccoides | reverse complement strand
GCCTTCCTCATTGATTGCTTGACGTAGGGTCCAAGTCCTCTGGATCATGTTCGTTCTGAAAATCACGTTCCTGAAGGTTTCATTCCGTTTGGACTCCGTTTGATATTCTTTTTCTGCGAAACCTTAAAATAGGCAAAAAAAACAATTCTGGGCTGGGCCTCCGGTTAATAGGTTAGTCCCAAAAATAATATAAAAGTGTATAATAAAGCCCAATAATGTCCAAAACAGAATATAATATAGCATGGAACAATAAAAAATTATAGATACGTTGGAGACGTATCAAGCATCCCCAAGCTTAATTCATGCTCGTCCTCGAGTAGGTAAATGATAAAAATAGAATTTTTGATGTGGAATGCTACCTGGCATAATTTCATTGTAATTCTTCTTAATTGTGGTATAAATATTCAGATCCGAAAGATTCAAGACAAAAGTTCAATATTGACATAGAAATAATAATACTTCAAGCATACTAACTAAGCAATTATGTCTCTTCAAAATAACATGGCCAAAGAAAGTTATCCCTACAAAATCATATAGTCTGGTTATGCTCTATCTTCACCACACAAGTATTTAAATCATGCACAACCCCGATGACAAGCCAAGCAATTGTTTCATACTTTTGGTGTTCTCAAACTTTCTCAATCTTCACACGATACATGAGCGTGAGCCATGGACATAGCACTTTAGGTGGAATAGAATGGTGGTTGTGGAGGAGACAAAAAGGGGGGAAGATAGTCTCACATCAACTAGGCGTATCAACGGGCTATGGAGATGCCCATCAATAGATATCAATGTGAGTGAGTAGGGATTGCCATGCAACGGATGCACTAGAGCTATAAGTATATGAAAGCTCAACAAAAGGAACTAAGTGGGTGTGCATCCAACTCGCTTGCTCACAAAGACCTAGGGCATTTTGAGGAAGCCCATCATTGGAATATACAAGCCAAGTTCTATAATGAAAAATTCCCACTAGTATATGAAAGTGATAACATGGGAGATTCTCTATTTTGAAGATAATGGTGATACTTTGAAGCACAAGTGTGGTCCCTTCTCTCTTTTTCTCTCATTTTTTGGGGCCTTTTCTATTTTTATGGCCTCTATTTTTTTCGTCTGGAGTCTCATCCCAACTTGTGGGGGAATCATAGTCTCCATCATCCTTTCCTCACTTGGGACAATGCTCTAAAAATGATGATCATCACACTTTTATTTACTTACAACTCAATATTGCAACTCGATACTAGAACAAAGATATGACTCTATATGAATGCCTCCGGCGGTGTACCGGGATGTGCAATGATCTAGCGTAGCAATGACATCAAAAAATGGACAAGCCATGAAAACACCATGCTAGCTATCTTACGATCATGCAAAGCAATATGACAATGCTCAAGTTATGTATATGATGATGATGGAAGTTGCATGGAAATATATCTCGGAATGGCTATGGAAATGCCATGATAGGTAGGTATGGTGGCTATTTTGAGGAAGGTATATGGTGGGTTTAAGGTACCGGCGAAAGTTGCGCGATACTAGAGAGGCTAGCAATGGTGGAAGGGTGAGAGTGCGTATAATCCATGGAATCAACATTTGTCATAAAGAACTCACATACTTATTGCAAAAATCTGTTAGTCATCGAAACAAAGTACTACATGCATGCTCCTAGGGAGATAGATTGGTAGGAAAAGACCATCGCTCATCCCCGACCGCCACTCATAAGGAAGACAATCTATAAATAAATCATGCTCCGACTTCATCACATAATGGTTCACCATACGTGCATGCTACGGGAATCACAAACCTCAACACAAGTAGAAACTACTAATCCACAACTACCCACTAGCATGACTTGAATATCACCATCTTTATATTGCAAAACTATTGCAAGGAATCAAACATATCATATTCAATGATCTACAAGTTTTATGTAGGATTTTATGACTAACCATGTGAATGACCAATTCCTGTCATCTCTCTAAATAGATATAAGTGAAGTAAGAGAGTTTAATTCTTTCTACAAAAGATATGCCCATGCTCTAACAAATATAAGTGAAGAAAAAGAGCATTCTACAAATGGCGGTTTTCTATGTAAAGAGAAACAGGCAATCCAAACTTCAAATGATATAAGTGAAGCACATGAAGCATTCTATAAAGCCATACTCAAAACATATAAGTGAAGTGCAAAGAGCATTCTATAAATAAACCAAGGACTATCTCATACCAGAATGGTGCATAAAATAAAAATGAAAACTAAATGCAAAAGATGCTCCAAGATCTGCACATATCACATGAATGAAACGAATCCGAAAACATACCGATACTTGTTGAAGAAAGAGGGGATGCCTTCCGGGGCATCCCCAAGCTTAGACGCTTGAGTCTCCTTGAATATTTACTTGGGGTTCCTCAGGCATCCCCAAGCTTGATCTCTTGCCTCTCTTCCTTTTTCTCACATCGAGACCTTCTAGGTCATCGAACACTTCATCCACACAAAACTTCAACAGAAAACTCGGTAAGATCCGTTAGTATAATAAAGCAAATCACTACTCTAAGTACTGTTGCAAACCAATTCATTATTTGTTTTTGCATTATAGCTACTGTAATATAACTTTTCCATGGCTTAATACACTGATATAAATTGATAGTTTCATCAAAACAAGCAAACTATGCATCAAAAACAGAATCTGTCTAAAACAGAACAGTCTGTAATAATCTGAACATTAACCATACTTCAGATACTTGAAAAATTCTGCAAAAATTAGGAAAAATAAAAAATTTGTATATAAAGATAGTGCAAAAAGTTTCAAAACCATTTGACGTTCCAGTAAAAAATGTAAAATCGGGCACTACAGCCACAGTTTCTGTCCTGCACCGTACAAACCAACAAGCATTGTAAACATCCTAAAGGCAAACCTTGGAACATTATTTTTATAATACAATGGAATTTTACAAGGGGATAATTATTTTTGTTGAAAAGTTTCTGTAATCAAGATTTACAAAGTTTCCTGAGCATGAACAAAGTTCAAGGCTAGCTCCCAGTTCAACAATGCTTGTCTTTCTCAGTTTCGCTTTTCTTTTTGAAAAGTTTTGGGTTCCCCTCTTTATTTTTGTTGTTTTTAAACTATATGAAAGCACTCAACAGAAATAAATGACTCTCTAAAACTTCCGGGTTGTCTCCCTGGCAGCACTTTCTTTAAAGCCATTAAGCTAGGCATATAGTGCTCAAGTAGTGAATCCACCCGGATCCCAAGGTATATCAAAGCCAATTTTAATTAACAATGATTTGTAATTTAGTAGTGAGCACAAAGTAACATATATCATGTAACAACGAAGTATAACTCTCTTCCTATGCATCGGCATGTCATAAAAGAACAATTCATGCACACATAGTAAAGGCCAATGCATAGTATAAACAGTTTCTTGCAATTTTATCGTATTGGAAACATAGAGAGGTGGAGATATAGTTCCTCTCTCATAATAATTGCAAGTAGGATCAGCAAGCACATGCATATTATATCTATCAAAATCATCATGTGTAGTAGTAAAAGGCAACCCATCAATATAATCCTTAATAAGCACAAACTTCTCCGATATAGTGTAGTTTGGAGAATTCAAAAAGATAATAGGACTATCATGTGTGGGTGCAGTAGCAACAATTTCATGTTTAACATAAGGAACTATAGCAAGTTCATCTCCATAAGCATAATTCATATTGGCATCTTGGCCACAAGCATAGCAAGCATCATCAAAAAGGGATATCACAAAAGAATCAACGGGATCATAGCAATTATCATAGCATTCATCCTTCGGTAAGCATGAAGGAAAATTAAACAATGTATGAGTTGAAGAGTTACTCTCATTAGAAGGTGGGCATGAGTGATCAATCCGCTCTTCCTCCTTTCGTTCTTCGCTCTCCTCCTCATCTTTTTCATCCAATGAGCTCACGATTTCATCAATTTCTTCTTCCATAGACTCCTGCAAAATATTAGTCTCTTCTTGGACAGTGGAGACTTTCTCAATAAGTGCATCAATATAGGAATTGTATTCATAATTCTCATAGCAATATTTCAATATAGCAAAAAAAATTAGGCCTATAAACATCATCATCAAAAGCTTCATATTCTTTGAACAAAGATTCAATTTCATAAGCACCCATAAAAGCAACAAATTCTTCTATTTTTTCGACATCATAGTAGTCATATATACCTCAAGCATAAGAAGCCAAAGTTTCATTATCATTAAATTTGCATAAAAAGGGAAGGTGTGGAGCCTTCATCCTAGAGCAACAAGTATAATCATATCTCAAGCATAGTTTCCTAGCATACCCATTCAACATATAAATTTGATCCCATAATAGTTTCCCTTTTTGAGTCAAGCGATAATCCCTAAAGTATTCACGTTGATCCAATGTGTCTCCCATTACATAATTGAATGGGGTTTTCTCTGGATTATCAAAGTAGTACATAATATCTGTCACATAATGAGCATCGAGGGTTTTAGGAGGTTCCTCATCTCCATGAGCAGCAAGTACACCTAATTTTGTGGGTATTTAGTGTTCCATATCCATAACTAAAGATAAAGAACAACTAAGAATAGCAAATAAAAATTACTTAGTGATAAAGCAAACAAGCACACACGAGAATATTCACCCCACGCTATTGCTCCCCGGCAACGGCGCCAGAAAAAGGTCTTGATACCTCTTGAGCACTGCGTTGGTTTTCCCTTGAAGAGGACATGGTGATGCAGCAAAGTAGTGTAAGTTTTTCCCTCAGTTTGTGAGAACCAAGATATCAATCCAGTAGGATGCCGCGCACAAGTCCCTCGCACCTACACAAACAAATAAATCCTCGCAACCAACGCGATAAGGGGTTGTCAATCCCTACACGGTCACTTACTCAAGCAATATGATATAAACCCCATCTTGTTATCCTCGATGGCAACAATACAATACGTGCCTTGCTTCCCCTACTGTGACTTGGAAAGGACACCGCAAGATTGAACCCAAAGCTAAGCACTTCTCCCATTGCAAGAAAGATCAATCTAGTAGGCCAAACCAAACTGATAATTCGAAGAGACTTGCAAAGATAACCAATCATACATAAAAGAATTCAGAGAAGATTCAAATATTGTTCATAGATAAACTTGATCATAAACCCACAATTCATCGGTCTCAACAAACACACCGCAAAAGAAGATTACATCAAATAGATATCCACAAGAGAGGGGGAGAACTTTGTATTGAGATCCAAAAAGAGAGAAGAAGTCATCTAGCTAATAACCATGGACCCGTAGGTCTGAAGTAAACTACTCACACTTCATCGGAGGGGCTATGGTGTTGATGTAGAAGCCCTCCGTGATCGATGCCCTCTCCGGCGGAGCTCCGGAAAAGGCCCCAAGATGGGATCTCGTGGATACAGAAAGTTACGGCGGTGGAATTAGGGTTTTGGCTCCATATCTGGTAGTTTGGGGGTACGTAGGTATATATAGGAGGAAGGAGTACGTCGGTGGAGCAACAGGGGGCCCACGAGGGTGGAGGGTGCGCCT
>NC_041384.1:587872687-587892760 GCF_002162155.2 Triticum dicoccoides | reverse complement strand
CTTGTGCCTTCCTCGTTGATTGCTTGACGTAGGGTCCAAGTCCTCTGGATCATGTTCGTTCCGAAAATCACGTCCCCGAAGGTTTCATTCCGTTTGGACTCCGTTTGATATTCTTTTTCTGTGAAACCCTAAAATAGACAAAAAAACAGCTATTCTAGGCTGGGCCTCCGGTTAATAGGTTAGTCCCAAAAATAATATAAAAGTGTATAATAAAGCCCAATAATGTCCAAAACAGAATATAATATAGCATGGAACAATCAAAAATTATAGATACGTTGGAGACGTATCATGCCTATGTTCATGATCATGCCTAGATATCGTCATAACTATGCGCTTTTCTATCAATTGCTCGGCAGTAATTTGTTCACCCACCGTAATATATGTTATCTTGAGAGAAGCCACTAGTGAAATCTATGGCCCCCGGGTCTACTTTATATCATATTATTTTCCCGTCAACTAGCTATTTTTGTCGCTGTTTATTTTGCAATCTTTACTTTTCAATCTATACAACAAAAATACCAAAAATATTTATCTTATTATCTCTATCAGATCTCACTTTCGTAAGTGACCGTGATGGGATTGACAACCCCTTTATCGCGTTGGTTGCGAGGTTCTTGTTTGTCTGTGCAGGTACTAGGTGACTTGCGTGTAGTCTCCTACTGGATTGATACCTTGGTTCTCAAAAACTGAGAGAAATACTTACGCTACTTTGCTGCATCACCCTTTCCTCTTCAAGGGAAAACCAACACATGCTCAAGAGGTAGCAAGCCCCGAACCTGGGTATGTCGCGTGTGCTCCCGAGCTGGTGCTCACTCTCGCTTCCAGAACCCGACGACGTCCTCATGGCTCCACCCATGATAAGCCACCCGCTGGCATCTGACGTGAGATTACCACGACAACTAGCAATATTTTATAGAGTTTGCAAAGCTTGCTTGGCATAAGAAAATAAGTCCCCATGTGACTTGTTGGTGATATCCGAGACACAAAGACTGATGCCCAAACCCATTGCATCTGTTCGGAGTAGAGACCAGACATGCATGTCGGTTCCGTGGGCCTGTTTGCCATTATGAGAATTCTTGGGCTTCTCTCCAAGCCCATATGTGTGAGTGCTGATGATATGATCTCCTTCGTACTGTCAACACGAGCCTTTGATCTACGAGGTGCCGAGTAAATAAGTTTGATTGGTGTCATATTATGGCCCAAACTCATGGCGCCAAATGGGTGACTCATCATCACTAGTCTCCTCACCTCTTGAATCCTCTGTTCTGGCTGGGGCAGCACTTTTCTGCGCCCATGGGCTCGATGGCCCGGCGACCTCCTATTTTTCCTCGATCCGCTCTAAAAAATCCAAAACTTGTTTAGGAGACATGGGTACCTACAAGGGTCAAAGCAATAGTCAACATTATTCAAGCCCAGTTGAAGGCTTAAATCACTAGTGCTAAATCAATAGAGATGAAATCATGTTTCATGATGAGTCCTCAAATAATTCTATAGGACAGGAACAGGAACACCCTGAAATATGTTTGAAACACTCTGAAACATACATGCTCGACTGGGTTTAGAACTAGAACACTAGATTCTAGTTCAGGCAAAGAATTTTTTTATGGTTGTTCAACTGTAAACTTTGCCTACCATCGTAGCTGAGCACAACTTTGCCCGCTGCCACAATGAGGCCATCACCGACCCAATCTCAATGTGTCTCCCAGTACGGCCTATGAGTGATGATGCAATGGTACATGCACCATACTCAATTGGGTTTTCGTCATGTTGAATCATGCTTGGCCGATTAAGCCACCTCTTGGTAAGAATCAAACCTAGGTGCATCATCGTTGGGGCCTTCCCACTAAAACATTGCACGGGCAGCATATGAACATGCCCTGCAGAATTTGTCATGCCAAACGACTAGCCTAACTGAGTCGAGCTCTACCTTGAGCGATAGCACGATACGCCACCATCGTTGTTGCCCAGCTGCACAATTGCCCCATGTTGCCTTGGCATTCACCACCACTATGATGCCGCCTTGTTGTACACCCTTAGTCCACCTAACCATCCCTACATGCTCCTCCTCAGGGTGGCGTCACATCTTTGATTGAATTCATCCCGCAAGTGAGATCCACGTGTGTAACCAGACACAGTCCAACATTCCTAGAATAAGCTAATCACAACTATTGTTGTGCCACTGGTTCATGAGTAGTTGAGCATGTCAATCAGCCTCAACGCTAAGGTAGCACTGATCATGTGTTTTGTGTTCGTCGCAAACAACATGAGACCTTCATTGTTGGTTGTTTTATTCAGCCTATTTGGCCAACCCTTATTAGTCCAGGCCTCTGAAAGGATCGAGATGGACCTAGAGGGGGTGAATAGGTACAATTACAAATTTCAATTCTTACTTAGCAATTTTTAGGCAATAATGCGGAATATCAAGTTGAGCCTAACGATTGCAGGTATGATACTAAGAGCTAGGCAAGGTAAACAAGTACCACAAGTATATGAGTAAACAAGCACAATGAGACAAGTAGAGACTAAGAGACAAGTAACCACAAGTAGGGAGCTAGGGTTAGGAATAACTGCAACTCCGAGAGACGAGGATGTATGCCAATGTTCACTTCCTTGGAGGGAAGCTACGTCGCCGTTTAGAGAGGTGGATGTTACCACGAAGGGACACCAATGCCACGAAGGCTCACCCTATTCTCTCTTTGAGATATCACCACGAAGGCGATTCCCAACCACTAGTGGTAGACCTTGGGGTCGTCTCCAAACCCTCACAAACTTTACGAGGGTAATCACAATGGTTGATTCCTTTTCGAAGAACTCCTACCGCCTAGGAGTCTCCAACCTCCAAGAGTAACAAGAAAAATGGGGAAAAGCTCAAGACTTGATCAAATCACGAATTCCTTTGGTGCAAAGAAGGGGAAGGAGTGGATCTATCACTTGAGTGGACAAGTTCTCACAAATGCTCTCAAATCCCTTAGGGATCTAAGATTTGGTGTATGAGTGTGAGAGAGAAAGTGAAATGTGTTCATGGGGATGTTCAAAGTGAATAGTCAAACCTTCCACGGGATAGGTGAGAGGTATTTATAGTATCCCTCAATAGGGGTCGTTGGAGCCACTGAGTGCAGCAACTGTCGGACGTACGAGACTTGCCGGACGTCCAGGCCTTGGAAGACATCGGACGTCAGACAGGGACCAGAAGTCCAATGTTTCGCCCCTGTATAGGAAGTACCAATGTTTTGGTACTGTAAAGGAAGTGTCAAACGTCCGGTGGACACCAGAAATACAATGTTTTGGTATTGTGAGGGAAATGTCGGACGTCCGGTGGACACCGGAAATCTGACGTTTTGGCTCTGTATAGCTAGTACCGGACGTCCGGTCGGTACCGGTCGACCGACAAGTATCCGACGTGTGAGAGAGGTAGAGAACAGATGGTGAAAAGAGAAAATGATCATTGAGGAAGACCTTCGTGAGACCCCATGTAACCCTCTTAATAGTGTGGGTGTTGGGGAACGTTGCAGAAAATTAAAAATTTTCCTACGGTTTCACCAAGATCCATCTATGAGTTCATCTAAGCAACGAGTCAAGGGAGAGAGTTTGCATCTACATACCACTTGTAGATCGCGTGCGGAAGCTTGCAGGGTGATGATGTAGTCGTACTCGACGTGATCCAAATCACCGATGACCAGCGCCGAACGGACGGCACCTCCGCGTTCAACACACGTACGGGACGGGAGACGTCTCCTCCTTCTTGATCCAGCAAGGGGGAAGGAGAGGTTGATGAAGATCCAGCAGCACGACGGCGTGGTGGTGGATGCAGGGCGTCACAGCAGCAGGGCTTCGCTGAGACTACGAGGGAGAGACGTAACGGGGGGAGATGGAGGCGCCAGGGGCTGGTGTATGAAGTCCCTCCTCTCCCCCACTATATATAGGGGTGCCAGGGGGGGCGCCGGCCCTAGTAGATGAGATCTACTATGGGGGGCGGCGGCCTAGGGGAGGTTTCCCTCCCCCCCAAGGCACCTAGGGGTGCCTTCCACCACTAGGACTCCTCCTAGGGGGAAAACCTAGGCGCATGGGCCTATAGGGGCTGGTGCCCTTGGCCCATGAAGGCCAAGGCGCACCCCCTACAGCCCATGTGGCCCCTCGGGACAGGTGGCCCCACCCGGTGGACCCCCGGGACCCTTCCGGTGGTCCCGGTACAATACCGATAACCCCGAAACTTGTCCCGATGCCCGAAATAGCACTTCCTATATATAATTCTTTACCTCCGGACCATTCCGGAACTCCTTGTGACGTCCGGGATCTCATCCGGGACTCCGAACAACATTCGGGTTTCTGCATATACATATCTTCATAACCCTAGCGTCACCGAACCTTAAGTGTGTAGACCCTACGGGTTCGGGAGACATGCAGACGTGACCGAGACGCTCTCAGTCAATAACCATCAGCGGGATCTGGATACCCATGATGGCTCCCACATGCTCCTCGATGTTGTCATCGGATGAACCACGATGTCGAGGATTCGATCAAACCCTGTATGCAATTCCCTTTGTCAATCGGTACGTTACTTGCCCGAGACTTGATCGTCGGTATCCCAATACCTTGTTCAGTCTCGTTACCGGCAAGTCACTTTACTCGTACCGTAATGCATGATCCCGTGTCCAACATCTTGGTCACATTGAGCTCAATATGATGATGCATTACCGAGTGGGCCCAGAGATACCTCTCCGTCATACGGAGTGACAAATCCCAGTCTCGATCCATGTCAACCCAACAGCTACTTTCAGAGATACCTGTAATGCACCTTTATAGTCACCCAGTTACGTTGTGACGTTTGATACACCCAAGGCAGTTCTACGGTATCCGGGAGTTACATGATCTCATGGTCTAAGGAAGAGATACTTGACATTGACAAAGCTCTAGCAATACGAACTACACGATCTTTTATGCTATGCTTAGGATTGGGTCTTGTCCATCACATCATTCTCCTAATGATGTGATCCCGTTATCAACGACATCCAATGTCCATAGTCAGGAAACCATGACTATCTGTTGATCACAACAAGCTGGTCAACTAGAGGCTTACCAGGGACATATTGTGGTCTAAGTATTCACACGTGTATTACGATTTCCGGATAATACAGTTATAGCATGAATAAAAGACAATTATCATGAACAATGAAATATAATAATACTTTTATTATTGCCTCTAGGGCATATTTCCAACAGTCTCCCACTTGCACTAGAGTCAGCAATCTAGTTACATTGTGATGAATCGAACACCCATAGAGTTCTGGTGTTGATCATGTTTTGCACGCGAGAGAGGTTTAGTCAGCGGATCTGCGACATTCAGATCCGTGTGCACTTTGCAAATCTCTATGTCTCCATCTTGAACATTTTCACGGATGGAGTTGAAATGACGCTTGATGTGCCTGGTCTTCTTGTGAAACCTGGGCTCCTTGGCGAGGGCAATAGCTCCAGTGTTGTCACAGAAGAGTTTGATCGGCCCCGACGCATTGGGTATGACTCCTAGGTCGGTGATGAACTCCTTCACCCAAATCGCTTCATGTGCTGCCTCCGAGGCTGCCATGTACTCCGCTTCACACGTAGATCCCGCCACGACGCTCTGCTTGCAGCTGCACCAGCTTACTGCTCCACCATTCAACATATACACGTATCCGGTTTGTGACTTAGAGTCATCCAGATCTGAGTCGAAGCTAGCGTCGACGTAACCTTTTACGACGAGCTCTTCGTCTCCTCCATAAACGAGAAACATGTCCTTTGTCCTTTTCAGGTACTTCAGGATATTCTTGACCGCTGTCCAGTGTTCCTTGCCGGGATTACTTTGGTATCTTGCTACCAAACTTACGGCAAGGTTTACATCGGGTCCGGTACACAGCATGGCATACATAATAGATCCTATGGCTGAAGCATAGGGGATGACACTCATCTCTTCTTTATCTTTTGCCGTGGTCGGTGACTGAGCTGAGCTCAGTCTCATACCTTGTAACATAGGCAAGAACCCCTTCTTGGACTGATCCATTCTGAATCTCTTCAAAATCTTATCAAGGTATGTGCTTTGTGAAAGACCTATGAGGCGTCTCGATCTATCTCTATAGATCTTGATGCCTAATATATAAGCAGCTTCTCCAAGGTCCTTCATTGAAAAACACTTATTCAAGTAGGCCTTAATGCTGTCCAGAAATTCTATATTATTTCCCATCAGGAGTATGTCATCTACATATAATATGAGAAATGCTACAGAGCTCCCACTCACTTTCTTGTAAACGCAGGCTTCTCCATAAGTCTGCATAAACCCAAACGCTTTGATCATCTCATCAAAGCGAATGTTCCAACTCCGAGATGCTTGCACCAGTCCATAAATGGATCGCTGGAGCTTGCATACTTTGTTAGCGTTCCGAGGATCGACAAAACCTTCCGGTTGCATCATATACAGTTCTTCCTTAAGATGCCCGTTAAGGAATGCTGTTTTGACGTCCATCTGCCATATCTCATAATCATAGTATGCGGCAATTGCTAACATGATTCAGACGGACTTTAGCTTCGCTACGGGAGAGAATGTCTCGTCGTAGTCAATCCCTTGAACCTGTCGATAACCCTTAGCGACAAGTCGAGCTTTATAGATGGTAATATTACCATCCGCGTCCGTCTTCTTCTTAAAGATCCATTTGTTTTCTATCGCTCGCCGATCATCGGGCAAGTCTGTCAAAGTCCATACTTTGTTTTCATACATGGATTCTATCTCGGATTTCATGGCTTCAAGCCATTTGTTGGAATCCGGGCCCGCCATTGCTTCTTCATAGTTCGAAGGTTCATTGTTGTCTAACAACATGATTTCCAGGACAGGGTTGCCGTACCACTCTGGTGCGGAACGTGTCCTTGTGGACCTACGAAGTTCAGCAGTAACTTGATCTGAAGTACCTTGATCATTATCATTGTTTTCCTCTTCAGTTGGTGTGGGCATCACAGGAACGGTTTCCTGTGCTGCGCCACTTTCCCGCTCAAGAGGTAGTACTTCATCGAGTTCTACTTTCCTCCCACTTACTTCTTTTGAGAGAAACTCTTTTTCCAGAAAGCATCCGTTCTTGGCAACAAAGATCTTGCCTTCGGATCTTAAGTAGAAGGTGTACCCGACAGTTTCCTTAGGGTATCCTATGAATACGCATTTTTCCGACTTGGGTTCGAGCTTTTCAGGTTGAAGTTTCTTGACATAAGCATCGCATCCCCAAACTTTTAGAAACGACAGCTTAGGTTTCTTCCCAAACCATAATTCATACGGTGTCGTCTCAACGGATTTAGACGGTGCCCTATTTAAAGTGAATGTAGTTGTCTCTAGAGCGTATCCCCAAAATGATAGTGGTAAATCGGTAAGGGACATCATAGACCGCACCATATCCAATAGGGTGCGATTACGACGTTCGGACACACCGTTTCGCTGAGGTGTTCCAGGCGGCGTGAGCTGTAAAACGATTCCACATTTCCTTAAGTGTGTACCAAATTCGTGACTTAAGTATTCTCCTCCACGATCTGATCGTAAGAATTTTATCTTTCGGTCACGTTGATTCTCTACCTCATTCTGAAATTCCTTGAACTTTTCAAAGGTCTCAGACTTGTGTTTCATTAAGTAGACATACCCATATCTACTCAAGTCATCTGTGAGAGTGAGAACATAACGATATCCTCCGCGAGCCTCAACGCTCATTGGACCGCACACATCAGTATGTATGATTTCCAACAAGTTGGTTGCTCGCTCCATTGTTCCGGAGAACGGAGTCTTGGTCATTTTGCCCAAGAGGCATGGTTCGCACGTGTCAAACGATTCATAATCAAGAGACTCTAAAAGTCCATCGGCATGGAGTTTCTTCATGCGCTTGACACCAATGTGACCAAGGCGGCAGTGCCACAAGTATGTGGGACTATCGTTATCAACTTTAAATCTTTTGGCATCTACACTATGAACATGTGTAATATTACGCTCGAGATTCATTAAGAATGAACCATTGACCATCGGAGCATGACCATAAAACATATCTCTCATATAAATCGAACAACCATTATTCTCAGACTTAAATGAGTAGCCATCTCGTATTAAACGAGATCCTGATACAATGTTCATGCTCAAACTTGGCACTAAATAACAATTATTAAGGTTCAAAACTAATTCCGTAGGTAAATGTAGAGGCAGCGTGCCGACGGCGATCACATCGACTCTGGAACCATTCCCGACGCGCATCGTCACCTCGTCCTTTGCCAGTCTCCGTTTATTCTGCAGCTCCTGCTGTGAGTTACAAATATGAGCAACGGCACCGGTATCAAATACCCAGGAGTTACTACGATTACTGGTAAGGTACACATCAATCACATGTATATCAAATATACCTTTGGTGTTGCCGGCCTTCTTATCCGCTAAGTATTTGGGGCAGTTCCGCTTCCAGTGACCCTTCCCCTTGCAATAAAAGCACTCAGTCTCAGGCTTGGGTCCATTCTTTGACTTCTTCCCGGTAACTGGTTTACCAGGCGTGGCAACATCTTTGCCGTCCTTCTTGAAGTTCTTCTTACCCTTGCCCTTCTTGAACTTAGTGGTCTTATTGACCATCAACACTTGATGTTCTTTCTTGATTTCAGCCTCTGCTGACTTCAGCATCGAGAACACTTCAGGAATGGTCTTTTCCATCCCCTGCATGTTGTAGTTCATCACAAAGCTCTTGTAGCTTGGTGGGAGCGACTGGAGGATTCTGTCAATGACCGCCTCATCTGGGAGGTTAATGTTCAGCTGGGTCATACGGTTGTGCAACCCAGACATCTTTAGGATGTGCTCACTGACAGAACTGTTTTCCTCCATCTTACAACTGTAGAACTTGTCGGAGACATCATATCTCTCGACCCGGGCATGAGCTTGGAAAACTAGTTTCATCTCTTCGAACATCTCATATGCTCCGTGATGCTCAAAACGCTTTTGGAGCCCCGGTTCTAAGCTGTAAAGCATGCCGCACTGAACGAGGGAGTAATCATCAGCACGAGACTGCCAAGCATTCATAATGTCTTGGTTCTCTGGGACGGGAGCGTCACCTAGCGGTCCTTCTAGGACATATTGTTTCCTGGCAGCTATGAGGATGATCCTCAGGTTCCGGACCCAGTCTGTATAGTTGTTGCCATCATCTTTCAGCTTGGTTTTCTCTAGGAACGCGTTGAAGTTCATGTTGACATTAGCGTTGGCCATTGATCTACAAGACATATTTGCAAAGGTTTTAGACTAAGTTCATGATAATAAAGTTCTAATCAAATTATGAACTCCCACTTAGATTAGACATCCCTCTAGTCATCTAAGTGTTACACGATCCGAGTCGACTAGGCCGTGTCCGATCATCACGTGAGACGGACTAGTCATCGTCGGTGAACATTCTCATGTTGATCGTATCTTCCATACGACTCGTGTTCGACCTTTCGGTCTCCGTGTTCCGAGGCCATGTCTGCACATGCTAGGCTCGTCAAGTTAACCCTAAGTGTTTTCGCTGTGTAAAACTGTCTTACACCCGTTGTATGTGAACGTAAGAATCCATCACACCCGATCATCACGTGGTGCTTAGAAGCGATGAACTGTAGCAACGGTGCACAGTTAGGGGAGAACACTTCTTGAAATTTTATAAGGGATCATCTTATTTACTACCGTCGTCCTAAGTAAACAAGATGCATAAACATAATAAACATCACATGCAATTATATAGTTGTGACATGATATGGCCAATATCATATAGCTCCATTGATCTTCATCTTCGGGGCTCCATGATCATCTTGTCACCGGCTTGACACCATGATCTCCATCATCATGATCTCCATCATCGTGTCTTCATGAAGTTGTCACGCCAACGACTACTTCTACTTCTATGACTAACGTTTAGCAATAAAGTAAAGTAGTTTACATGGCGTTATTCAATGACACACAGGTCATACAAAAAAATAATGACAACTCCTATGGCTCCTGCCGGTTGTCATACTCATCGACATGCAAGTCGTGAATCCTATTACAAAGAACATGATCTCATACATCACAATTCATCATTCATCACAACTTCTGGCCATATCACATCACATGATCAATCGCTGCAAAAACAAGTTAGACGTCCTCTAATTGTTGTTGCATCTTTTACGTGGCTGCAATTGGGTTCTAGCAAGAACGTTTTCTTACCTACGAATCACCACAACGTGATTTTGTCAACTTCTATTTACCCTTCATAAGGGCCCTGTTCATCGATTCCGCTCCAACTAAGGTGGGAGAGACAGACACCCGCCAGCCACCTTATGCAACTTGTGCATGTCAGTCGGTGGAACCGGTCTCACGTAAGCGTACGTGTAAGGTTGGTCCGGGCCGCTTCATCCCACAATACCGTTGAGCAAGAAAAGACTAGTAGAGGCAAGTAAGATGACAAAATCCACGCCCACAACAAAATTGTGTTCTACTCGTGCAAAGAGAACTACGCATAAACCTGGCTCTGATACCACTGTTGGGGAACGTTGCAGAAAATTAAAATTTTTCCTACGGTTTCACCAAGATCCATCTATGAGTTCATCTAAGCAATGAGTCAAGGGAGAGAGTTTGCATCTACATACCACTTGTAGATCGCGTGCGGAAGCTCGCAGGGTGATGATGTAGTCGTACTCGACGTGATCCAAATCACCGATGACCAGCGCCGAACGGACGGCACCTCCGCGTTCAACACACGTACGGGACGGGAGACGTCTCCTCCTTCTTGATCCAGCAAGGGGGAAGGAGAGGTTGATGAAGATCCAGCAGCACGACGGCGTGGTGGTGGATGCAGGGCGTCACAGCAGCAGGGCTTCGCCGAGACTACGAGGGAGAGACGTAAGGGGGGGAGATGGAGGCGCCAGGGGCTGGTGTATGAAGTCCCTCCTCTCCCCCACTATATATAGGGGTGCCAGGGGGGGGCGCCGGCCCTAGTAGATGAGATCTACTAAGGGGGCGGCGGCCTAGGGGAGGTTTCCCTCCCCCCCAAGGCACCTAGGGGTGCCTTCCACCACTAGGACTCCTCCTAGGGGGAAAACCTAGGCGCATGGGCCTATAGGGGCTGGTGCCCTTGGCCCATGAAGGCCAAGGCGCACCCCTTACAGCCCATGTGCCCCCCCGGGACAGGTGGCCCCACCCGGTGGACCCCCGGGACCCTTCCGGTGGTCCCGGTACAATACCGATAACCCTGAAACTTGTCCCGATGCCCGAAATAGCACTTCCTATATATAATTCTTTACCTCCGGACCATTCCGGAACTCCTTGTGACGTCCGGGATCTCATCCGGGACTCTGAACAACATTCGGGTTTCTGCATATACATATCTTCATAACCCTAGCGTCACCGAACCTTAAGTGTGTAGACCCTACGGGTTCGGGAGACATGCAGACCTGACCGAGACGCTCTCAGTCAATAACCATCAGCGGGATCTGGATACCCATGATGGCTCCCACATGCTCCTCGATGTTGTCATCGGATGAACCACGATGTCGAGGATTCGATCAAACCCTGTATGCAATTCCCTTTGTCAATCGATACGTTACTTGCCCGAGACTTGATCGTCGGTATCCCAATACCTTGTTCAGTCTCGTTACCGGCAAGTCACTTTACTCGTACCGTAATGCATGATCCCGTGTCCAACATCTTGGTCACATTGAGCTCAATATGATGATGCATTACCGAGTGGGCCCAGAGATACCTCTCCATCATACGGAGTGACAAATCCCAATCTCGATCCGTGTCAACCCAACAGCTACTTTCGGAGATACCTGTAATGCACCTTTATAGTCACCCAGTTACGTTGTGATGTTTGATACACCCAAGGCACTTTTACGGTATCCGGGAGTTACACGATCTCATGGTCTAAGGAAGAGATACTTGACATTGACAAAGCTCTAGCAATACGAACTACACGATCTTTTATGCTATGCTTAGGATTGGGTCTTGTCCATCACATCATTCTCCTAATGATGTGATCCGGTTATCAACGACATCCAATGTCCATAGTCAGGAAACCATGACTATCTGTTGATCACAACAAGCTGGTCAACTAGAGGCTTACCAGGGACATATTGTGGTCTAAGTATTCACACGTGTATTACGATTTCCGGATAATACAGTTATAGCATGAATAAAAGACAATTATCATGAACAATGAAATATAATAATACTTTTATTATTGCCTCTAGGGCATATTTCCAACAGTGGGATCCCTATACTCAAGAGCAAACATAAAGAGCCTAAGCTAGTAGTCATGTTTCTTCGTTCTTGAGCAATATATATATATATATATATATATGTGTGTGTGTGTGTGTGTGTGTGTGTGTGTGTGTGTGTGTGTGTGTTCCGTAGTCGTGATCCACACACACACACACACATGATTCTGAGGGGACCTAACCTGAGTATACTCCGTCCGTCCCATAATGTAAGACGCTTTTTGACAATACGCTAGTGTCGAAAAACGTCTTACATTATGGGACGGAGGGAGTACTTGACAAACATTGTTAGTCCCCTATGTGTATACTGTCATCAACATCAGAAAAACGATTAAGGGCATGATTGCACTTTCAATCTCCCCCTTTTTGATATTTGATGACAATATACACATATATAGTAAAAAAATAAGATTGTTCTATATTTAAGACAGATTTGTTAAAGAGCACTTCAAAGCGTAGATGCACAAATATGGAGCCCCCCTCACAGTGATAATTATTACGAACATTATAGGAGAGCTCCCCCTAACAATAACAACCATTATAATCATACGAGCAAAATATTTTCGGATATGCATAGCTCACACAGAAGAAGGTATCAAATCATGAAGAAACCCATGATGGCATAATATCATAAATATCTCCTCATACATAAAAGACATAGATAAAGTCATACACCCACTTAAAACATAATGGTTTAACATAACATAACCAACATGTATTAAGATAGATAAAACAATAACTAGTTCTCCCCCTTGGCATCAAGTAACCAAAAGGGAGAAAGAGGACCAAACAGACAGTCAGAGGTCATCATCATCATCGTTATGAGCTCCACTACCACAAGCCTCGTCTAAGAAATCAACCCACTCAGGCCCTGAAGGAAAGCCAAAATCTGAAGGAGGAGCCACCGGAAGACGCTCATCGTCACTAACATCGGTAGCCCCAGAGTCACGCAGCCGATACTTCAAGGCATTCTTGGAGGTGATCATGCAAGTGACAACATCATGGTCTTGTGTGCAGTTGAAGGTAAAAGCCTTCATCATGGCAGAGTGAGCCTTCCCGAGAAAACGGGAAAGACGCCCAATAGACACAGAGTTGGAACTAGTAGGGTGAGACCTAGCAGTAGACCGACGAGTAGGGGTAGGCTTGGAGGAACCCTTTGGAGCCCAATCATTCGCCATGTGAGGAGGGGTAATCCACTTCTCATGCACATGAGTCCATTCAAGAGGAAATGGAGACACACTCTCAATGAGAACCTGGATGAATGGAGCATGAGGGAAAGCCCGCTTGTACTGAAAGCTAGCAAGACGTATTTCATGCCACAGAAAATGAGGAACATTGATCTTTCCTTTGGGAGACTCGTAGAGGCGAGACATGAGATCAATACAATAACTGTTGCAAGATCCCTTGTCACCTATCTTGGGATAGATGGTGTGGATGACACATTGATAAATGATGTAGAAAGGAGATCTCCAAGTAGAGACTTGATTCAGATCCTTCATATTATCCTCCTCAGAAAGATCATCCAGGTCCTTAAGAAGATAGCCACAAGCCTCAACAGCTTTGGGTTTGTGATTGGGGTCATCCTTATGGACCTTGAATCCAATGTCAGGAAAGCCAAGGGCAGCGACAAACTAAGCATAAGTGGCAGTGAGCTCCGTGTTAGAGGTCATCCAGGTGACGGTCTTGTCAGGACCAAAGAAGCATGTGGCATAAAACTGATGTATAGTGGCATGATTAAAGTCGTGCTGAAATGCAAATGGAGCGGCAAGACCGAATGACTCAATGAGTTCAATAGCAGCCGGGTACTTCATGGGATGAGCCTGAATGTGCTCCAAGTCAATTAAGTGGTGCAGAGAGAGTCCCTTTGGGAGGACAACGGAGGTGTAGATGTCTGCCTAAACATTGGTGCGAAAACGTTGATCTAGAGAGTCTTGAACCACCTCGAATTGATCAACGTCGCGACGGAACTTAAGATATGCAGGCTTGGGTACTTTGGTAAAATCGTTGAGGGCATGCCCATGAAGTTGAGGAGCCTTAAGAGGTATGCGTCGACTATCCACATTCGGCTGTGTCGGAGGAGGAGCGGGCATGTAGGTGGCCCTTCGAGAACCGCGAGGGCGGGTTGAAACACCCATATGCACACCTCGCTCCTCGGATTCCATCTCCTCTTCGTAGTCAGAGCCCTTAGAAGAAGAGGACTCCTCGATCACAGGATGTTTCCCACCTCGTTTGCGCGGACGTTGATTCTCTTGTGAGTCATCAGAACCATCACGACGAGAAGCTAAAACCAAGGAGACATGGACATGGAAGTTTTGCACAGTGAGCCCTTGTGAGGAATGGGGGCGGAGACGATGAAAATCAGAATGGAAAAGACAATAATTACCGCGGACAAAGGCACCCGCGGTATTCTTTTGAGCGGTGTGTTTGATTTTCACCATCGTGGGGAGAACAACACTTGAGAGATTGTCCAAGATAGAAAGGGGATCACTAACACGGCATGAAGACCAATAGGGCAAGGAGAGGGCAATGGACTGAGGGATAATACCGGGTCGGATCGAAGTGAGAGGGTCAGATCGACGGAGATCCTTCATGGTGGCGAAGAAAATGGGCGGTAGCACGTCCTCCCCCGGCGGCGGCGACAGAGCCGCACCCAGGCAACACGGTGGAGGATAGAGGCTCGGGTGGGGAATAGGGAAACTGCACGGACAATCCTGACCCCAGATTTTATATGGGCCACGGGACCGACAGATGTCGGACGTTCGGGGATTGATGGGAGTGCCAGGCGGCAGACGACTGGGCAACCTCAGACGCCCGAGGCCTGGGGAGAAAAGGCCAGTGAAATGATTTCTACAGAGCGACCAGACATCCGACCAGCGTCGGACGACCGGAAGCTGTGAGTCATCGGACGTCCGACAAATATCAGACGACCGGTGGCAAAAGATTTTTAGAGACGGCGCTTAGAGGAATCAAAAGACAAGAATAGGTGACAGATATAAGTATATGAGCAACCAGTAAGAGATGATATCATATGATTATTAACTAGACACACACATTATGGACCCTACGCATGATTGAGAAATCCTCCCTCAAGGAGAGGCGGTGGCCAAAGGCCACCATGTGTTAGTATGTGTGTCGTGATACCGCGAAGATGTTATCCTTGGGTTCACAATCACTACTCCATCATTAAAAGCACCGTAGTTTGAGGAACAGGGCAACTTTGAGAGTGTTTGTTCTTTTTATGCATTATATAGGATGAGAGTACTCATGAGTTGAGTGTTTCCCCCTAAATATATGCCTACATCAAGACAAGACATAAAATGAATGCATGCATGGGTACTAGATTTCACATAATGTTGTCAAGCTCCAAGATACCAAGTTCATGCCTAAGTTGATAAAACCTTGCTTCATCCAATGGTTTAGTGAAAATGTCTACAAGTTGCATATCTGCACCAACATGAGCAATATCAATGTCCCCCTTTTGCACATGGTCTCTCAAGAAGTGATACCTAATATCAATATGCTTGGTGTGAGGATGATCAATGGGATTCTGATACCATAATCCTTCAAAGTTTGCCTCATCCATAGTAATTGAGTTGCACAACTGGCGGTTGCAATGTATTTGGCTTCGGCGGTGGAGAGAGAGAGACACAATTTTGTTTCTTCAAGGACCAACTTACCAAGGAGCGTCCAAGAAATTGACATGCATCGGAGGTGGACTTCTGTCCCACTTTGTCTCCAGCCCAATCCGCATCCGTGTACCAAATGAGATCAAACTTTGCATCCTTGGGGTACCATAGACCCAACTTTGGGGTGTGAACAAGGTATCTAAGAATGTGCTTAACTGCCTTATGATGACTTTCCCTAGGGGAAGCTGGAAATCTAGCACATATGTCTGGTCTAGATGCTCAAAGATAAAGCAATAAACCAATCATAGAGTGGTAGAGAGATGGGTCGAAAGGGATACCTTTTATGTCTTCAGTGAGTACAAGTTTTGTTGGCATGGGTGTCTTGCATGGGCTAGCATTTGTCATGTCAAACTTCTCTAGAATATCCTTTAGATATTTTGTTTGAGACAAGAAAACTGAGAAAGAACTTCAAGTCTGCATTGAGTGACATCTCAAAGGTCTTGGTCATGGAGGCCACAAACTTCTTGCACAAATGAATGTTAGGAGAACCAAAAATGATGTCATCTACATAGATTTGGCATAAGATCAAATCACCCTTTTCCCTCTTAGTAAAAAGAGTGGGATCGATCACCCCTCTCACAAAACCATCATCGAGTAGAAACTTCTTAAGATGATCATACCAAGCATGAGGTGCTTGTTTGAGGCCATACAAAGCTTTGTGAAGTTTATACACATAGTCTTTGTGATTGGGATCAATGAACCCAGGTGGTTGTGATACATATACTTCTTCTTGTAGAGGACCGTTTAAGGAAAGCACTCTTCACATCCATTTGGTGTAATGTAAAACCATTGAAAGTAGTGTAGGCAAGTAAGATGCGAATAGATTCAAGACGGGCAATGGGAGCAAAGGTCTCATCAAAGTCCAAACTTTGTTGCGTTCCCTTGTGCCACTAACCTTGCCTTGTTGCAGATGATTACGCCATTCTCATCTTGTTTGTTCTTGAAAATCCATCGTGTTCCAATGACATTGTGTTCCTTAGTTGGTCTCTTGACTAATGACCACACTTTGTTGCATTCAAAACTGTTCGGCTCTTCTTGCATAGCAATGAGCCAATCATTGTCCATCAAGCATCTTGTACCTTGAGTGGCTCAACACTAGAGACAAATGAAAAGTGAGCACAAAAGTTTGTCAATTGTTTACGAGTGACTCTACCTTCCGATATTCCGTTAAGAATTTGATCAGCATCAACACGACTGGTCACTTGTGGCATGATGGAGGTTAGGGTTTCATGAGGTTCAACTTCATTTCCATCATCCACATCCTCAACATATGGATCATTAATGTGTGGTGGAAGATCTTCTTCTTCATGTTGCATTTGCTGAGGTTCATCATCAATGATTGCACCTTATTGTTCTTACTCTTGGTGATGATCTTGAATGTGATCATGGTGAGGGACTTGTTCTCCTTCTTGATCTTGAACAACGGGCATAGTGTGAGAAATAGGATCTTGTGGAGGTATGGGTGTTGAGGTGGCTTGAGGATGAGAGAAACTTCCATCTTCTCCATCATCATCATGAGGTTCTTGAGGGAGTCCTGGACTAAGGGGTCCTCGGGTGTCCGAACTGTTGGGCATGGGCCGGACTATTGGGCCATGAAGATACAAGATGGAAGACTTTCTCCCGTGTCTGGATAGGACTCTTCTTTGCTTGGACGGCAAGCCAGGCGGCCGGACATACTATTTCCTTTCTATGTAACCGACTTTGTATAAACCTAGTCCCCTCCGGTGTCTATATAAACTAGAGGGTTTAGTCTGTAGGGACAATCATAATTAGATAGGCTAGACTTCTAGGGTTTTAGCCATTACGATCTCGTGGTAAATAAACTCATGTAACCCCTATACTCATCAATATTAATATAGCAGGATGTAGGGTTTTACCTCCATCGAGAGGGCCCGAACCTAGGTAAACATTGTGTTCCCTATCTCCTGTTACCATCAACCTCAGACGCACAGTTCGGGACACCCTACCCGAGATCCGTCGGTTTTGACACCGACATTGGTGCTTTCATTAATTGAGAGTTCCGCTGTGTCGCCGCCAAGAGGTTCGATGGCCCCATCAATCATCCACAACAACATTGTCCAGGGAGAAACCTTCCTCCCCGGACAGATCTTCGTGTTCGGCAGCTTCGCACTACGGGCCAACTCGCTTGGCCATCTAGAGTAGATCCATAGCTATGCCCCTGGCCATCAGGTCAGATTTGGAAGCTTGAACTATGTCGTGGACATCCGCGGAGACTTGATCTTCGACGGATTCGAGACCGCGGCAGTAGCCGCTCCCTGTCACCACGATGAACATGACTTAAATCTGTCATCGAGCCACACCCAGGAGATGGAACCTACAACCGCTCCGGCTCTAGATCCGGAGCAGATCACGCCATCCGAGGACGGGAGGCTCATCTCCGCCATGGAGGCCGCAGACTCAGCGGCGTTGGAGCTGCACACAGACGCAACATCAAGAGAAATCTGTGTTGCCAGAACCTCGGACACGTTTCCGGCTACAGGTTCCGAGGCATGTGCGTCTGCACACGACAAGCTTGATCGAGTGTTGATCGTTGAATTCAGCTCTGTGGATGTCTTCCGGTACTCGCCCTTAGGCGATGTGCTAAACTCATTAAAAACACTCTCCTTAGAGGGGACTCACGATCGAGTTATATCCAGTTCGAACTAGAGGCTGATGACGAATTTCGCTTCCCACCCCCGCCCACTTAATAGCCACTGTCAAAGACTCAACGGACATGCTCGATTACGGCTCCGACGGTATGGACAACGATGCCGGAGAAGAAGAGGCCCAAAACCCGCCGTTCACCAGACGCGGGACGACCACTTCCTCGTATGACGTATTGATATGTCTCCAACATATCTATAATTTTGATTACTCCATGCTATTATATTATCTATTTTGGATGTTAATGGGCTTTATTTTACACTTTTATATCATTTTTGGGACTAACCTACTAATCGGAGGCCCAGCCCAAATTGATGTTTTTTTTGCCTATTTTAGAGTTTCATCGAAAAGGAATATCAAACGGAGTCCAAACGGAATGAAACCTTCGGGAACGTGATTTTCTCAACAAACGTGATCCAGGAGATTTGGATTGGGCATCAAGAAATGTAACACCCTCGATGCGACTATAGCTCCCACGTGTCGAGGCACGACTTAGAGACATAATCGCATTGAAGGCATATGTCGCAAGTTAGGCAATCTTCACAACATCCCATGTAATATGAATAATAAAGGGGAGATAACATAGTTGGCTTACACTCGCCACGTCAATCAAGTACATAAATAACATTACATCATCCAAACACTCATGGCCCGACTACGGCGCCAAAATAAAAGAGAACCCAACAAGCGACACGGTCCCAATCACCCCCAACTGGGCACCACTACTGATCATCGGGAAAGGAGACATAGTATCGTTGAGAGTCTTCGTCGAACTCCCACTTGAGCTCATACGCGTCTCCTGGAGCGGAATCATCAGGCCCTGCATCTAGTGTAATAGTAATCTGTGAGCCACAGGGACTCAGCAATCTCGCACCCTCGCGATGAAGACTATTTAAGCTTATAGGTAAGGCAAGGTAAGATATGAGTGGAGCTGCAGTAAGCGACTAGCAAGTATGGTGGCTAACTTGTTCACAAAGAGAGCGAGAAGAGGAGGCAAAGCACGAGCGAGAAACTAGAGAGCAACCTGCGCAAACATTACTCCAACACCGTGTCCACTTCCCGGACTCCGCCGAGAAGAGGCCATCACGGTAACACACTCGGTTGATTCATTTTAGTTAAGTTAAGGTTCAAGTTATCTACAACCGGACATTAACAAATTCCCATCTGCCCATAACCGCGGGCACGGCTTTCAAAAGTTCAAATCCCTGCAGGGGAGTCCCAACTTAGCCCATGACAAGCTCTCACGGTCAATGAAGGAATAGACCTCCTCCCAAGACGTTCCAATCAGACTTGGTATCTCGGTAATTCAAGACACTTCGACAGGTTAAAACAAGACCAGCAACACCGCCCGAATGTGCCGACAAATCCCGATAGGAGCTGCACATATCTCTTTCTCAGGGCACACTCAGATAAGCAATCCGTACAACTAAAACCAGCCCTCGAGTTTCCCCGAGGTGGCGCTGCAAGGGGCTCT
>NC_041384.1:587768405-587872405 GCF_002162155.2 Triticum dicoccoides | reverse complement strand
AGTCTGCAGAACCCAAGGGAAAGAAAAAGGCTATGTGGCAAATGTTAAGACCAATGTTGGGCATTGCTGGAAAAGCTTTAATCAAGGCGAACTATCAAGGGGTTCCCATTATAACCCAACCGCGTAAGGAACGCAAAATCCGGGAACATAACACCGATATGACGGAAACTAGGGCGGCAAGAGTGGAACAAAACACAAGGAGAGAGGCCGAGCCTTCCACCCTTTACCAAGTATATAGATGCATTAAGATAACATGGCAATATAATGATATCCCAACAAGTAAATAAATGATGTTCCAACAAGGAACGGCCTCCAATCTTCACCTGCAACTAGCAACGCTATAAGAGGGGCTGAGCAAAGCGGTAACATAGCCAATCAACGGTTTGCTAGGACAATGGTGGGTTAGAGGTTTGACATGGAAATTTGGGAGGCTTGCAAGCAAGTGGTAGGCATCGTAGCAATGGCATAGCAAAAGAGCGAGCAAACTAGCATAGCAAAGATAGTAGTGATTTCGAGGGTAAGATCATCTTGCCTGCATAGTTGCCAGAGTTGACTGGATCCTCAAAAGCAAACTCAACGGGCTCCTCGTTAGAGAACTCGTCTCCCGTCTCTACCTAAACAAGACAACAAGCAATAAGGATACAATCAACCACGTGCAAGATCAAGCAATATGATGAAATGATGATATGCTATGCGGGATGCGATGCGGAATGCAAAATGCAAGATATGACAGGAAATGCATGAACCTGGCCTCAACTTGGAATTCCAAGGGTGCCACTGGAAAGATGAGATGAAATCGCTTGAAAATGATATAAAGAATGCCGGAATTAGAGTTACGGTTTGGAAATGGCAAGCGATTCAAAAATGACACCGGTCTGCGATTTACAGCAAGTAGGCATCTAAATGCAATGAGATGAACATGCTACAGCCACCAAACATGACAACAAAATACATGGCAGGGATGCACACAAGATGCTTAACAAAGCACTGAGCTACGGCCAAATCATCCATTAACAGGTTCAAACAAGCATTGCAAAAACGCAAATGGTAAACAGATCTCAGACTTGGTGAAATTAACACTTGTCTGGCATTTCAGATCATATAGCCCTCTTCGGAGCAACAAAACAACATGCTACAGGACCTGAACATGACAAAGAAAGACATGGCATGGAGCTACTCAACAAGCTTAACAAAAGTCCCTTAGTGACCTTGAGCCAAAAGGGATCAAAAAATGTACTAACAAGCACACGAACATAGCAAAAACATAATCAGTTTTCAGACTTAGTAAAAACTGGGACATGCTGAAACATAACTCACGAAGGCATGTTTACGAGCTTGATGCACTCACCATGGTGCAATTCATAGCAAGACAAGCATACATCAAAAAACAAGGCACAAAATACAAGCTAGACATGGCAAGAACAATAGCATAGCATGCACGAATCAACTACAATAACATCGGCAAAATTGCAAACAAGTTGACGATCTGCCCAGATTCACAACGAAGCAAAAGTAGAGCTCGATTGGCTCAAGCTAGGTTGCTCCATAATTGCAAAAAAATACATGGATGGATAGAGCACTACAAGGTTAACAAAACTCCCTTACTGATCATCCTCAAAAGAGGCACGGATCACTAGGAAAGAACAAGAACATATGGCCTCATGAACTAAACAATCCCAGGACTTGGTGAAATCACGAAGTCCCCGAGAACAGAATTAGCAAGTGCACCTCTTTGCAAGCTTGCACAAGTCACCACACACATCCTAAAAACACATGGGTTGCACCTCTGGATAGATGACAAAACCCTTAACAAAACATATGAAGAACTCACGGGCATATCATGCATACATTAATCATGGCAAAAATGACAAAAGTGCTAAACGGAGTAACAGATCTGACAATTAACTCAAGTAGCCCTCTTCTAATAGCATTTCGGGCATCAAGATGAACTCTAATGAAAATGATGCAATGGAATTAAATGATGTACTCTCTGAGATGAACATTTTGATATGCTATATGCCCAAATTGGAGCTACGGATGCAAAGTTACGGGACCCCGAACAGAGGCACTTGGATCTGCAGATTTCAGGACTTAGAGAAAAAAAAACACCTCGCGGGATCTAGGGTTACTGTAACTGCGAACCGGATCCAGATCGGGGCGCGCCTCCCGAGGAACCCGGCGAGGTACTGTAGCTCCGGCGAGGCCGGCTCGTCGCCGGCGAGACGAGGGAGAGGCGAGGCCGGGCGGCGCGCGGCGGTGGGGAGCGGCCGGGCGGCGAGGAGCTTCGGCCGGGCGGCGGGGAGCTCCGGCCGGGCGCGAGGAGGCGGGTGGCGACGGCTGGGCCCATGGGGGCCGAGGACGGGCCGAGCGGGCCCGCGCGGGGTGCGGCGGCGATGTGGGCACGCGGCGCCACGTGGCGGTCCGTGGATGGCTGGCGGCGGAGCGGACAATGTCCGGTCGTCCGGATTTTTGTCCGGCGGTCGGAGGAGGAGAGGGGCTAGGGTTTCGTCCGTGATTCGAATGGGGGGAGATATATATAGGCATAGAGGGAGTTAGGAGAGTCCAAATGAGGTGCGGTTTTCGGCCACGCGATCGTGATCGAACGCTCTAGGACATGGAGCAGAGTTTGGTGGGTTTTGGGCCAAATTGGAGGGGTGTTGGGCTGCAACACACACGAGGCCTTTTCGGTCCCTCGGTTAACCGTAGGAGTATCAAACGAAGTCCAAATGATACGAAACTTGACAGGCGGTCTACCAGTAGTAAACCAAGGCCGCTTGGCAAGTCTCGGTCCAATCTGGAAATGTTTAATCCCCACACACGAAAGAAAGCTAGAAATGGCCACCGGAGGAGAACGAAGCGCCGGAATGCAAAACGGACAACGGGGAAAAAGCTCGAATGCATGAGACGAACACGTATGAAAATGCAATGCACATGATGACATGATATGAGATGCATGACAACAACAACAACACACGGAGACAAAAACCCGAACCCGAGGAAATAAAATAACTTAACGCTGGAAATGGCAAGAGTTGGAGTACAAATTGGAAAAGTTACATCCGGGGTGTTACAAGAAACAATCGAGGAGGCCACGAGGCAGGGGGCGCGCCTACCCCCTTGGGCGCGCCCTCCACCCTCGTGGGCCCCTCGTTGCTCCACCGACGTACTTCTTCCTCCTATATATATATCCACGTACCCCCAACATCCAGGAGCACCACGAAAACCTAATTCCACCGCCGCAACCTTCTCTACCCAAGAGATCCCATCTTGGGGCCTTTTTTGGAGCTTCGTCGGAGGGGGCATTGATCATGGAGGGCCTCTACATCAACTCCATGTCCTCTCCGGTGATGTGTGAGTAGTTTACTTCAGATCTTCGGGTCCATAGCTAGTAGATAGATGACTTCTTCTCTCTCTTTGGATCTCAATACAAAGTTCTCCCCGATTCTCTTGGAGATCTATTCGATGTAATCTTCTTTTGCGGTGTGTTTGTCGAGATCCGATGAATTGTGGGTTTATGATCCAGATTATCTATGAGCAATATTTGATTCTTCTCTGAATTCTTTTATGTATGATTGGTTTATCTTTGCAAGTATCTTCGAATAATCAGTTTGGTTTGGCCTACTAGATTGATCTTTCTTGCAATGGGAGAAGTGCTTAGCTTTGGGTTCAATCTTGCGGTGCTCGATCCCAGTGACAGCAGGGGAAACGACACGTATTGTATTGTTGCCATCGAGGATAAAAAGATGGGGTTTATATCATATTGCATGAGTTTATCCCTCTACATCATGTCATCTTGCTTAAGGCGTTACTCTGTTCTTATGAACTTAATACTCTAGATGCATGCTGGATAGTGGTCGATGTGTGGAGTAATAGTAGTAGATGCAGAATCGTTTCGGTCTACTTGTCATGGACGTGATGCCTATATACATGATCATGCCTAGATATTCTCATAATTATTCGCTTTTCTATCAATTGCTCGACAGTAATTTGTTCACCCACCGTAATACTTATGCTATCTTGAGAGAAGCCACTAGTGAAACCTATGGCCCCCGGGTCTATTCTCCATCATATAAGTTTCCAATCTACTTTATTTTGCTATCTTTTACTTTCAATCTATATCGTAAAAATACCAAAAATATTTATCTTATTATTATTATCTCTATCAGATCTCACTCTTGCAAGTGGCTGTGAAGGGATTGACAACCCCTTTATTGCATTGGTTGCGAGGTTCTTATTTGTTTGTGTAGGTATGAGGTGACTCACGCGTGGTCTCCTACTGGATTAATACCTTGGTTCTCAAAAACTGAGGGAAATACTTACGCTACTTTACTGCATCACCTTTTCCTCTTCAAGGGAAAACCGACGCAGTGCTCAATATGTAGCATGTATACATGGTGGATGCACCAAAAGAGAATAGCGGCGATGCCAAGGAAGATCCAATCGAGGATAAACCTCTCGAGATACAACCAAAGCGCCGGCGTCAGCGGCTCCGCTCTAAGTCACACCGCACCAAAGATGGCAACACTAGCACAGGAGAAGATAACACTCCGGACGGTACCAAAGACAATGAAGACCCCATTGATGCAACTTCCGAATAAGATGAACGGAAAGACGAGCAAGTTAGCCCTGATGAACAGGCCGTGCACGAAGTCTCGGAGGACTGTAATTATCTTCCGCTCTCCGAGGATGAGGCGAGCCTCAGCACCGAGGATTTTATCATGCCTAAGGAACCTCTCGAGCATGAGCGCTTCAAACGCCAGCTAATAGCCACTGCAAGGAGCCTGAAAAAGAAACAACAACTTCAAGTTGATCAAGATCTTCTCAATGATAGATGTACTAATGTCCTGGAAGCCGAAGAAAACGACCTCAAGCACCCATCCCAAAGTTACCCGAAGCGCAAACTGCTACCTCAGTTCGATGATGAGGCGCGGGAGCCCGTACCATCATTGCGCAATGCGACTGACCGACCAGCACGCGGTCGGTATAAAGCGGCAACTCAAGTCGGACATAAAATAGCTCAGGGACACACATATGACCTATGGCAGGACTCAGACGGTAGAGCAGGTCAGAACAGATCAATCTATGGATCACGGGGATGTGCCCCGACACGCGATAACGACTATCTAGCCGAACGCAACAGCCATACTCACGCCCGGGCCGAGAACCGCAGACGGACTCTATTTGAGCTGCGTCGCGACGTGGCCCGATACAGAGGCGCCGCTCACCCACTTTGCTTCACTGACGAAGTAATGGACCACGAATTCCCAGAAGGGTTTAAACCCATAAACCTCGAATCATACGATGGAACTACAGATCCCGCGGTATGGATTGAGGACTTTCTTCTCCATATCCACATGGCCCGCAGTGATGATCTCCATGCCATTAAATATCTACCACTAAAATTAAAGGCACCAGCTCAACACTGGTTAAACAGCCTTCCGGAGAACTCCGTTGGCAGCTGGGAAGACCTGGAAGACGCCTTTCGTGATAACTTCCAAGGTACATATGTCCGGCCACCAGATGTCGATGACTTAAGTCACATCATCCAGCAGCCTGGAGAGTCAGCCAGAAAGCTCTAGACTAGGTTCTCAATTAAAAAGAACCAAATTGTCGATTGTACGGATGCCGAAGCCCTCGCGGCCTTCAAACACAACGTCCGGGATGAATGGCTCACTCGCCACCTCGATCAAGAAAAACCAAAATCCATGACAGCCCTTCCCGCTCTAATGACCCGCTTTTGCACGAGAGAAGACAACTGGCTCGCTCATAGGAGCAACAACACCAGCGACCTAGGCACTTCCGAAGTCCGAGGCGGCAACGGAATGCCACGATGCAACAAATACAAGCATCGTAATAATGACGAAATAACGCAAGACACAACAGTTAACGCCGGATTCAGCGGCCCCAAGCTCGGTCAACGGAAAAAGCCATCCAAGGCAAACAGAGACGGACCATCCAACCTCGATAAGATACTGGATCGGCCCTGCCAGATTCATGGCACCCCCGATAAACCAGCTACTCATACTAACAGAAGATGTTGGGTCTTCAAACAAGCCGGCAAGCTAAAAGCCAAACACAAGGGGAAGGGGCCGCCCAGTGACAACGATGACGAAGAGACTCGCCAGCCGAACACCGGGGTTCAAAAGCAATTCCCCCCAGAAGTGAAAACCGTAAATATGATATATGTGACGCGCACCCCTACAAGGGAGCACACGCGCGCACTACGGGACACATACACCATAGAGCGGGTTCCCTCTAAAATTAGACATACCCGTCCCAAAGGATCAGCAGCTCTGATCATCGATCCAGTTATTGATGGGTCCCATCTCACGAAAGTCCTTATGGACGGCGACAGTAGCCTTAATATACTGTACCAAGACACTGTCCACAAAATGGGCATTGATCCTTCTAGAATCAAACCCACCACAACAATCCTCAAGGGAGCATTACCCGGCGTAGAAGCCCACTGCATGGGCTCCGCCACACTAGAAGTCGTTTTCAGTTCGCGAAACAACTTCTGAAGCGAGGGCTTGACCTTTGATATTGCCCCGTTCCACAGTGACTACCACGCACTAATGGGGCATACCACTTTTGCTCAATTCAATGCGTTCATACTCTACGCCCTCGCAAAATTTCAAATGCCCGGTCCACGCGGCGTCAGAACAATAAACGGAAATACGGGACACTCCTGCCAAACAGGGGATTGCACTACGGCCATTACAGCCGAAGCACAAAGCGGCCTCATCAAGCCGCACAATTCATCGGCCATTAAGTCGCTGGTTCCCATTAAATGGAACCAATCTGTCTCGAAGCAGAATTAGCAGTCCAGCCTCCGTCCTTCGCCTCACAATCATGCGAAGTTTGTGTCGCGCATGCATAATTATGCACTTAAGATACTCTGGCCATCGGCGGAGGCACAACATGGGCAAGCCTACAAGCACTCCCATTTCCTCCTTTTCATTTCTAACTATTCCTTTTTATCTTATCACAGGTGATGTAAAATATCGGTCATCTAACAGACTCTTTCGGAGTTCGGCTTCATACACTTACCCCAAGGTTGTTCCTGTTAAAGGCATCCTTTAACCAAGGCAAGGCGGCGCAGACGTGCGACAAGAGGTCCAAATAATTTTGTAGACCGCACTCTCTATTGTGAGCCTGTAGAAATGCCTTCTCCCTCAGCCTTCGATCACTGGCATGTCAAATGGCCTGGGTCATGGCATTATTATTTGTAAAATGGCAATTGACATATCGATCAGATCCCTGTGAACATAATCCATGCCCAGTATTTGCTTTTTCCTAAAAACAAGAGCTGAATTTCTCCGGTTGTTTCACACTCGTACCTCGGCACGGGTTGCCAGGGGCTCGATATGGGAACAAATGAATTGCCGACAAGTCCGAACAACTTTATAGCACACTTCGGCGTCGCGAGTTTGGCCTTATATGCATCAGCTCCGAATCATGTCTTTGGTCAATAGTTGGGTTCCCCGGCTCCTGTGCTTACTACCTTACGTTTCGCTATATCGGCTAGGGTAGTAAAGGGAGAACTACTGCGATTGTGTCCCGAGGATGATCACCTTAGTAGAGAAAGCCGAAAACTGACTGTCATGATGCGGCAAGAGCTGGTCAACCACTCGATGACTTATTATAATCTTTCGTGATTCCTCCCGTATTGCACGAAGGACCGTTCTTCTGGTCACTCATGTAACGCACCGTATTCGGATGACTGCGTACATACCAGGGGCTATATCATAGACCCACCATCAAACTCCTATGGCTAAGTGAAAGTGCTAAAGCCCTATAGTCCAATTGCCTAGTTTGCCGCATTGACACCTCCTTCACGGACCAAGACGTTGGATCAAGAGTGATCAAATGCTTTTCCGAACACCCCCGTATCTTATGCGAGGGAGCTGAAGCCGGCGACTGGAAAACTTTTAGATTATACAAAACCGGCCGCACAGGAGGAGCCACAACTTCTAGGCATAATCTTAAAATATAATAAATTTGTTTTTACAATCTCAATACATTTCACTCGAACATCATCTCTTTCGAGCACTGACCCTCTATCAAGCGGGCACCCTCTAGACATCCTCAAAATAATACTCTGGCATATGATGCTCCTTGCCCTCGGGTGGACTTTTCGCTGCAACATCGGTGGCCTTCATCTTCGCCCAGTAAGTCTTCACACGGGAAAAGGCCATCCATGCACCTTCAATGCACGTGGACCACTTAACAGCGTCGATATGCGTCACCGCATCACCTAGTCGCCATACCAAACTGAAATAACTCTTCGGAATTGGCTCAGTTGGCCACAGCCGGACTACGATGTGCCGGACTACGATGTCCTTCATGGCAGAGTTGGATATCTTGTGGAGCTTGGCCCACTAGGCCATCTGTTCGTTGAGTAATAGTGGGCGCTTTGGCGTGTCGAATTGTGACCAAAAAAGCTTCTCCGTTGCATGCCCTTCCCGCGCTTCGTAAAACTGCGCCGCATCAGAGGCACTCTTCGGCAAGTCCAAAAAGGCGCCTGGGGAGCTCCACATCTGATTAAGCGGGGCATACTTCGGATCGCCAAACTTAGTCTGTAATAAGAAAGGCTTACCGGCCGCTATCTCCGCAGCTTGGCGAATCTCTTCCCGAGCCGCTCTAGACTCGGATCGTGCTTCTCTTGCCTCTTGTAATTCCTTGTCAAGATCAGCTGCTTTGCCATTGTTATCCTTCTCAAGGAATTCGCACCGGACAGTGGCTTCCTTTAGCTCGCACGCCATAATGGCCATTCTCTCCTCACACTGGCGATGTGTGGTCTGTCCGGCTTCTAACTCATCAGCTGCCTTCTTGGCAGCCACATTACTTATCCGGGCTTCCTCCTTGGCTCGGGCAAGTTTAGCCCGAAGGGTCTCAACCGCGGCAGCACCATCTGCAGATACGCATGTCTCAAAACATAATTCTAGCTTCATGCATGTGTTATTATACATATTCTAACACATGCCTTGCGCCTCGTCGAGTCGCCTGTTAATAAGCGTGATGTTGTTATCCACCTCATCAAGCTTATGCTCCAGACCTGCAACCTCCGTAGCATGGGCAGTCGTCATGGAGGTAACAGCCTGTGTTTCTAGTCATTCGATTATTACCTGAGAACATATTTTTCGATCCTCTGATTGCCTACCTTTGGGCGCCAACCAGAGTCTCAGGGGCTACTTGTTGGGGAACGTAGTAATTTCAAAAATTTCCTAAGCACACGCAAGATCATGGTGATGCATAGCAACGAGAGGGGAGAGTGTTGTCCACGTACCCTTGTAGACCTAAAGTGTAAGCGTTAGCACAACGTGGTTGATGTAGTCATACGTCTTCACGATCCAACCGATCAAGTACCAAACGCACGGCACCTCCGAGTTTAGCACACGTTCAGCCCGATGACGTCCCTCGAACTCCGATCCAGCTGAGTGTTGAGGGAGAGTTTCGTCAGCACGACGGCGTGGTGACGATGATGATGTTCTACTGGCGCAGGGCTTCGCCTAAGCACCGCTACGATATGATCGAGGTGGATTATGGTGGAGGGGGGCACCACACACGGCTAAGGGATCAAGAGATCAATTGTTGTATCTTTGGGGTGCTCCCTGCCCTCGTATATAAAGGAGTGGAGGAGGGGGAGGGCCGGCCCTCTCTATGGCGCGCCCTAGGGGAGTCCTACTCCCACCAGGAGTAGGATTCCCCCTTTCCTAGTAGAACTAGGAGCCCTTCCAAGTAGTAGGAGTAGGATGGAAGGAAAGGGAAGGGAAAAGGAGAAGGAAGGAAGGGGGCGCCCCCCTCCCTAGTCCAATTCGGACCAGCCCATGGGGAGGGGTGCGGCCACCCTTTGAGGCCTTTCTCTCCTTTCCCGTATGGCCCATTAAGGCCCAATACGAATTCCCGTAACTCCCCGTGTCGGTGTCAAAACCGGCGGATCTCGGGTAGGGGGTCCGGAACTGTGCGTCTAGGCCGGATGGTAACAGGAGGCAAGGGACACAAAGTTTTACCCAGGTTCAGGCCCTCTTGATGGAGGTAAAACCCTACGTATTGCTTGATTAATATTGATGATATGGGTAGTACAAGAGTAGATCTACCACGAGATCGGAGAGGCTAAACCCTAGAAGCTAGCCTATGGTATGATTGTTGTTCTGTATGTTGTCCTATGGACTAAAACCCTCCGGTTTATATAGACACCGGAGAGGGTTAGGGTTACACAAAGTCAGTTACAATGGTAGGAGATCTACATATCCGTATCGCCAAGCTTGCCTTCCACGCCAAGGAAAGTCCCTTCCGGACACGGGACGAAGTCTTCAGTCTTGTATCTTCATAGTCCAGGAGTCCGGCTGAAGGTATAGTCCGGCCATCCGGACACCCCCTAATCCAGGACTCCCTCAGTAGCCCCCGAACCAGGCTTCAATGACGATGAGTCCGGCGCGCAGATTGTCTTCGGCATTGCAAGGCAGGTTCTCCTCCAAATTTTGTGTACCTGTTGAATAAAGTCCAGTTTCTTGTGAATGTTGCGCTCCTTGGCTTCTACGCCCAATAATGGTTGTCTCCCACGTGTCAAACGAATATGAAAAGTCTGAGTGTTTTTACATCCGCACCCTTAGCCGCGTAAATGAGCCGCCCATTTAAGGGGACAAGGATTTAGATCCAAACCACACCTTCTCCCCCTCGCGAGTGTTCATCAGAGCGCATCCGACAAAGGTCCATTCCACCATGGCCAGCCGTCGCAACTCCTCCTTTCACCCTTCCATCCCTCAGCCTGGATATTGGGAGAGATGCTCTATCCCGCATAGCGAGCTAGTGATGCTCCAGACCAAGGGATTTCTCCCCCCGGCCTATATGGTCCTGGTTCGAGCCGGTATTGCCATCTATAATGGCGGAGAGCAAGCGGAGAGTGCCCCTAATCCCTCCAAGGGAGAGCGGGTATGCCTTGTCCCTTATTTAATAGGGCTTGGATTTCCAATCCATCTGTTTCTCCCGGGGCTCTTGGAGTTCTATGGCCTCCAGCTACACAATCTTACGCCTGCCTCCGTATTGCATATCGCGGGCTTCGTATCCCTCTGCGAGCTGTTCTTGGGTGTTGAGGCTCATTTCGGGCTGTGGAAAGAGCTATTCTGCCTTGTGCCCCGTTCTCAGAAGGGGTCAATATATCAAGTGGGTGGAGCCGAAGTGTGGTGCATCGCCGGGACCGGATATCTATTCGGAACCCCGAAGAAGGCGTCCGAGGACTAGCCTTCGGAATGGTTTTACATAGAGGACGTCCCGCTGCCGGATCCTGTCCGGATCGGCCTCCCTGAGTTCGACAGTGCTCCACTAAAGAAGCGCCTAAGTTGGCGTCCACGGAGCCCTCAGAGGGAAAGTGACAAGGACGTTCATTACCTGATGGGCCGGATAAGATTGTTAGCTCATTCCGGACTGACCATGATTGGGGTCATGGCCGCATGCATCATGCGAGGGGTGCAGCCGCTACAGTATAGAGGCCACCCCATGTGAGACTTCAACAGGGAGGACGGCGCCACCCGCTACGGCCGTAAGGGGCCGGATTCGGCTGCGGCTCTAACAAAGACCTTGTCCGCTTTGTACAAGGGAGAAGAGGAGGAATTTCTCCGCGTCGACCCACAGGGTGGATTTTCTATGTACAATCCCCAAGCTGGGTAAGTAGTCACATTTACTTGCCCATCCGTTTTATATTCCCATTTTAAATATTCAATCTAACGACTTCAATGCAGGAACTGCGCCAGGCTGTTAAAGAAATAAACAGCCCTCCTCCACAACCCAAGGACCCAGGACGGTCCCTCGACCCGGCCTCTCAAGAGGATCCGGACTTATCTGTGAAGCTGATTGATGGAGTGTTCCATCAATTGAGCAAGGACAACGCCTTGGTGGCCATTACGGCCGATTACCCAGGGCTAATCCCGGCCTCCCAGGTAACTGAGATCAAAGTCCCAGTACCCCGAATAGGGGTCCGCCCTCTCGTGTTTTCAGTTTCCTGATTACAACCGAGCTTTGCAGGGGAGGTTTTTGAGATGGGAGGCCGAACCTGCGGCGACAAGCCAACGAGGGGCCGCAGGGCCCCGTGGGCAGAAAAGAGGTGCAGTCCGGACTGAGGCGTCAGCGCGAAGGTATGGCGCGCCCCCTTATCCCAGGTGTTATACCTGCAAGGCATATTAACACTCATGCTCTCTTCAGGACAAAGAGACCCCGCCGGACTATATCCGGAGAGGCTGCCAATCGTGCCTCCACCAGCCAGGCTCCAAAGCCTGGTCCGGAGGCGGAGGCGAACACAAGGAGCGCACCGGACGCTCCTCCGATGGAGGATGTGGACAGGTTGTCTGCCACCCATTCTGAGGTGGAGAGTGCCATGAACCATAGGCGTCGCCGGATAATTCTTCGTGACGCTTGTTTCTCCCAATAGGCATTAGATGCCTTCAATTCGGGAGATGCGTACCTCCGTGCCGCTCAAAATGGTCTAACTAGAGCCACGGAGCAATATGTAAAAGACATACGGGTAAGAAAATTTTGGTAATTATATATATGTATACCAGTAGCCCCCGAGACTTGAAACAGTTAGAATAACTGATTTAAGGATCATTTGTTATGCAGGTTCTTAAAGAAAAGAATTCCCTACTGTCCAAGGAGCTGGAAGAGTGCAAAGCCCAACTTGAGGCCGCACTAGCCGCGGGAGGGGAGCCCAAGGAGACCCCCTCTGGTAATATACACTTCGAAAGATAAGTATTTTGCGAAGCACGGCATGGGTGCGAATCTGACAAATGAAATTGCAGATGGCGCCGGATTGAATCCGGAAAGGCAACACCTCCTACGCCAGCTGAAGGCTGGTGAGAAGGTGCTGACAAAGGTGAGGCGGGAGAAGAACGATCTCCAAGATGCCAACACCAAGCTGGGCGTCAAACTGAAAGATGTTCGTGCCCAGCTGTCAGACTCCGTTAAGGAGAATCAGCGGCTTCGGCGCGGCATATTTAGTAAGTGCTTGAACGAACCTTTGAAAAAAAAAGCTCGGCGGGGAAGTCGACTAACAGAGTAATGCTTGTAGGTGTGCTAACAGGTCGTCCTGCAGAGGAGATGCCCTGTTCTACGGGTGACCTTCTTCCCGAGCTCTCGCAACTGCTCGAGCGACTTCGGCAGGCGATGCAAGGCGTCGCCCAGGCCCTATGGCCATCCATCTCCATGCCCGAAGGTCTTGGAGAGCTTGCGGAGAAGCTAAAGGGAGCACGGTGGCGCTTCCGATTGTGGAAGATATCGTCCTGCCGTCAAGGCTCTAGGGAGGCCTGGGCCATGGTGAAGACGTGGTACACAAAGGCTGACCCCAACCACATGGCCAAGGTCGGTCCTGTGGGGCCCGATGGGAAGGATATCCCTATAAGCTTAGTATACGGCCAAGTAGAATTGGCCGCGAAGTATTCCCAGCAGGACTATAAATTAGACAGCCTGTTAGATGGTATTGAAGAGGAATACAATCAGTCAGAATGACTATGTAATTTAATTGACATTTATAATGCCTTCTAGCCGGATTGTAGATCGTTTGTCATGGCCGACCTTTTCGCTTCAGCCTCGGGACCTGACGGTCTGGAGTGTGTCCGAATTCCCATGCGGTTATATAAGAACTGGGGAATGCATGGAGACCAGGCATAGGGGTCATTAGTGCGTGAACAGACAAGTGCCCGACTAGTTATGTTATATTACATGGTTAGTAAGAAACATCTTCCAGGGAGAATAGTTCCGTTAGGGGTTCCTTTCCCTGGGAGGCATGCCCTAAAGTGCATGCCCATTCTGCGAAAAAGACGCGGGAAAAAGCATCTGGGAGCGCATAAATAAATAAGTGAAAAGATCATCTTTTAGGTCACCGACCGAATATTCCCTTAAGAACGCTAGCTTTCGGCTTCACCCAGTCTGAGGTACACATCCGGCTGATCCGGCAGTAACAATCGCAGAGGTGCTCCCTTTACCGCCTAGCCGAATAATCGGGAATGTAGGGGTAAGCACAAGAGCCAGGCAACCCAGCTTGGCCAAAACTTAAGTCATATCGATGCATATAATGGTGAAATAAAAGGTACATGCGGAAGTGTAACACATGTGTTGGGCATGAAGCCCGTATAAATAAGCTTTTGTTAAAAGAAGCCCCCGGGTTTAATGAGTGCGAATAGCACGTCATTTGATGAGCCTTTAAAGGTTATAAGAGAAAGGAAGGGGAGAAGGAGAGAAATGTAAGACGGACAATATATAAAAAATGGACAGAGGAAGGAGACGAACACAGAGTCCGGCGCTAGGCATAGAATCTTCGGAGACGGGCTGCGTTCCATGGGTTCGGCTCGAGTCGGTTATCCGATGCATCTCGCAGGCGGTACGCTCCACCAGTCAGGACTTGGTCAATTATGAAGGGATCTTTCCACTTGGGCTTGAGTTTGTCCTTTTTCTTGTCCGGTAGGTGTAGAACTAGTTCGCCAACATTGTAATTTTTGGCCCATACTTCTCTGCTTTGGTATCTTCGAGCCTGCTGTTGATAGAATGCGGAACGGGCTTTTGCCACGTCACGCTCCTCCTCCAATGCGTCCAAATTGTCCTGCCGATCGAGCTCGGCCTCTCTTTCTTCGTACATGTGCACTCGAGGTGAGTCATGAATTATGTCGCAAGGCAAAACTGCCTCTGCGTCGTACACCATAAAGAATGGTGTGTATCCGGTGGTGCGATTCGGTGTGGTCCGTAGCCCCCAGAGTACGGAGTCGAGCTCCTCTACCTAGTGCGTGTTAGATTCCTTGAGGGACCGCACTAATCTGGGTTTGATGCCGCGCATGATAAGACCATTTGCATGTTCGACCTGGCCGTTAGTTTGTGGGTGATAGACGGAAGCATAATCAAGCTTGATGCCCATGTTTTTGCACCAGAGTTTTACCTCGTCGGCCGTAAAGTTCGTGCCGTTATCAGTGATGATGCTGTGGGGGACGCCGTAACAGTGTACAACCCCGGATATAAAGTCTGTCACTGGTCCGGATTCGGCCGTCTTAACAGGCTTGGCTTCTATCCATTTGGTGAACTTATCCACCATGACCAGTAAGTATTTTTGTTGTGGGTTTCGCCTTTAAGGGGTCCAGCCATGTCAAGCCCCCAGACCATGAAGGTCCAAGTGATGGGGATAGTTTGGAGGGCGGTGGGTGGTATATGGCTTTGGTTTGCAAAGAGCTGGCAACCGGTGCATCGTTGGACTAAGTCCTGGGCGTCTGCCCGGGCCGTCGGCCAATAAAAGCCTGTACGGAAGGCCTTGCTTACAAGGGACCGAGCTGCAGCGTGATGACCGCTGAGTCCGGCATGAATTTTAGCCAGGAGGTTCCGCCCTTCCTCTTCGAAGATGCACCTTTGAAGGACTCCGGTAGTGCTTTTCTTATAAAGCTCTCCCTCGTGGACTTCGTAGGCTTTGGATCGCCGCACTATGCAGCGTGCCTCATTTTGGTCCTCGGGGAGTTCCTACCTAGTAAGGTAGGCGAGGAATGGTTCTGTCCACGGGGTGATGACGGCCATTATTATGTGGGCTGAAGGTGTTATTTCATTGGCAGAGCCTCCGATTGTGTCAGAATGTTCGGTGTCAGGCAGTGCGGTTGGGTCCGGGCTATTATTGTTCGGCTCCCCTTCCCATACTATGGATGGCTTGAACAGCCTTTCCAAGAAGATGTTGGGGGGACTACATCGCATTTTGCGCCGATGCGTGCCAGGACATCTGCCGCCTGATTATTTTCCCGGGCTATATGGTGAAATTCAAGCCCTTCGAACCGAGCTAGCGTTTTTAGAAAGGTGTTGCGGTAAGCTGCCATTTTTGGATCCTTGGCATCGAAATCTACATTTATTTGGGATATTGCGAGGTTCGAGTCCCCGCGCACCTCTAGGCGTTGAATGCCCATGGATACTGCCATCCGGAGACCATGTAAAAGGGCCTCATATTCGGCTGCATTGTTGGAGTTTGTGTACATAATCTGGAGTACGTATTGAACTGTGTCTCCTGTGGGGGACGTCAAAACGACGTCAGCCCCTAGTCCGGCCAACATCTTGGAGCCATCGAAATGCATGATCCAATTTGAATATGTGCCGTACTCTTTAGGGAGTTCGGCCTCCGTCCATTCTGCGACGAAGTCGGCCAAAACCTGCGACTTGATGGCTCGCCGTGGCTTATAAGTTATGTCGAACGGGAGGAGCTCAATGGCCCATTTTGCAATCCGTCCTGTTGCGTCACAGTTGTTTATAATATCGTTAAGTGGTACTTCCGAGGCTACTATTATTGAACACTCTTGAAAGTAGTGGTGTAGCTTCCGGGATGCCATGAATACCGCGTAAGCAATCTTTTGATAATGCGGGTACCGTGATTTGCACAGAGTGAGGACAGTGGACACATAATAGACCTGCTTTTGAAGGGGGAATTTGTGTCCGTCCGTTTCTCGTTCGACGACGAGCACTGCGCTTACAACCTGATGTGTTGCTGCAATGTACGATAGCATTGGTTCGCCAATGTTTGGCGCGGCCAGAACTGGGTTTGTTGCCAATATGGCTTTTATTTTGTCGAGCCCGGCCGTGGCTGCATCCGTCCATTCAAAGTGTTTGGTGCGCCGAAGGAGGCGGTAAAGGGGTAGGGCCTTTTCTCCCAAGCGGGAGATAAAGCGGCTTAGAGCCGCCACGCATCCGGTTAACTTTTGTATTTGTTTGAGGTCCTTTGGGATATCCAATTGTGACAGAGCTCGGATCTTGGCTGGATTTGCTTCAATTCCTCTACCGGATACAATGAAGCCCAAGAGCTTTCCGGCTGGAACGCCGAAAACGCATTTTTCCGGGTTGAGCTTGATGTCGTATGTTCGGAGGTTATCAAATGTGAGCCTTAAGTCGTCTACTAGAGATTCGACATGTCTTGTTTTGACGACCACATCATCTACATATGCCTCCACTGTTTTGCCGATCTGGTTTGCCACACATGTCTGAATCATGCGCTGATATGTTGCGCCGACGTTTTTGAGCCCGAAGGGCATTGTGCTGAAGCAGAATGGGCCGTATGGTGTGATAAATGCCGCTGCGGCTTGGTCTGATTCTGCCATCTTGATTTGATGGTAGCCGGAATATGCATCGAGGAAACACAACGAATCGTGTCCTGCAGTAGCATCGATAATTTGATCGATGCGGGGGAGGGGGAAGGGATCCTTTGGGCAAGCTTTGTTAAGGTCTTTAAAATCAACGCACAGGTGCCAGGATTTGTCCTTCTTTGGTACCATCACCAGGTTTGCGAGCCAGTCCAGATGTTTTATATCTCTGATGAATCCGGCCTCCAATAGCTTTGCTAGCTCCTCTCCCATGGCCTGTCTCTTGGGTTCGAAAAAACGCCGAAGATCTTGTTTGACAGGTTTGAATCCTTTTAGGATATTTAAGCTATGCTCGGCCAGCCTGCGTGGGATTCCTGGCATGTCTGAAGGGTGCCAGGCAAAAATGTCCCAGTTATCTCATAGGAACTCTCATAGTGCGGCGTCTACATCAGGATTTAACTGTGCCCCGATGAAAGCTGTTTTGTTGGGGTCCGTTGGATGGACCTGGAATTTGACTATTTCATCCGCCAGTTTAAAGGAGGTGGACTTGGATCTTTTGTCGAGTACCACATCGTCCCTATTCACCATGGAGCGCAGCGCAGTCAGTTCCTCAGCTGCTAGGGCTGCGGATAGTGCCTCGAGGACCAGTGCAGCTGTCTTGTTTTCGGCGCGGAGTGCTATGTCCGGATCACTAGCGAGAGTGATGATCCCGTTAGGCCCGGGCATCTTGAGCTTCATGTACCCGTAATGGGGTATTGCTTGGAAGATTGTAAACGCTTCCCGCCCTAGCAGAGCGTGATAACCGCTATTGAACGGAGCCACATGGAACATGACCTCTTCGGACCTGTAATTATCCGGCATGCTGAACACCACATCTAGTGTGATTTTTCCTGTACAGCGCGCTTCCTGACTGGGGATTATTCCTCTAAAGGTTGTGCTACTTCGCTCAATGCGGTTCCAGTCTATTTCCATTTTTTGAAGGGTTTCCTCATAAATGAGGTTCAATCCGCTGCCGTTGTCCATGAGTACCTTGGTAAGACAAAAGTCGTCCACTATTGGACTGAGGACCAATGCGGCTGGTGCTCGGGCTGTTTGGAATTTAGGTTCATCACTGTCGTTAAAGGTAATAGCCGTGTCACTCCATGGGTTTATTGTTGCTACTTGGGATGCGAAAGTCTTGAAGACTGTTAATACCATATTGGTGTCTCTGGGGTGGCTTTCTGTGGCCTCCAGAATTAGGAGATCTTCGCCAATTTTGGCCACCTGTCGGAGTATCCAACATGCTCTAAGGCTATGAGTTGGTGTGGCATCCTCTGTACTGTGAATTTTACAGGGGCCATTAAGCCATCCTTCCAGTACGGTTCCATGCCTTGTAGAGGGTTTTTGCTTTTTGGTGTTTGACACGGGTGTCTGGCGATGATGCACCCTTTTATTTCGGACTAGGTTTGTATTCAGGGCCGGATCGTCCCAAAATTTTATTTCGGTTTTCCAGGCGCTTTCCATCGCACAGTACTTTCGTACAATGGACGCCAATTAGTGAAACGTGTGATATCACGGCGACTTATGGCGTAGAGGATTCCCTTGTCCGTGCAATTATTGCGGAAGATTGAGATTGCGTCTTCCTCGCGGCAGTTCCTTATCTTGTTCCTAACCAGGAGGAATCTGGCCCAGTAATGATGTACTGTTTCTTCGGGCTATTGCCTGATTTGGGATAGATCGCTTATGTTCGGGTGGGTGGGTGGAATTAAATCCGAAGCCTTACCCAATCTGAGGCTCAGAGGCCGAGGGATTTCCGAACTCGAAAATTTGGATTCCTGGATGTTGTCCAATGAATCCAGCCCGTCGCCTGACTCTAAGTTCAGGTCTTGAGTGATATCCTCCCCTCCGCAGGTATCCGGCTTGGATGGATCGGGAATCCGGACGTAGCTAGTCCTTAAGATAGATGAAGGGTCGCCGCACTGTCCCTCTACCACGGCAACATGATGGGTGACTTAGGGAGAGTTAATCTCTCTCAGATCGGGTTTAGGCCCAATCTAGTCGTAATCCGTAGCGACTCCCAGGGCGGCGATGCGATCCAAGAGCTCGTTTATGGAGGAGAGCTCCATTGGATCTAACTGCTCGGCAAGTTCCGAGCTGACATGAAGATTGCTTTCGATGGCTCGAGAGGTCATCATCGGCGCAGAAGCCGAACAGGCGGTCATAAGAAAACCACCTAGCCGGAGGGTTTGGCCGACAGCCAAAGCTCCCTTAGCAACGGTGTCGTCTTTAAAGACGGGGCGAGGCATCCTTGCTGATGGCGACGACACAGAGGAACTCTCAGTGAAAGCACCAATGTCGGTGTCAAAACCGGTGGATCTCGGGTAGGGGGTCCCGAACTGTGCGTCTAGGCCGGATGGTAACAGGAGGCAAGGGACATGAAGTTTTACCCAGGTTCGGGCCCTCTTGATGGAGGTAAAACCCTACGTCCTGCTTGATTAATATTGATGAAATGGGTAGTGCAAGAGTAGATCTACCACGAGATCGGAGAGGCTAAACCCTAGAAGCTATCCTATGGTATGATTGTTGTTCTGTATGTTGTCCTACGGACTAAAACCCTCCGGTTTATATAGACACCGGAGAGGGTTAGGGTCACAAAGTCGGTTACAATGGTAGGAGATCTACATATCCGTATCGCCAAGCTTGCCTTCCACGCCAAGGAAAGTCCCTTCCGGACACGGGACGAAGTCTTCAATCTTGTATCTTCATAGTCCAGGAGTCCGGCTGAAGGTATAGTCCGGCCATCCGGACACCCCCTAATCCAGGACTCCCTCACCTCGGTACTCCCGAAAATACCCGAATCACTCGGAACCTTTCCGATGTCCGAATATAGTCGTCCAATATATCGATCTTTACGTCTCGACCATTTCGAGACTCCTCGTCATGTCCCCGATCTCATCCGAGACTCCAAACTCCTTAGGTACATCAAAACACATAAACTCATAATAAAACCGTCATTGAACTTTAAGCGTGCGGACCCTACGGGTTCGAGAACTATGTAGACATGACCGAGACATGTCTTCGGTCAATAACCAATAGCGGAACCTGGATGCTCATATTGGCTCCTACATATTCTACAAAGATCTTTATCAGTCAAACCGCATAACAACATACGTTGTTCCCTTTGTCATCGGTATGTTACTTGCCCGAGATTCGATCGTTGGTATCTCAATACCTAGTTCAATCTCGTTACCGGCAAGTCTCTTTACTCGTTCCGTAACACATCATCCCGCAACTAACTCATTAGTTGCAATGCTTGCAAGGCTTATAGTGATGTGCATTACCGAGTGGGCCCAGAGATACCTCTCCAACAATCGGAGTGACAAATCCTAATCTCGAAATACGCCAACCCAACAAGTACCTTCGGAGACACCTGTAGACCACCTTTATAATCACCCAGTTACGTTGTGACATTTGGTAGCACACAAAGTGTTCCTCCGGTAAACGGGAGTTGCATAATCTCATAGTCATAGGAACATGTATAAGTCATGAAGAAAGCAATAGCAACAAACTAAACGATCAAGTGCTATGCTAACGGAATGGGTCAAGTCAATCACATCATTCTCCTAATGATGTGATCCCGTTAATCAAATGACAACTCATGTCTATGGTTAGGAAACATAACCATCTTCGATCAACGAGCTAGTCAAGTAGAGGCATACTAGTGACACTCTGTTTGTCTATGTATTCACACATGTATTATGTTTCGAGTTAATACAATTCTAGCATGAATAATAAACATTTATCATGATATAAGGAAATAGATAATAAATTTATTATTGCCTCTAGGGCATATTTCCTTCAGTATCCCACTTGCACTAGAGTCAATAATCTAGTTCACATCGCCATGTGATTTAACATCAATAGTTCACATCACCATGTGATTAACACCCATAGTTACATCGTCATGTGACCAACACCCAAAGGGTTTATTAGAGTCAATAATCTAGTTCACATCGCTATGTGATTAATACTCAAAGAGTACTAAGGTGTGATCATGTTTTGCTTGTGAGGGAATTTTAGTCAATGGGTCTGCTACATTCAGATCTGTATGTATTTTGCAAATTTCTATGTCAACAATGCTCTGCACGGAGCTACTCTAGCTAATTGCTCCCACTTTCAATATGTATCCAGATTGAGACTTTGAGTCATCTAGATCAGTGTCAAAACTTGCATTGACGTAACCCTTTACGATGAACCTTTTGTCACCTCCATAATCGAGAAACATATCCTTATTCCATTAAGGATAATTTTGACCAATGTCCAGTGATCTACTCCTAGATCACTATTGTACTCCCTTGCCAAACTCAGGGCAGGGTATACAATAGGTCTGGTACACAGCATGGCATACTTTATAGAACCTATGGCTGAGGCATAGGGAATGACTTCCATTCTCTCTCTATCTTCTGCCGTGGTCGGGTTTTGAGTCTTACTCAACTTCACACCTTGTAACACAGGCATGAACTCCTTCTTTGACTGTTCCATTTTGAACTACTTCAAAATCTTGTCAAGGTATGTGCTCATTGAAAAACTTATCAAGCGTCTTGATCTATCTCTATAGATCTTCATGCTCAATATGTAAGCAGCTTTACAGAGGTCTTTCTTTGAAAAACTCCTTTCAAACATTCCTTTATGATTTGCAGAATAATTCTACATTATCTCTGATCAACAATATGTCATTCACATATACTTATCAGAAATGTTGTAGTGCTCCCACTCACTTTCTTGTAAATACAAACTTCACCGCAAGTCTCTATAAAACTATATGCTTTAATTAACTTATCAAAGCGTATATTCCAACTCCGAGATGCTTGCACCAGTCCATAGATGGATCGCTGGAGCTCCCATATTTTATTAGTACCTTTAGGATTGACAAAACCTTCTGGTTGCATCATATACAACTCTTCTTTAATAAATCCATTAAGGAATGCAGTTTTGTTTATCCATTTGCCAGATTTCATAAAATGCGGCAATTGCTAACATGATTCGGACAGACTTAAGCATAGATACGAGTGAAAAACTCTCATCGTAGTCAACACCTTGAACTTGTCGAAAACCTTTTTGCGACAATTATAGCTTTGTAGATAGTAACACTACTATCAGCGTCTGTCTTCCTCTTGAAGATCCATTTAATCTCAATGGCTCGCCGATCAATGGGCAAGTCAATCAAAGTCCATACTTTGTTCTCATACATGGATCTCATCTCAGATTTCATGGCCTCAAGCCATTTCGCGGAATCTGGGCTCATCATCGCTTCCTCATAGTTCGTAGGCTCGTCATGGTCAAGTAACATGACCTCTAGAATAGGATTACCGTACCACTCTGGTGCGGATCTCACTCTGGTTTACCTACGAGGTTCGGTAGCAACTTGATCTGAAGTTACATGATCATCATCATTAGCTTCCTCACTAATTGGTGTAGTAGTCATAGGAACATATTTCTGTGATGAACTACTTTCCAATAAGGGAGCAGGTATAGTTACCTCATCAAGTTCTACTTTCCTCTCACTCACTTCTTTCGAGAGAAACTCCTTCTCTAGAAAGGATCCATTCTCAGATCCATTCTCAGCAACGAATATCTTGCCTTCGGATCTGTGATAGAAGGTGTACCCAACATTTTCTTTTTGGGTATCCTATGAAGACGCACTTCTCCGATTTGGGTTTGAGCTTATCAGGTTGAAACTTTTTCACATAAGCATTGCAACCTCAAACTTTAAGAAACGACAGCTTAGGTTTCTTGCCAAACCATAGTTCATACGGTGTCGTCTCAACGGATTTAGATGGTGCCCTATTTAACGTGAATGCAGCTGTCTCTAATGCATAACCCCAAAACGATAGTGGTAGATCGGTAAGAGACATCATAGATCGCACCATATCTAATAAAGTACGGTTATGACATTCGGACACACCATTACACTGTGGTGTTCCAGGTGGCGTGAGTAGTGAAACTATTTCACATTGTTTTAACTGAAGGCCAAACTCTTAACTCAAATATTTTACCTCTGCGATCATATCGTAGAAACTTTTATTTTCTTGTTACGATGATTCTCCACTTCACTCTGAAATTCTTTGAACTTTTCGAATGTTTCAGACTTGTGTTTCATTAAGTAGATATACTCATATCTGCTCAAATCATCTGTGAAGGTCAAAAAATAACAATACTTGCCATGAGCCTTAACACTCATCGGACCGCATACATCAGTATGTATTATTTCCAATAAGTCAGTTGCTCGCTCCATTGTTCTAGGGAACGGAGTCTTAGTCATCTTGCCCATGAGGCATGGTTCGCAAGCATCAAGTGATTCCAAAAGTCCATCAGCATGGAGTTTCTTCATGCGCTTTACACCAATATGACCTAAACGGCAGTGCCATAAATAAGTTGCACTATCATTATTAACTTTGCATCTTTTGGTTCCAATATTATGAATATGTGTATCACTACGATCGAGATCCAATGAACCATTTCATTGGGTGTGTAACCATATAAGGTTTTATTCATGTAAACAGAACAACAATTTATTCTCTTACTTAAATGAATAACTGTATTGCAATAAAGATGATCAAATCATATTCATGCTCAACGCAAACACCAAATAACACTTATTTAGGTTCAACACTAATCCCGAAAGTATAGGGAGTGTGCAATGATGATCATATCAATCTTGGAACCACTTCCAACACACATCGTCACTTCACCCTTAACTAGTCTGTGTTCATTCTGCAACTCCCGTTTCGAGTTACTACTCTTAGCAACTGAACCAGTATCAAATACCAAGGGGTTGCTACGAACACTAGTAAAATACACATCAATAATCTGTATATCAAATATTCCTTTGTTCAATTTGCCATCCTTCTTATCCGCTAAATACTTGGGGCAGTTCTGCTTCCAGTGACCAGTCCCTTTGCAGTAGAATCACTTAGTCTCAGGCTTAGGACCAGACTTGGGCTTCTTCACTTGAGCAGCAACTTGCTTGCCGTTCTTCTTGAAGTTCCCCTTCTTCCCTTTGCCCTTTTCTTGAAACTAGTGGTCTTGTCTACCATCAACACTTGATATTTTTCTTGATTTCTACCTTCGTTGATTTCAGCATTACGAAGAGCTTGTGAATCATTTCTGTTATCCCTTGCATATCATAGTTGATCACGAAGTTCTACTAACTTGGTGATGGTGACTAGAGAATTCTATCAATCACTATCTTATCTGGAAGATTAACTCCCACTTGATTCAAGTGATTGTAATACTCAGACAATTTGAGCACATGCTCACTGGTCGAGCTATTCTCCTCCATCTTGTAGGCAAAGTACTGTCAGAGGTCTCATACCTCTTGACACGGGCATGAGTATGAAATACCAATTTCAACTCTTGGAACATCTTATATGCTCCATGGCGTTCAAAACATCTTTGAAGCCCCGATTCTACGCCGTTAAGCATGGTGCACTAAACTATCAAGTAGTCATCATATTGAGCTAGCCAAACATTCATAACGTTTGCATCTGCTCCTGCAATAGGTCTGTCACCTAGCGATGCATTAAGGACATAATTCTTCTGTGCAGCAATGAGGATAATCCTTAGATCACGGATCCAATCCTCATCATTGCTACTAACATCTTTCAACTTAGTTTTCTCTAGGAACATATCAAAAATAAAACAGGGGAGCTAAACGCGAGCTATTGATATACAACATAGATATGCTAATACTACCAGGACTAAGTTCATGATAAATTTAAGTTCAATTAATCATATTACTTAAGAACTCCCACTTAGAAAGACATCCCTCTAATCTTCTAAGTGATCACGTGATCCAAATCAACTAAACCATAACCGATCATCACGTGAAATGGAGTAGCTTTCAATGGTGAACATCAATATGTTGATCATATCTACTATATGATTCACGCTCGACCTTTCGGTCTCAGTGTTCCGAGGCCATATCTGCATATTCTAGGCTCGTCAAGTTTAACCTGAGTATTCTGCGTGTGCAAAACTGGCTTGCACCCGTTGTAGATGGACATAGAGCTTATCACACCCGATTATCACGTGGTGTCTGGGCACGACGGACTTTGGCAACGGTGCATACTTAGGGAGAACACTTTTATCTTGAAATTTAGTGAGAGATCATCTTATAATGCTACCATCAATCAAAGCAAGATAAGATGCATAAAAGATAAACATCACATGCAATCAATATAAGTGATATGATATGGCCATCATCATCTTGTGCTTGTGATCTCCATCTCCAAAGCACCATCATGATCACCATCGTCACCGGTGCGACACCTTGATCACCATCATAGCATCGTTGTCGTCTCGCCAATCTTATGCTTCCACGACTATCGCTACCGCTTAGTGATAAAGTAAAGCATTACAGTGCAATTGCATTGCATACAATAAAGCGACAACCATATGGCTCCTGCCAGTTGCCGATAACTCGGTTACAAAACATGATTATCTCATACAATAAAATTTAGCATCATGTCTTGACCATATCACATCACAACATGCCGTGCAAAAACAAGTTAGACGTACGTGGCTGCTACGGGCTTAGCAATAACCGTTCTTACCTACGCATCAAAACCACAACGATAGTTTGTCAAGTTGGTGCTGTTTTAACTTTCGCAAGGACCGGGCGTAGCCACACTTGGTTTAACTAAAGTTGGAGAAACTGACACCCGCCAGCCACCTGTGTGCAAAGCACGTCGGTAGAACCAGTCTCGCGTAAGCGTACGCGTAATGTCGGTCCGGGCCGTTTCATCCAACAATACCACCGAACCAAAGTATGACATGCTGGTAAGCAGTATGACTTATATCGCCCACAACTCACTTGTGTTCTACTCGTGCACAACATCAACGCATAAAACCTAGGATCGGATACCACTGTTGGGGAACATAGTAATTTCAAAATTTTCCTACGCACACGCAAGATCATGGTGATGCATAGCAACGAGAGGGGAGAGTGTTGTCCACGTACCCTCGTAGACCTAAAGCGGAAGCGTTAGCACATCGCGGTTGATGTAGTCGTATGTCTTCATGATCGGACCGATCAAGTACCGAACGCACGGCACCTCCGAGTTCAGCACACATTCAGCCCGATGACGTCCCTCGAACTCCGATCCAGCCGAGTGTTGAGGGAGAGTTTCATCAGCCCGACAGCGTGGTGACGATGATGATGTTCTACCGATGAGGTGGATTATGGTGGAGGGGGGCACCGCACACGGCTAAGGGATCAAGAGATCAATTGTTGTATCTTTGGGGTGCTCCCTGCCCCCGTATATAAAGGAGTGGAGGAGGGGAAGGGCCGGCCCTCTCTATGGCGCGCCCTAGGGGAGTCCTACTCCCACCGGGAGTAGGATTCCCCCTTTCCTAGTAGAACTAGGAGCCCTTCCAAGTAGTAGGAGTAGGAGGGAAGGAAAGGGAAGGGAAAAGGAGAAGGAAGGAAGGGGGCACCCCCCTCCCTAGTCCAATTCGGACCAGCCCATGGGAGGGGTGCAGCCACCCTTTGAGGCCTTTCTCTCCTTTCCCGTATGGCCCATTAAGGCCCAATACGAATTCCCGTAACTCCCCGGTACTCCCGAAAATACCCGAATCACTCGGAACCTTTCCGATGTCCGAATATAGTCGTCCAATATATCGATCTTTACGTCTCGACCATTTCGAGACTCCTCGTCATGTCCCCGATCTCATCTGGGACTCCGAACTCCTTCGGTACATCAAAACACATAAACTCGTAATAAAACCGTCATCAAACTTTAAGCGTGCGGACCCTACGGGTTCGAGAACTATGTAGACATGACCGAGACACGTCTCCGGTCAATAACCAATAGCGGAACCTGAATGCTCATATTGACTCCTACATATTCTACAAAGATCTTTATCAGTCAAACCGCATAACAACATACGTTGTTCCCTTTGTCATCGGTATGTTACTTGCCCGAGATTCGATCGTTGGTATCTCAATACCTAGTTCAATCTCGTTACCGGCAAGTCTCTTTCCTCGTTCCATAACACATCATCCCGCAACTAACTCATTAGTTGCAATGCTTGCAAGGCTTATAGTGATGTGCATTACCGAGTGGGCCCAGAGATACCTCTCCAACAATCGGAGTGACAAATCCTAATCTCGAAATACGCCAACCCAACAAGTACCTTCGGAGACACCTGTAGACCACCTTTATAATCACCCAGTTACGTTGTGACGTTTGGTAGCACACAAAGTGTTCCTCCAGTAAACGGGAGTTGCATAATCTCATAGTCATAGGAACATGTATAAGTCATGAAGAAAGCAATAGCAACAAACTAAACGATCAAGTGCTATGCTAACGGAATGGGTCAAGTCAATCACATCATTCTCCTAATGATGTGATCACGTTAATCAAATGACAACTCATGTCTATGGTTAGGAAACATAACCATCTTCGATCAACGAGCTAGTCAAGTAGAGGCATACTAGTGACACTCTGTTTGTCTATGTATTCACACATGTATTATGTTTCCGGTTAATACAATTCTAGCATGAATAATAAACATTTATCATGATATAAGGAAATAAATAATAACTTTATTATTGCCTCTAGGGCATATTTCCTTCACTACTATCTATACACAGGTACATTTTGCGTGTAGAACACAATCGAAAATATAATATTACATACCTCAAAGCCTCTTAGCATGCCCATGAAGGCTTCATTCAATCCGCTTTTCGCGGACAGAATCCTCTCAACCACCGTACCCATCAAAGTATGATGACCATATGAGATTGACGAATACCGTAACATGTCCGTCAGTGTATCTGGCGCATTCGAATTCCTGGAAGCAGCTATGGCAGTACAGACTCCCTTTGACTGGGTATGTCTACTCGACCCTAGAGTCGTCTCCGGCTGTAAACCGAATAGTCTGGAGCCTTTATTGTTAACCCTTACAAGGACCGCACACTTCGGACTCTGGGCGGCCGAAGTTTCACCTTGGGGCGCTGGCTCTATTATCCCCTGATCGGGAGAGACCCTTCAGGACGACACCTCGATGTCGTCCGCCCTGTTGGGCGAGGAAGCTTGTGGAGGCGTTTCGCTTTCCATCATCTCAGGTAAGAGGTCTCCCGAGGAGGAGGATTGTTGAGGAAGACTGCATGCCGGACTACAAAACGCATATTCTAGATGTTACATTTGCAAAGAAAGAAAGAAGGAACAGGGTATGTTCAAAATATCTTTGTCCACTTATGATTCGGCTGGAGGCTTGTCCTTATGAAGGGATTGTGCGACAATAACACCTTCCGAACCTGAACCACTCGGCAGGGGCGTTTGGCCCCTCTTAGGAGCCCTTACCTCCCAACTCTTGGAGGCGGCCCTTTTCTTACTATAGGAAGAAGGGATGTCAGCTTCTCCTTCCCTTTTGTGTTCGAAAGAGGGAGCCCTAGTCTCCCCGAACACAGTGTGTGGTCGCCTCCAGGATGGAAGCCGCCTTCGGCTCCCCCACTCTTCTTGCTCTCCTCTTCCCGCGGCGCTTGGTATGGCGTCGGGACCAGCATCCTTGCTAGAACGGGACTAGCTGAGTCTTCGGGAAGAGGAGCCGAACACCTGATTCGCTCTGCCTTCTTTATCCAGCCCTGGAAGAAGATGGTTTTCTCAGCATCTTATTATGATATGCGTATATAAGTTGTGTTTGAGAATCGAGTGCTTACCGTGGTATCCGGATGGTTGTAGTCAAGGCCGATGTCCTCTGTAGTGTCCGGCAACTATTTCGTTTCCCGAAAAATAACTTCCACATTCCTTTGTGCGTCACACCGAAGAAGTGCTGAAGGGTCCGTGGTCCTTCTGGATTAAGCTCCCACATACGGAGGGGCCGTCTTTGGCACGGGAGGACTCAGCGGACTAGCATTACTTGAATCACGTCGATGAGTTCGGTGTTCTTCTCAAGGAGACTCCGGATGCGGCTCTGTAGAGTCTGCACTTCATCGGATGATCCCCATTCCAACCCTTTATTAACCCATGATGCGAGTTGAATTGGAGGGCCAGATCGGAACACAGGTATAGCCGCCCACTTGGTGCCACGGGGTTCAGTGATGTAAAACCATTCTCGTTGCCATAAGTCGGAAGATTCTGTGAAGGATCCTTTTAGCCAGGGAGCGTTGATAAGTTTGCCCACTGTAGCACCACCGCACTCTGCTCGTCCCCCGCTGATTACCTTCGGCTTCACATTAAAGGTCTTAAGACATAAGCCAAAGTGTGGGGCAATACGGAGGAAAGCTTCGCATGTGATAATGAATGTCGAGATGTGAAGGAAGGAGTCCGGAGTTAGATCGTGAAAATCTAGCCCGTAATAGAACATAAGCCCTCGAACAAAGGGGTGTAGGGCAAACCCTAGCCCTCAGAGGAAGTGGGAGATGAATACGACCCTCTCGCTGGATCTGGGAGTAGGAATAACCTGCCCTTGAGCAGGAAGCTTGTGGGGGATTTCTGCGGTCAGGTATCTGGCTGCCCGGAGCTTCGCGATGTCCTCCTCTGTGATGGAGGAGGGCACCCACCGACCTTGAGGACTGGGGTCGGCCATGACTGGGAAGCTTGAAACAATCGAAACCTTAGGCGCTGGAGCTCGAGGTTGGAGAGGATGAGGAAAGGGTTGGCGTAACGAAGCCAGACGGGCCCTAGTCCCTTTATAAAGGTAATAAATATCAAACACCTCCTCCTCGACCTTGAAACCTGCCTATTCGTAAGGAATCATGCCAACCGGACGGTTGGAATACCCACGCCCGTGTTGATGAGGATCCCACAATAAGGGGGCACGATCTCTGCTTTGACAAGACGTGCCAATGAAACCGCGTCTCGGAACATGGAACGGTGAGCGAGAAAAAAACGGTTCGATATAATAACCAGGTGATGACGTGATATCACGTCACAGAAAAAAATTCAGCAGATTGGACTCGTGAAATATTATATTCTCTGCAGTGGCGTGTGGAACTTGTTTTGCAGATCCGGACATGATCTTTGTGTTCGAAGACTATGTCGAAGTATTTGGAGGAGGAACCCACCTTGCAATGCCGAAGATAATCTACGCATCGGACACCTCTTCATTGAAGCCTGGTTCAGGGGCTACTGAGGGACTCCTGGACTAAGGGGTCCTCGGGCGTCCGGTCTGTTGGGCATGGGCCGGACTATTGGGCCATGAAGATACAAGATGGAAGACTTTCTCCCGTGTCCGGATAGGACTCTTCTTTGCATGGATAGCAAGCCAGGCGGCCGGACATACTATTTCCTTTCTATGTAACCGACTTTGTATAACCCTATTCCCCTCCGGTGTCTATATAAATTGGAGGGTTTAGTCTGTAGGGACAATCATAATCAGATAGGCTAGACTTCTAGGGTTTTAGACATTACGATCTCATGGTAGATAAACTCCTATAACCCCTATACTCATCAATATTAATCTAGCAGGACGTAGGGTTTTACCTCCATCGAGAGGGCCCGAACCTGGGTAAACATTGTGTTCCCTGTCTCCTGTTACCATCAACCTCAGACGCACAATTCGGGACCCCCTACCCGAGATCCGCCGGTTTTGATACCAACAGTTCTCGTTCCATTGGAAGAAGAGCACCAACACCCATGGTCAAAATGTCTTGAGAGGGATCTTCTTCACCTGCATCACTTAGATCAACTTGCTCCCCATGGGAGCCATTAAATTCATCAAACACCACGTCACAAGTTTCTACAACACATTCATTGGATTTGTTGTAGACTCTATAGGCGTGAGAGCTTGATCCATAATCAACAAATATCCCCTCAATTGTTTTGGATTGAAATTTTCCTAACCATTCTGCCTTGTTGAGGATGAAACACTTGTACCCAAATACACGGAAGTACTTGACATTTGGTTTGTTCCCGGTTAGGAGCTCATATGGAGTCTTCTCCAATACCGTGCGGAGGAAGAGCCGGTTTGATGTATGGCATGTGGTGTTGACAACCTCGGCCCAAAAACTATGTGGTGACTTGTATTCATCCAACATGGACCGTGCCATTTCCACAAGTGTACGGTTCTTCCTCTCGGCTACACCATTTTGTTGAGGAGTGTAGGGTGCGGAATATTGATGCTCAATCCCTTCATCACTAAAAAATTCTTCCAAGGTGTAGTTCTTGAACTCGGAGCCATTATCACTTCTTATTGCCAAAATTTCTTTGTCAGACTTGCATTGGGCTTGCTTGGCAAAATCAATGAAGGTGATCTTCGTCTCGTCCTTGGACTTGAGGAGAAACACCCATGTATATCTTGAGTAATCATCAACAATGACAAGTCCATACTTTTTCCCACCAAGACTATCACATGAAGGAGGCCCAAAAAGATCCACGTGAAGAAGCTCCAAAGGCCTTGAAGTAGATACAATATTCTTGGGTGGGTACTTTGATTGATGTTGCTTCCCGGCTATGCATGCACTAAAGATACGATCTTTCTCAAAAGAAACATTGGTTAGTCCAAGGATGTGATTACCCTTTAAGAGATCTTGAAGATTTTTCATGACGACATGGGCTAGCCGGCGATGCCATAGCCACCCCTTGTCGGCTTTGGCCATTAGACAAGTTGCATGGAATGTGCTCTCTTTCAAGAAATCAACCGTGTAAAGGTTGCCATCCAACTCTCCAACAAAGGCCACTTCGAGAGTATATCTCTTAAAGACTTTCACATCTGTTAGTCCAAATAGTGTATCATAACCAACGGAAGCCAATTGGCGAATGGAAAGCAAGTGGTATTTAAGGGATTGGACAAGCATGCCATTTGCAAGAGACATGTCATTTGTGATAGGCACCTTACCCAACCCGAGTACCTGTCCTTTTGATCCTCCACCAAACACAATGCTCATAAATGGTTGAATAGCTTCCATGAAATGGAAAAGCAATTTGCTATCTCCGATCATATGGTTGGTGCATCCACTATCGATCAACCATTTGACTCCACCAGAGAAAGCAACCTACACACAATTTATGGCTTGGTTAGAGGAACCCATTTTGCAATGGGACCTCTCAAGTTAGTCACAAGGGTCTTATGGACCCAAATAGCATAAAACCGGAATGCATTACGAGGACCAACAAATTTCGCATAAACTTCTCCATCCTTTGTTTTACAAAGTACATAGGATGGAGGCATGAACTCTTTTGGCTTGTTGAGAGTGGGCATGCCCCTAGTGGCCTTCCCACTCACAACCTTACCTTTCTCCTTGTGCCCTTCTTGTACAAATGTTTCTTTGAGAGGGGTGGTGCACTTTTGAGAAGACGTCTTCTTCTTGCTTGTGCTTGGGTCAAACACAAGCCCTTCCTTGGCAAACACCTCATTTGGCTCAATACCTCATTAAGGTTCTTTTGTCCTTGAGCACATGTCATGAGTCTTCTCTAGAGTTGTGCCTTTAGAAAACGGTTTTCCTGAAGAATAGATGTTAGGTCACCACTAGATTTAGTACAAGCATCAACATTGATAATAGGTGAGAGTAAACCTTGGCTAGAGTTTCAAGATAAGTAAGTTTGAGCGTCTCAAAACTCTTTGTAAGAAGAGTGAGCTCCTCTTCCTTAGTCTTGAGGGAAATGGATAGAAGCTCAAAATCCTTAGGGAGACAAGCATGAGATTCCATAAGCTTACTTTTATCATTCATCAACTCCTTGCAAGAGTTATTGGCCTTTTTCAATGAGGCAAGTTTTTTTGCATGAACATCAATGTTTGCACCAATTTTTAGGCATAGTTCATCATTTCGTGCTTCCTCATATTGGACTTTCCGCTCAAGGATTTCATACTTTTCATTTTCCTTGTTGACGAGGGTTTTGAGTTCCTTAATGGTAATGGTGTGCTTACTCACCATCTCCATAAGCATACGAAACATAGTGAGCTTCTTTCCTTTAAGGGAGCACGTGAACTTATTTAGTTTAGCAAGCATAGGATCATCTAAATCATCATCATCATCACAATTATCCTCCGCATCAAGATACTCATCACAAGGAGTAGACGGAGTGAAAAGAGGAGGATTTGAACATGGGGTTACCTTGACCTTGTCAGGAGAGTTTTGGTCCTCTCCTTCTTCTACCACAGGTAGGGTGTGTGTGTGCGCGCGTGCGTTCATAATGTGAGTGTATACACGTATATATGAGCGCTTGTGTGTGTATTGTATTAAAAAAACCTTATCACCCCAAGTTTGTACGCAATAAATTTCTATATGGTCGCGATGTGTACAGGAAGCTCCGAGAGTAGCTAGTTAACGAGCGCTCCTTCGGGAGCCTCGCAATGATCAGCGCCACTTAGCGCGCTCTCAGTCATTCATCACGTGTCGCGCTTTGGGCGCTCCCTCCGGATTTTGTTTTTATTTTTTCGCACGCATTTTCGGCTTTTTAAACGGTTTTTTTCTATTTTTTGACGTTTTGGTTTTCCACCGGTCTTCCTTAGCTTTTTGATAAAAAAAATTGAAAAAAAAATTGCGCGAAAAAACATGTTTTTTCCTTTCCCGAGAGTTACGGTTTTGCTTCCGTGTGAGGAACGGTTTTGCTTCCGCAAGAGTCACGCCCGTGCCTCTCGGAAACGAAAAAAACGCGTTTTCTGTTTTTCTTTCTTTCGCGAGAGTCACAGTTTTGCTTCCGCAAGAGGCACGGGTGTGCTTTCGCGAGAGTCACGGCCGTGCCTCTCGGAAACGAAAAAAATGCATTTTCTATTTTTTTCCTTTCGCGAGAGTCACGGTTTTGTTTCTCCGAGAGGCACGGTTATGCTTTAGCGAGAGTCACGGCCGTGCCTCTCGGAAACCGGAAAAAAACACGTTTTCTTTTTTTTTCTTTCGTGAGAGTCACGGTTTTGCTTCCGCGAGAGGCACGGTTTGTTGGAAATATGCCCTAGAGGCAATAATAAAAGTATTATTATATTTCATTGTTCATGATAATTGTCTTTTATTCATGCTATAACTGTATTATCCGGAAATCGTAATACACGTGTGAATACTTAGACCACAATATGTCCCTGGTAAGCCTCTAGTTGACCAGCTTGTTGTGATCAACAGATAGTCATGGTTTCCTGACTATGGACATTGGATGTCGTTGATAACGGGATCACATCATTAGGAGAATGATGTGATGGACAAGACCCAATCCTAAGCATAGCATAAAAGATCGTGTAGTTCGTATTTCTAGAGCTTTGTCAATGTCAAGTATCTCTTCCTTAGACCATGAGATCGTGTAACTCCCGGATACCGTAGAAGTGCCTTGGGTGTATCAAACGTCACAACGTAACTGGGTGACTATAAAGGTGCATTACAGGTATCTCCGAAAGTAGCTGTTGGGTTGACACGGATCGAGACTGGGATTTGTCACTCCGTATGACGGAGAGGTATCTCTGGGCCCACTCGGTAATGCATCATCATATTGAGCTCAATGTGACCAAGGTGTTGGACACGGGATCATGCATTACGGTACGAGTAAAGTGACTTGCCGGTAACGAGACTGAACAAGGTATTGGGATACCGACGATCAAGTCTCGGGCAAGTAACGTACCGATTGACAAAGGGAATTGCATACAGGGTTTGATCGAATCCTCGACATCGTGGTTCATCCGATGACAACATCGAGGAGCATGTGGGAGCCATCATGGGTATCCAGATCCCTCTGATGGTTATTGACTAAGAGCGTCTCGGTCATGTCTACATGTCTCCCGAACCCGTAGGGTCTACACACTTAAGGTTCGGTGACGCTAGGGTTATGAAGATATGTATATGCAGAAACTCGAATGTTGTTCGGAGTCCCGGATGAGATCCCGGACGTCACAAGGAGTTCCGGAATGGTCCGGAGGTAAAGAATTATATATAGGAAGTGCTATTTCGGGCATCGGGACAAGTTTCGGGGTTATCGGTATTGTACCGGGACCACCAGAAGGGTCCCGGGGGTCCACCGGGTGGGGCCACCTGTCCCGGGGGGCCACATGGGCTGTAGGGGGTGCGCCTTGGCCTTCATGGGCCAAGGGCACCAGCCCCTATAGGCCCATGCGCCTAGGGTTTCCCCCTAGGAGGAGTCCTAGTGGTGGAAGGCACCCCTAGGTGCCTTGGGGGGGAGGGAAACCTCCCCTAGGCCGCCGCCCCCCCTAGTAGATCTCATCTACTAGGGCCGGCGCCCCCCCTGGCACCCCTATATATAGTGGGGGAGAGGAGGGACTTGATACACCAGCCCCTGGCGCCTCCATCTCCCCCCGTTACGTCTCTCCCTCGTAGTCTCGGCGAAGCCCTGCTGCTGTGACGCCCTGCATCCACCACCACGCCGTCGTGCTGCTGGATCTTCATCAACCTCTCCTTCCCCCTTGCTGGATCAAGAAGGAGGAGACGTCTCCCGTCCCGTACGTGTGTTGAACGCGGAGGTGTCGTCCGTTCGGCGCTGGTCATCGGTGATTTGGATCACGTCGAGTACGACTACATCATCACCCTGCAAGCTTCCGCACGCGATCTACAAGTGGTATGTAGATGCAAACTCTCTCCCTTGACTCGTTGCTTAGATGAACTCATAGATGGATCTTGGTGAAACCGTAGGAAAAATTTTAATTTTCTGCAACGTTCCCCAACAGTGGTATCAGAGCCAGGTTTATGCGTAGTTCTCTTTGCACGAGTAGAACACAATTTTGTTGTGGGCGTGGATTTTGTCATCTTACTTGCCTCTACTAGTCTTTTCTTGCTCAACGGTATTGTGGGATGAAGCGGCCCGGACCAACCTTACACGTACGCTTACGTGAGACCGGTTCCACCGACTGACATGCACAAGTTGCATAAGGTGGCTGGCGGGTGTCTGTCTCTCCCACCTTAGTTGGAGCAGAATCGATGAACAGGGCCCTTATGAAGGGTAAATAGAAGTTGACAAAATCACGTTGTGGTGATTCGTAGGTAAGAAAACGTTCTTGCTAGAACCCAATTGCAGCCACGTAAAAGATGCAACAACAATTAGAGGACGTCTAACTTGTTTTTGCAGCGATTGATCATGTGATGTGATATGGCCAGAAGTTGTGATGAATGATGAATTGTGATGTATGAGATCATGTTCTTTGTAATAGGATTCACGACTTGCATGTCGATGAGTATGACAACCGGCAGGAGCCATAGGAGTTGTCATTATTTTTTTGTATGACCTGCGTGTCATTGAATAACGTCATGTAAACTACTTTACTTTATTGCTAAACGTTAGTCATAGAAGTAGAAGTAGTCGTTGGCGTGACAACTTCATGAAGACACGATGATGGAGATCATGATGATGGAGATCATGGTGTCAAGCCGGTGACAAGATGATCATGGATCCCCGAAGATGAAGATCAATGGAGCTATATGATATTGGTCATATCATGTCACAACTATATAATTGCATGTGATGTTTATTATGTTTTATGCATCTTGTTTACTTAGGACGACGGTAGTAAATAAGATGATCCATTATAAAATTTCAAGAAGTGTTCTCCCCTAACTGTGCACCGTTGCTACAGTTCGTCGCTTCTAAGCACCACGTGATGATCGGGTGTGATGGATTCTTACGTTCACATACAACGGGTGTAAGACAGTTTTACACAGCGAAAACACTTAGGGTTAACTTGACGAGCCTAGCATGTGCAGACATGGCCTCGGAACACGGAGACCGAAAGGTCGAACACGAGTCGTATGGAAGATACGATCAACATGAGAATGTTCACCGACGATGACTAGTCCGTCTCACGTGATGATCGGACACGGCCTAGTCGACTCGGATCGTGTAACACTTAGATGACTAGAGGGATGTCTAATCTAAGTGGGAGTTCATAATTTGATTAGAACTTTATTATCATGAACTTAGTCTAAAACCTTTGCAAATATGTCTTGTAGATCAATGGCCAACGCTAATGTCAACATGAACTTCAACGCGTTCCTAGAGAAAACCAAGCTGAAAGATGATGGAAGCAACTATACGGACTGGGTCCGGAACCTGAGGATCATCCTCATAGCTGCCAGGAAACAATATGTCCTAGAAGGACCGCTAGGTGACGCTCCCGTCCCAGAGAACCAAGACATTATGAATGCTTGGCAGTCTCGTGCTGATGATTACTCCCTCGTTCAGTGCGGCATGCTTTACAGCTTAGAACCGGGGCTCCAAAAGCGTTTTGAGCACCACGGAGCATATGAGATGTTCGAAGAGCTGAAACTAGTTTTTCAAGCTCATGCCCGGGTCGAGAGATATGATGTCTCCGACAAGTTCTACAGTTGTAAGATGGAGGAAAACAGTTCTGTCAGTGAGCACATCCTGAAGATGTCTGGGTTGCACAACCGTATGACCCAGCTGAACATTAACCTCCCAGATGAGGCGGTCATTGACAGAATCCTCCAGTCGCTCCCACCAAGCTACAAGAGCTTTGTGATGAACTACAACATGCAGGGGATGGAAAAGACCATTCCTGAAGTGTTCTCGATGCTGAAGTCAGCAGAGGCTGAAATCAAGAAAGAACATAAAGTGTTGATGGTCAATAAGACCACTAAGTTCAAGAAGGGCAAGGGTAAGAAGAACTTCAAGAAGGACGACAAAGATGTTGCCGCGCCTGGTAAGCCAGTTACCGGGAAGAAGTCAAAGAATGGACCCAAGCCTGAGACTGAGTGCTTTTATTGCAAGGGGAAGGGTCACTGGAAGCGGAACTGCCCTAAATACTTAGCGGATAAGAAGGCCGACAACACCAAAGGTATATTTGATATACATGTGATTGATGTGTACCTTACCAGTAATCGTAGTAACTCCTGGGTATTTGATACCGGTGCCGTTGCTCATATTTGTAACTCACAGCAGGAGCTGCGGAATAAACGGAGACTGGCAAAGGACGAGGTGACGATGCGCGTCGGGAATGGTTCCAGAGTCGATGTGATCGCCGTCGGCACGCTGCCTCTACATTTACCTACGGGATTAGTTTTGAACCTTAATAATTGTTATTTAGTGCCAAGTTTGAGCATGAACATTGTATCAGGATCTCGTTTAATACGAGATGGCTACTCATTTAAGTCTGAGAATAATGGTTGTTCGATTTATATGAGAGATATGTTTTATGGTCATGCTCCGATGGTCAATGGTTTATTCTTAATGAATCTCGAGCGTAATATTACACATGTTCATAGTGTAGATGCCAAAAGATTTAAAGTTGATAACGATAGTCCCACATACTTGTGGCACTGCCGCCTTGGTCACATTGGTGTCAAGCGCATGAAGAAACTCCATGCCGATGGACTTTTAGAGTCTCTTGATTATGAATCGTTTGACACATGCGAACCATGCCTCTTGGGCAAAATGACCAAGACTCCGTTCTCCGGAACAATGGAGCGAGCAACCAACTTGTTGGAAATCATACATACTGATGTGTGCGGTCCAATGAGCGTTAAGGCTCGCGGAGGATATCGTTATGTTCTCACTCTCACAGATGACTTGAGTAGATATGGGTATGTCTACTTAATGAAACACAAGTCTGAGACCTTTGAAAAGTTCAAGGAATTTCAGAATGAGGTAGAGAATCAACGTGACCGAAAGATAAAATTCTTATGATCAGATCGTGGAGGAGAATACTTAAGTCACGAATTTGGTACACACTTAAGGAAATGTGGAATCGTTTCACAGCTCACGCCGCCTGGAACACCTCAGCGAAACGGTGTGTCCGAACGTCGTAATCGCACCCTATTGGATATGGTGCGGTCTATGATGTCCCTTACCGATTTACCGCTATCATTTTGGGGATACGCTCTAGAGACAGCTACATTCACTTTAAATAGGGCACCGTCTAAATCCGTTGAAACGACACCGTATGAATTATGGTTTGGGAAGAAACCTAAGCTGTCGTTTCTAAAAGTTTGGGGATGCGATGCTTATGTCAAGAAACTTCAACCTGAAAAGCTCGAACCCAAGTCGGAAAAATGCGTATTCATAGGATACCCTAAGGAAACTGTCGGGTACACCTTCTACTTAAGATCCGAAGGCAAGATCTTTGTTGCCAAGAACGGATGCTTTCTGGAAAAAGAGTTTCTCTCGAAAGAAGTAAGTGGGAGGAAAGTAGAACTCGATGAAGTACTACCTCTTGAGCGGGAAAGTGGCGCAGCGCAGGAAACCGTTCCTGTGATGCCCACACCAACTGAAGAGGAAAACAATGATAATGATCAAGGTACTTCGGATCAAGTTACTGCTGAACTTCGTAGGTCCACAAGGACACGTTCCGCACCAGAGTGGTACGGCAACCCTGTCCTGGAAATCATGTTGTTAGACAACAATGAACCTTCGGACTATGAAGAAGCAATGGCGGGCCCGGATTCCAACAAATGGCTTGAAGCCATGAAATCCGAGATAGAATCCATGTATGAAAACAAAGTATGGACTTTGACAGACTTGCCCGATGATCGGCGAGCGATAGAAAACAAATGGATCTTTAAGAAGAAGACGGACGCGGATGGTAATATTACCATCTATAAAGCTCGACTTGTCGCTAAGGGTTATCGACAGGTTCAAGGGATTGACTACGACGAGACATTCTCTCCCGTAGCGAAGCTAAAGTCCGTCTGAATCATGTTAGCAATTGCCGCATACTATGATTATGAGATATGGCAGATGGACATCAAAACAGCATTCCTGAACGGGCATCTTAAGGAAGAACTGTATATGATGCAGCCGGAAGGTTTTGTCGATCCTCGGAACGCTAACAAAGTATGCAAGCTCCAGCGATCCATTTATGGACTGGTGCAAGCATCTCGGAGTTGGAACATTCGCTTTGATGAGATGATCAAAGCGTTTGGGTTTATGCAGACTTATGGAGAAGCCTGCGTTTACAAGAAAGTGAGTGGGAGCTCTGTAGCATTTCTCATATTATATGTAGATGACATACTCCTGATGGGAAATAATATAGAATTTCTGGACAGCATTAAGGCCTACTTGAATAAGTGTTTTTCAATGAAGGACCTTGGAGAAGCTGCTTATATATTAGGCATCAAGATCTATAGAGATAGATCGAGACGCCTCATAGGTCTTTCACAAAGCACATACCTTGATAAGATTTTGAAGAGATTCAGAATGGATCAGTCCAAGAAGGGGTTCTTGCCTGTGTTACAAGATATGAGACTGAGCTCAGCTCAGTCACCGACCACGGCAAAAGATAAAGAAGAGATGAGTGTCATCCCCTATGCTTCAGCCATAGGATCTATTATGTATGCCATGCTGTGTACCAGACCCGATGTAAACCTTGCCGTAAGTTTGGTAGCAAGATACCAAAGTAATCCCGGCAAGGAACACTGGACAGCGGTCAAGAATATCCTGAAGTACCTGAAAAGGACGAAGGACATGTTTCTCGTTTATGGAGGAGACGAAGAGCTCGTCGTAAAGGGTTACGTCGACGCTAGCTTCGACTCAGATCTGGATGACTCTAAGTCACAAACCGGATACGTGTATATGTTGAATGGTGGAGCAGTAAGCTGGTGCAGCTGCAAGCAGAGCGTCGTGGCGGGATCTACGTGTGAAGCGGAGTACATGGCAGCCTCGGAGGCAGCACATGAAGCGATTTGGGTGAAGGAGTTCATCACCGACCTAGGAGTCATACCCAATGCGTCGGGGCCGATCAAACTCTTCTGTGACAACACTGGAGCTATTGCCCTCGCCAAGGAGCCCAGGTTTCACAAGAAGACCAGGCACATCAAGAGTCGTTTCAACTCCATCCGTGAAAATGTTCAAGATGGAGACATAGAGATTTGCAAAGTGCACACGGATCTGAATGTCGCAGATCCGCTGACTAAACCTCTCTCGCGTGCAAAACATGATCAACACCAGAACTCTATGGGTGTTCGATTCATCACAATGTAACTAGATTGGTGACTCTAGTGCAAGTGGGAGACTGTTGGAAATATGCCATAGAGGCAATAATAAAAGTATTATTATATTTCATTGTTCATGATAATTGTCTTTTATTCATGCTATAACTGTATTATCCGGAAATCGTAATACACGTGTGAATACTTAGACCACAATATGTCCCTGGTAAGCCTCTAGTTGACCAGCTTGTTGTGATCAACAGATAGTCATGGTTTCCTAACTATGGACATTGGATGTCGTTGATAACGGGATCACATCATTAGGAGAATGATGTGATGGACAAGACCCAATCCTAAGCATAGCATAAAAGATCGTGTAGTTCGTATTGCTAGAGCTTTGTCAATGTCAAGTATCTCTTCCTTAGACCATGAGATCGTGTAACTCCCGGATACCGTAGAAGTGCCTTGGGTGTATCAAACGTCACAACGTAACTGGGTGACTATAAAGGTGCATTACAGGTATCTCCGAAAGTAGCTGTTGGGTTGACACGGATCGAGACTGGGATTTGTCACTCCGTATGACGGAGAGGTATCTCTGGGCCCACTCGGTAATGCATCATCATATTGAGCTCAATGTGACCAAGGTGTTGGACACGGGATCATGCATTACGGTACGAGTAAAGTGACTTGCCGGTAACGAGACTGAACAAGGTATTGGGATACCGACGATCAAGTCTCGGGCAAGTAACGTACCGATTGACAAAGGGAATTGCATACAGGGTTTGATCGAATCCTCGACATCGTGGTTCATCTGATGACAACATCGAGGAGCATGTGGGAGCCATCATGGGTATCCAGATCCCGCTGATGGTTATTGACTGAGAGCGTCTCGGTCATGTCTGCATGTCTCCCGAACCCGTAGGGTCTACACACTTAAGGTTCGATGACGCTAGGGTTATGAAGATATGTATATGCAGAAACCCGAATGTTGTTCGGAGTCCCGGATGAGATCCCGGACGTCACAAGGAGTTCCGGAATGGTCCGGAGGTAAAGAATTATATATAGGAAGTGCTATTTCGGGCATCGGGACAAGTTTCGGGGTTATCGGTATTGTACCGGGACCACCGGAAGGGTCCCGGGGGTCCACCGGGTGGGGCCACCTGTCCCGGGGGGCCACATGGGCTGTAGGGGGTGCGCCTTGGCCTTCATGGGCCAAGGGCACCAGCCCCTATAGGCCCATGCGCCTAGGGTTTCCCTCTAGGAGGAGTCCTAGTGGTGGAAGGCACCCCTAGGTGCCTTGGGGGGGAGGGAAACCTCCCCTAGGCCGCCGCCCCCTAGTAGATCTCATCTACTAGGGCCGCCCCCCCCCCCTGGCACCCCTATATATAGTGGGGGAGAGGAGGGACTTGATACACCAGCCCCTGGCGCCTCCATCTCCCCCCGTTACGTCTCTCCCTCGTAGTCTCGGCGAAGCCCTGCTGCTGTGACGCCCTGCATCCACCACCACGCCGTCGTGCTGCTGGATCTTCATCAACCTCTCCTTCCCCCTTGTTGGATCAAGAAGGAGGAGACGTCTCCCGTCCCGTACGTGTGTTGAACGCGGAGGTGCCGTCCGTTCGGCGCTGGTCATCGGTGATTTGGATCACGTCGAGTACGACTACATCATCACCCTGCAAGCTTCCGCACGCGATCTACAAGTGGTATGTAGATGCAAACTCTCTCCCTTGACTCATTGCTTAGATGAACTCATAGATGGATCTTGGTGAAACCGTAGGAAAAATTTTAATTTTCTGCAACGTTCCCCAACAGTGGTATCAGAGCCAGGTTTATGCGTAGTTCTCTTTGCACGAGTAGAACACAATTTTGTTGTGGGCGTGGATTTTGTCATCTTACTTGCCTCTACTAGTCTTTTCTTGCTCAACGGTATTGTGGGATGAAGCGGCCCGGACCAACCTTACACGTACGCTTACGTGAGACCGGTTCCACCGACTGACATGCACAAGTTGCATAAGGTGGCTGGCGGGTGTCTGTCTCTCCCACCTTAGTTGGAGCGGAATCGATGAACAGGGCCCTTATGAAGGGTAAATAGAAGTTGACAAAATCACGTTGTGGTGATTCGTAGGTAAGAAAACGTTCTTGCTAGAACCCAATTGCAGCCACGTAAAAGATGCAACAACAATTAGAGAACGTCTAACTTGTTTTTGCAGCGATTGATCATGTGATGTGATATGGCCAGAAGTTGTGATGAATGATGAATTGTGATGTATGAGATCATGTTCTTTGTAATAGGATTCACGACTTGCATGTCGATGAGTATGACAACCGGCAGGAGCCATAGGAGTTGTCATTATTTTTTGTATGACCTGCGTGTCATTGAATAACGTCATGTAAACTACTTTACTTTATTGCTAAATGTTAGTCATAGAAGTAGAAGTAGTCGTTGGCGTGACAACTTCATGAAGACACGATGATGGAGATCATGATGATGGAGATCATGGTGTCAAGCCGGTGACAAGATGATCATGGAGCCCCGAAGATGAAGATCAATGGAGCTATATGATATTGGCCATATCATGTCACAACTATATAATTGCATGTGATGTTTATTATGTTTTATGCATCTTGTTTACTTAGGACGACGGTAGTAAATAAGATGATCCCTTATAAAATTTCAAGAAGTGTTCTCCCCTAACTGTGCACCGTTGCTACAGTTCGTCGCTTCTAAGCACCACGTGATGATCGGGTGTGATGGATTCTTACGTTCACATACAACGGGTGTAAGACAGTTTTACACAGCGAAGACACTTAGGGTTAACTTGACGAGCCTAGCATGTGCAGACATGGCCTCGGAACACGGAGACCGAAAGGTCAAACACGAGTCGTATGGAAGATACGATCAACATGAGAATGTTCACCGACGATGACTAGTCCGCCTCACGTGATGATCGGACACGGCCTAGTCGACTCGGATCGTGTAACACTTAGATGACTAGAGGGATGTCTAATCTAAGTGGGAGTTCATAATTTGATTAGAACTTTATTATCATGAACTTAGTCTAAAACCTTTGCAAATATGTCTTGTAGATCAATGGCCAACACTAATGTCAACATGAACTTCAACGCGTTCCTAGAGAAAACCAAGCTGAAAGATGATGGCAGCAACTATACGGACTGGGTCCGGAACCTGAGGATCATCCTCATAGCTGCCAGGAAACAATATGTCCTAGAAGGACCGCTAGGTGACGCTCCCGTCCCAGAGAACCAAGACATTATGAATGCTTGGCAGTCTCGTGCTGATGATTACTCCCTCGTTCAGTGCGGCATGCTTTACAGCTTAGAACCGGGGCTCCAAAAGCGTTTTGAGCATCACTTTCATAAAGAGCAATGATATCTTCTAAGCATAGCTTTCTCAGTTTCATAAAGAGCAATGATATCTCTATACATAGTGGTCCTAGATGGCACATTGAACCTAGGGCAAGCTTTAGACATGAAGAACCTAAAACCTTCTTTCTCTGCAAATATGAACGGAAGCTCATCTACCACAATCATGCGAGCAAATGCTTCTCTAACTTCTTTCTCATTGTATTGCCAAGGAACCACAGAGTTGCCATCAGCACAAACTTGGTAGGTAAGCTCGGTCTGATTGCTACCGATGTGGGCAGGATTTTTTTTGCAAATCTTCAAATGGTTTACTAAAGAAGCAGTACCTGCCGATGTGGATTTGCAACCCAATACAGCACTACAATAGTTGCAGTTTGCATGATCCGGATCATCCACCTGAATTGTGAAGTGTGTCCATGCCTTTGACCTCTTGTTCCTTTTCTTGCTAACACTGTCAGGGGTAACATCAGGTTGTGTTTCAGGTAAGGAACCTTGACTAGCAACATAACCAGCACCAAGGTTGACACTATCGAACACCTGAAGAAATAAGTTAGGTAGTTCCCATTCAGATTAGTACTAATAACAGAACCAACACTGAAGAAATAATTTTTCAGTAGCAAACAAACACTACTGCAGCCGCTACTACTAGTCTACTACTCAAGAAATACTTGTTTTTCTCAGCCACTACTACTGCAACCAAACTGAACCAACTATGTTACTGAACAAGTATCATGAGATCAGGGAGATGCTATGCTACTGAACAAGTATCCAACCAGATCGAACTCAAGGTCAAAGAATGGGCTTACCATGATGGCGTCGACGGCTCGTGTTGCTCCGTGGAACCGTGCGTCGGCGAGCGCGACGGAGGGCGGAGCCGCGGATGTCAGCGAGTCGGCGACTCAACGGCGTGGAGGAAAGAGGGCGGAGCCGGAGGTCAGCGGCGATGCAGAGGACGGACGACAGAGGTCAGCGTCACCGGTGTGCGCGATGGAGGACGAAGGGGAGATGGACGGACGCACGGAGCTTCGCCTGCTACGGAGCCGCGGAGGGGCCGGATCTGCGGAGCGCGGATGGATGCACCGGAGTATGACCTAGCTAAGCTAGGGCGCCGCCGCCACCCATATTGTGCTCTGTGCGGCTGGCCTCGGTCTCTCCTGTGCCGCTGTGCGGGTTGCGGCTCTGCGTGGTGAGCGTGAGGGACTTGTGAGTTGACCTAGGGCCATTGCCTATTGGGCCGGCCGACTGGGCCTGTAATTTTTTATGTTGTTGGGCTTTCGGTTTAGTTCGGTTTAACCGAATTTTTTCGGTTTTAAACCGAAAAAACCGAATTGAGTATGGTTTTGGATTTTGCAAACTGAAACCATAACCAAAACCTGAAAAAACTGAATTTTCGGTTCGGTTTAGTTTTTTCGGTTCGGTTTTTGGTTTTCGGTTCGGTTTTGCACAGGGTGATTCACGGTCCGTATCGACTATGGGCGTGTTGTTGAGAACTAATTCATGGTCGAAGACATGCGGATCAGCACTGTCCTCGTCTTCCTGATGAGCACTGGTCGAACTGTTGCTTCCTCTGTTGTCACCCACACACACCGCCGTTGTCACCTATGTGTCTACCACGACCCTCCCGCACATTCTTCTCTTCGTCATGGCCAGCCAAGGCGCACCGTCGTCTTCCTGCTCAACCGTCATCTGTGTCACCATGACAGGCGAAGGAATTCAAGGATAAAAGAGTGTTTTTGCTTTGTATGACCCTATCCTGCCCTCGGCCCCATGCGATGGCCGATCACTGATGATCGAAAGACAGACGAGGTTTAGCTTCTCATTATTTCTTTATTTCGCTGAAGAGCACGCATGTAACACCAATTGTACTTTTGGCCCCAACAGCTAGCCACACCACTCGACCCAACACTCGCCCGCTGAGGCACAACCTGGGGTTAGTGCACGGAGCTCTTCCAAAGGGAGTTGGAGTTTGGCATGCAAGGTGCGTCCAAGCCGGGACTCGAATTCAGCTGATCAGCAACCCCAACTGCCCAGCCAACGGGTGGACGCCCCGCCCTCACCAGTTCTGTGAGTCACGGCTTACAAAGCAGTCTGGCTTTGAAATTTTCCCCGTTTCCTTCATTGCTTGGGGAAGGGGACTATTTAGGCTCAAGGGAGAGCGAGGATAAGAACGCTATTATCGGGCGTTTACCTGAAGATGAAATCTCATACATATAGCTGAGCAAAAATCGCTATCGGTCTGTTAAGCAAACCCGCATGGCAAAACCCCAAATTACAAAATAGAGCTAACTGCAAGTAAAATCCACCTTTCTCAATGTTACACATGATGAGTTCGAGCAAGCGTGCTGTCAAATCTCAAATTATTCAATGATGCGATCATTCCTTGACCAACCCCAAAACTATAACGACAAAATTGGCTACAGCAATTTTGGCTTCAAAGAGCGCATTGTTTTTTTTACTTGTCGACGACTTCGATGAGGGTCGTCTCATAATCAGCAGGAGCCTGGAAGCCGTGGAGGTTCATCACGGTGGCGGCAACGTTGGCGAGCCCAGGTGTCTGGATGTCGGAGCGGAATCTCACTCCTGGGTGGAGACCAGGGCCTCCGATAGCAACAGGGACCTGCAAAGTTCGCAGGCAGGTCAAAACCAAGCGATAAATATCGTCACTTAAAACTGGTCTTACAGGAAGAGCATCAAAGGCCATTGCACTTACTGGCTGAAGCGTATGCGAGGTAAGAATCTGGATGCTACCGCTCTTGTCGAGCATCGGCTGGCCAGCTTTGTTCCTCTTAACCATATCCTCTGCGTTTCCATGATCAGCTGTGACAAGATAGATACCACCAACTTGCTCCACAGCATCCAAGACCATCTGTTTTCAAGGGGAACCAATGATACAGATAAGTAAAAGGCAAATGAGGTAGAATTCAGAGAATTTGTCACTGAAACTGTGCCCCAATTCAACTTTCAGGATATAGATCATGTAAACAAAACATTGAAGTTTCTTGTTTGTTCTCACCTTGACAGCTTCATCGGCAGCCTTGCAAGCAACAACTGTAGCTTCAATATCACCAGTGTGACCAACCATGTCACCGTTTGGCAGGTTAATACGCACCTACAAGCATATAACATGTTATGTAAATTTAAGGGGGCAAACCAAGGATGTCGCGTGTTACACCTTTCCAAATTCCTTACCTGGTCAAACTTCCCACTGAGGATAGCATCCCGAGTTCTCTCAGCAATTTCAAGTGCCTTCATTTTGGGCTGCTCATTGAATGTGATACCACTGTCACTGGGAATTTCTACATACTCTTCCCTGGTCTCGTCAAAGTATCCCGAACGGTTTCCATTCCAGAAAAATGTGACATGGCCAAACTTCACTGTCTCACTGTTATGAACAAATAAAAAGAACTCATAAATACAAATGTGCAGAAACATAGGATAAATTTCGAAGCACAGAACAAACTTTAGACCTCAAAACAACTGAAATAACGGTTTGCAAAAATAATAATTCCCTCACAATTATGAGAATAGGGGAGTCATAAGGTCAATAAACGCTGAATGGACTTTCAGAAAAAAGTACTCAAATGTAGATAATTTCAATTACGGACCCTGTAGTTAAGCTTTGCCCCCAGACAAACTATACTAATAGGTTCCAGAAAGTAAAACAAACCAAAGAAATCACTTTCCTATTTTGGTGATTGATATATGATTGGCAACAAATATAAAGCTTTGCATCTGACTTGTGTATTCACATTTTACACAGTACTTGACCCACATTTGTTTTCAATGGGAGTATGCTAACCTCACATAAGTAATGTTCCATGTAATCAAACACCCGAGTCATGACTAACTAATGACCAGAAATTATAGTATAGAGATGAACATGAAGAACCAAGTGCCTTAGCATTGGAACAAATAGAATGGAAAACTAGGTACTTGCCTGCAAGCGAAGGTGCGGACACCATTCTTCACCAAGTATTCACCAGATGTCCTCTCAATCAAAGGTGGGGAAACAAGGTACTTGCTTGGAAGCTTCAACTCACCATCATATTGAAGCATCCCAGCGTACTTAATTTTTGGTACACGAACACGGTCAAATTTATCAAAATCAGGAAACTCGAGTGCTTTCGCAAGCATAACCATGCGATCAGCTCTGAAATTGAAAGTCACGACTGCATCACCGTCTACTATAGGACCAACCGATTTGCCACTCTCATCAACTATCACAAAGGGGGGCAAATACTGATCATTGGCCTTGGGCTCTGCTCTTAGAGTCTTCACAGCTTCAAGTGCATTTTGGAATTTGTGTGGTGCTTCTCCAAGCACCTGGGCATCCCACCCACGCTTGACCACACTCCAGTCATTCTGCAATGCATCAAAATACATGACTTCAATTTCACCAGGAAAATGTGTATTTTTCCAACTAAAATATAACACAAAATTGCACCTCACAAAGCTAAACTATAAAATGAGAGTATACCTCGTAGCGGTCCATGGTAACATACATCCTTCCACCACCAGATGCAATCCGTGCATCAACACCCTGCTCACGAAGCTGAGCAAGATCGTTCTCAATTGTCTCTACGAAACCAACACTACTGCCATCCAAAACATCACGCCCATCAGTAAGAATGTGAAGGCGAATTCTTTTTGCTCCCCTCTCACTGGCACCTTTCACAATCAACTGAAAATAAAGTGAAACAAAACAGAGCAATTTAATATTTGACAAATCATCACAAGACCGTCTGGCGTTCATCACAATGATTGCTAAGCTAACCTGCACTTGGTCTAGCCGGGAGTGAACGCCTCCATCACTCAACAAACCAATAAGGTGCAGAGTACCCTTATCAAAAGATTCCTTGATGTAATTGAACCCCTCGTCTTCCCAAATCTTCCCGGAAGCAAGAGCAGCATCAACAAGCTTCGCACTACAGAAATTAAGTATATAATGTAACTTAATTAGCTTTGTTGAAAACAAAATGTGAAAGAAGCATACAAGTGAAACGGAATATAATGGGACAATAGTAATTGATAAAGTCTAGCACATGGTTATGCAAACGACTCAAACAGTCAGACAGCAAACTATGTAACATAACTAAAGCAAAAAAACTAATAAGCATCCACAAGACATGGTTCCTAGCAGAGTTACAAACAATATTGACGACGATGCAAAACTAGAAGACCATATTGATACTATCAAGAATCCAGCTGAAGTCAGGTGTCCTTTTTCACTACTGTATCAGAACTTGTAACAAAAAATTGCACTGCTCGGTACTAACAGCGGAGAATACATATTTCAAAGGGGGAAAAACACATACCCTTGAGCAAAGATTCGGCCAGCTCCAAGAGCATTGTGGCCAACTTCACTGTTGCCCATGTCGTCGTCACTTGGGAGACCAACGGCAGTTCCATGAGCCTTCACTAGTCTCCACTTCTCAGGAGCACCCTAAAACGGAGTTAAGCTTAGTAATTGCTCATCTCAAGCAAAGTTATTGCTCATCTCAAGCAAAGTTATGCGGTAAAAATTTAGCATGCAAAAAACTACAGTACATCCGAACAAGTTCAGGTTGGATGCAACATATGAATTACGGTAGTAATGTAAACAAACATTGTATCGAGACTCGAGAATTACAGTGTGCACTAGCTACGATTGCACGATATTGACACTATTTTTTATAGTGAAGGGTCCAACATTCACATCAGATTCATCATCATGCTCAAACCAGAGCAACAACTGCAATCAGGATGCTTAATCTACAGCGGGAGTGAGTATGTGACTTAATCACATTAAATCCGACAAAAGGATGCATGCAACCATAATCACATTAAATAGATGAAGGTAATATGTGCAGCTGGGCACAGGTGCGGGTAACCTACATTCTTGAGCGAATCCATGACGGGCGTCTGGGCGACATGGATGCAGTTGTACTGGTCGGGGCTGGCCTCGCCCCATCCGTCGAGCACGACGACGGCCACCGTCTTCCCCTTGGGGAGCGTGGGGTGGTCGGGGAGCGTCCAATTCGTGGTCGCCATCTCCTGCAAAATCAATCAAGCAAACCACCGCACACAAAATCAGGTCACGTGCAGCGAATCCAGGCAGATCTGCGCTAGGCGTCATTAACCCGCGCTAAATCACCAGATCGGGACGCGTATCTCGACCGAAATCGATCCCATTAGCACGAATTAAAGCGCCAAGAGCACGAATTAAAGCGTAACAACCCCCTATAACTAATCAAACGACAAAGGCTGTATTTTTCTTCCTCTAAAATTCAGATTCGATGAATAGGACCTGGGCTGTCAGATCCGGCGATTGATCGGAGGAAACTAAAAGGCAAATTTCGGCGAGCTTACGAACGGGGGAGGGGCGTCGTCGAGATCGAGAGGGGCTGTTCTCACCTTTGCTTTTTTTTCTTCGTGTGGTTTGCGGAACAAGAAGAACTTTTGGGAGAGCGGACTGGCGGAGGATAATAGGCGAAGGCGGGGCGGCCGCGGTATTAATAAGGGGGAGGAACGGGCCACGGAGCCGTGGGGTGCGAATAATTTTAGGGTGTTGGCCAAGAAGATCGTCGGACGGCCCGATCGGCTCTGGGGGCGTCGGGTCGGGCCATCGGACGGCTGAGGAGGTGTCACCGGTCTCTTCGCCTGATTTGGTAGATGCGGTGCGCGCGACGAGATCCGTCCGCCAGTTTTATATTGGACGGTCCTGATGGGGCCGGCTGTCGCGGAGACATGTGGCTGTCACGCCGTCACGAGTCCTAGGCTCTCCACGTCAGATCGCAGGCCTCCTCTTTCTATTACTTTTGATTTTGAAAACTCATCAGGCGTGACGGCGTGCGTGAGCGTGAGGCCGTGAGTTGGATATTCTCTTTGGATGCCGTTTTCAAAATCGAATTCCCATGCTATTTTAAAATGTTTCTCCGCAAGAAAAAATGATTTATTTTTCTGTATTGTTTCTCCAACGGGGGAAGGAGAACCGGGTTCTTTCGTGCTAATAGCCGACCACCTGTGCGATCCCTCGAAAGGACCACCCGGTTGAGCTACGTGCAAGCTTTCTCCGTGATGCGGCGTGGAAAACAGCGTGTTTACAGGACAAGTTTTTGAATCCATGGTGCTGGCCGTGGGCGGCGGAAATTAGGCAAGTCGGAGTTGGCCGGCCGCCGGGGGTCAAGAAAGAGGACTCGCGTCGCTCTCACGCACATGGGTTGGTTGGTCGCTGCACAACAAAACAGTTCGGTCGCTCTTGCGGCCCCGGCGTCCTGGGGCCCGGAAAATCCAGCGACAACCCGTCGATGCGCCCAAAGGCCGGACTCCCTCGCTTTCTCACCGCTCGCGGAACAGATTTCTTCTTCGCGCCAGATTATTAAGAGATGTCAGATCTGTCTTCAAGCTCGGCCGCGGCCGTGAGCGACATGAAGGCGATGATGAAGGAACTTGGTCTGAAGAAAGACGAATTAGAAAATGTGGTGATCGAAGCAGATGAACTTCCTGAGGAGGCTACAAGATGGATGGCTTTAGCTCGCGTCCATACGGATAAATCATATATCCAGTACTGGTTCTTCCGCAATATGCGCGGCATGGGATCTCGCGTAAGAGGTGAATTTTCGCCCGTTGGAAGAAAACCTCTACACCCTTTCAGTTCTCATGCCTAGTTGACTGGGAACGTGTGATGGAGGGGCCTTGGACCTTCAAGGGGAAAAATGTGGTAATCGCATCATATGATGGCTTCACAAAACCATCCATGATAGAGATGAACAAGGTGGAGATATGGATCCAAATCCATGATCTGCCGAAAGGGTACTTCTGCAAGATAAAATCGTTGTCCTCGACAGCGGGAGAGTTCATTTTTGCCAAGTCAAAATCTCAAGACTTTGAAGGTAACTTTTTCAGAGTCCGCATAAGAATAGATGTTGACAAGCCGCTCAAGAACGCGGTGTCACTCCTCATCAAGAGGCAGAAGGGGGTAGTCAGGGAGATTTATAGGGGCAAATATGAAAGACTCCCAGATTGGTGCGTTGTGTGTGGTCATCTTGGTCACAAGTATGAGTGCGGCAATGGCATCCATCTTCCTGAAGCATTGGCGTTCAAGGATCTGCAGACCTCTTGGTTCAGAGGACCAGCGCGTGGTCCAGGTGAAGGAAGGGGCTCGGGAGGCGGCCGAGGCAGGGGTCGATCGAGCACTGGAAAAGGATGAGGGAGAGGGAATACCCAAGAACAGCAGCCCTACGAGGATGACCTCTCAATGGGCAAGCCTGGTGACTTTGAGATGGAGTACGCTGATAAAAACAGAAAAGGGGAGCCCCGCAAGCCCCAGCCACGATGAAGCCAACCACTAATCTTCAGCTAGAGGGCAACACGCTGCTTGCCCTTCCGCCTCCACCTGTGCTGGCGAGCCCCTCATCAAAACAAGAGTCAAAGAGGAACAAACAAACTCCACAGATAACTGAGAAGGGGAAGGATAAGAATTCAACAACAAACAAACCGTCTGATGCGCGATTGGCGGGCCCCAAGTGGGGTCGCACCCTGCGCAATGAGTATACTATGTTGGAACTATCGTGGGGGTGGCAAACCCGCGACAGTTCGAGAGCTTCGTGAGTATGCCTCCTCTATACTTTGTATCTTAAAAACTCAAATATAGGGATCTCGTGTTGAGAATTTAGTAGGTACTCTTGGTTTTGATAAAAGCTATGCAGTTAGTAGTTCTGGTAGAAGTGGGGGTCTTGGGATTTTTTGGAAAGATTCAATAAAAGTTGAAGTTCTTGGTTATTCAGAGTATCATATTGATGTTGCTGTGGAGGATATTGTTGATGTACAAATACGAGTGACTTTTGTCTACGGGGAGGCATAAGTCAACCAAAGGTATAAAACGTGGGACACGCTCCGAGGAATTACAGGAGTAAGCACCTTACCATGGATAGCCATGGGTGATTTCAATGAGGTAATCCATGCCCATGAGAATGATGGAGTTGGTAACCGAAGTCGGGCATAGATGGACTCGTTTCGCGATGCCTTGGATACGTGTGGGCTAACAGACATCGGATGACCTATACTAGGGTTCGGCTGGATAGAGGCGTTGCTAATTCAGCCTTTGTCTCGACCTTCCCTAATGCAAATATTGAACATAAAAGTGCAGCATCGTCCGACCATATCCCTATCTTGCTCCGATTGCACGACGTGCATGCATGCAGCCGGGGCCTCCGTCCCTTTAAATACGAGTTATGCTGGGAACGCGACGAGGCACTGCCCGCAATAGTGGAGAATGGATGGGCGTGTGTGATAGGAGATTCGGTGGATTGTTTGCATGCAAAGCTGCAGGGGCTGTCGGCTGACCTGACCAATTGGGAGTATACACACTTCGGCAGCGTGAGACAAGAAATAGACCAACTGAAATGCCAACTGTAGATCCTGCGCCAGATCCCAGGCCGCACAGGGCCATGCCATGCAGAGTTGAAAGTGACTGATAGGCTCGTTGAATTATTCCACCAGGAGGAGATTTTATGGCGCCAAAGAGCAAGACTTGATTGGCTGGCTCATGGAGACAAAAGCACTTACTTTTTCCACCTCAGAGCAAGTAGACGAAGAAGGAAAAATCAAATTAAAGCACTGCAACGTCCAGATGGGCAGATGACTATAGCGGTGAGATGGAGGCACTGACCATGGCGTTTTATAAGGAGTTATATACCTCGGAGGGGACTCATAACATGGATCAAGTGCTACATACAGTCCCAAGAAAGGTAACTCCAGAGATGAAACAAGTCTTAAATGCACCGTATAGTGTAACGCCTTCGATGCGCCTAAGTGTCGAGGCACGACTTAGAGGCATAACCGCATTGAAAGCAATGTCGCAAGTTAGGCAATCTTCACAACATCCCATGTAATATAGATAATAAAAGGGGAGATACATAGTTGGCTTACACTTGCCACGTCAATCAAAGTACATAAATAGCATTACATCATCCAATCACTCATGGCCCGGCTACGGTGCCAAAATAAAAGATCAACCCGACATGCGACACGGTCCCGATCGCCCCAACTGGGCACCACTACTGATCATCAGGGAAAGACACATAGTAACGGCGTGAGTCCTCGTCAAACTCCCACTTGAGCTCAAGCGCGTCATCTGGAACAGAGTCATCAAGCCCTGCATCTGGTTTGGAAGTAATCTGTGAGCCACGGGGACTCAGCAATCTCGCACCCTCGCGGTCAAGACTATTTAAGCTTATAGGTAAAGCAAGGTAAAATATGTGGAGCTGCAGCAAGCGACTAGCATATATGGTGGCTAACCTGTTCGCAAAAGAGAGCGAGAAGAGAAAGGCAAAGCGCGAACGAGTAACTAAAGAACAACCTGCGGCAAGCATTACTCCAACACCGTGTTCACTTCCCGGACTCCGCCGAGAAGAGACCATCACGGTAACACACACAGTTGATTCATTTTAATTAAGTTAAGGTTCAAGTTATCTACAACCGGACATTAAAAAATTCCCATCTGCCCATAACCGCAGGCACGGCTTTCGAAAGTTCAAATCCCTGCAGGGGAGTCCCAACTTAGCCCATGACAAGCTCTCACGGTCAACGAAGGAATAGACCTTCTCCCGAGACATTCCGATCAGACTCGGTATCCCGGTTCTACAAGACACTTCGACAAGTTAAAACAAATCCAGCAACACCGCCCGAATGTGCCGACAAATCCCGATAGGAGCTGCACATATCTCGTTCTTAGGGCACACTCAGATTGTCCTAGGTACGGGTAGGCCAGCCCAGAGTTGCCCCTGGTGGCCACCGGCAGCTGACAGGTGGACCAACACTTAGAGGAGCACTGGCCCGGGGGGGGGGTTAAAATAAGATGACCCTCGGGCTCCGGAAACCCAAGGGAAAAAGAGGCTAGGAGGCAAATGGTAAAACCAAGGTTGGGCATTGCTGGAAAAGCTTTATTCAAGGCGAACTATCAAGGGGTTCCCATTATCACCCAACCGCATAAGGAACGCAAAATCCGGGAACATAACACCGATATGACGGAAACTAGGGCGGCAAGAGTGGAACAAAACACTAGGCAAAAGGCCGAGCCTTCCCCCCTTTACCAAGTATATAGATGCATTAAGATAACAAGAAAATATAATGATATCCCAACAAATAAATAATGTTCCAACAAGGAACGGTCTCCAATCTTCACCTGCAACTAGCAACGCTATAAGAGGGGCTGAGCAAAGCGGTAACATAGCTAATCAATGGTTTGCTAGGACATGGTGGGTTAGAGGTTTGACATGGCAATTTGGGAGGCATGATAAGCAAGTGGTAGGCATCGTAGCATAGGCATAGCAAAAGAGCGAGCATCTAGCAAAGCAAAGATAGTAGTGATTTCGAGGGTATGATCATCTTGCCTGCAAAGTTGTCAGAGTTGACTGGATCCTCGAAAGCAAACTCAATGGGCTCCTCGTTAGCGAACTCGTCTCCCGGCTCTACCCAAACAAGACAAACAAGCAAACGGAACACAATCAACCACGTGCAAACTCAAACAACATGATGCAATCATGGTATGCTATGCGGGATGCGATATGTGATGCATATGCAAGATTTGACAAGGAATGAATGAACCTGGCCTCAACTTGGAAATCCAAGTGTTCCACTAGAAAAGGTGTGATGAAAACGCTTGAAAACGATATAAAAATCACCGGAATCGGAGTCACGGTTTGGAAATGGCAAGCAATTCAAATATGACAACGGTCTGCGATATACAACAAGTAGCCATCTAAATGCAACAAGTTAAACATGCTACAGCACTCAAACATGACAACAAAATACATGGCAGGGACCCATTCATGATGCTTAACAAAAGATGAACAATGAGCTACGGCTAATTCATCCATTAACAGGTTCAAACAAGCATGACAAAAATGCATTTGGTAAACAGATTTTAGACTTAGTGAAATTAACACTTGTCTGGAATTTCAGATCAGGTAGCACACTTTGGAGCATGAAAACGATATGCTACTGGGCCTGAACATGGCAAAGTAAAGCATGGCATGGAGCTACTCAAAGAGCTTAACAAAAGTCCCTTAGTGACCTTGAGCCAAAAGGGATCAGAAAATACATTTGCAAGCATGTGAACATGGCAAAAACATAATCAGATCACAGACTTAGTGAAAAACTGGAGCATGCAAATCAGATATCAAGTAGGCATGTTTACGAGCTCGATACACTCACTACAGAGCGAGTCATGACCATATAAGCATACACCCATCAAGAATACACATTAAACAAGCTATACATGGCAAGAACAATAACATAGCATGCACGGATCAACTACAACATCCTCGGCAAAATCGCTAAGTAGACAATCTGCCCAGATTCACGAAATAGCAAAAGTAGAGCTCGATTGACTCAAGCTAGGGTGCTCCATAATTTCAAACAAAGACATGGATGGATAGAGTACTACAAGATTAACAAATCATCCTTACTGATCATCCTCAAAATAGGCACGGATCACTAGGAAACAACATGAACATATGGCATATTGAAATAAACAGATCAAGGACTTAGTGGAATTGCTAAGTCCCTGAAATCAGCATTAACGAATGCACCACTTTGCAAGCTTGTGCTAGTCACCACACACATTAAAAAAATACATGGGTTGCACCTCTGAAAAGATGGCAAAGCATAAAATAAAACATATGTAGAGCTCAGGGGCATAACATGCACACATTAATCATGGCAAAAAAAAACAAATATCTAAATGGAGCAGCAGATCTGACAATTATCTCAATTAGCACTCTTCCAACAGCATTTAGGGCATCAAGATGAACTCAAATGAAAATGATGCAATGAGATGAAATGATGTGCTCTCTGAGACGAACATTTTGATATGCTATATGTCCAAAACGGAGCTAGGGATGCAGAGATACAACATGATGAAAAATGCAAAAAGTTAGGGTTTCGGGGCAAAAGTCAACCGAAACGATTCCAGATCCAGATCCAGCCCGAGGGTACTGTAGCAGCGGCGCGGTTCCCGAGGATGGCCGGATTCGTCACCGGACTTGACGAAGGCGACGACGGTGGAGGCGGCCGGACGGGGGAGAGGTCGCCGGGGAGGAGTCGCGGCGGAGGGCGGCGGACTCGGGCGGCTCTTGCGCGGCGGGGGCGGCGGCCGGAGCTGCAGCAGCGGTCGCCGGCAACAAGGGAGTACAGCGGCCGACGAGAGGACGTGCGGCGGCGCGAGGAGGCGAGGCAGGCCGGCAGGCGAGGTAGGTGGCGGCGGTGGGCGCGCGGGCCTCGAGGGCCGGCGATGGGCCAAGCGGGCCGGCAGCGCGGGGGCGGTGAGGTGCCACGTGGCGCTACGCCACTGGTGCAGGGCGGCGGCGTGACTCCGTCCGCCCGGGATGGACGTGTCCGGCGGCGGCGCGATGAGATTTTTTAGGGTTTGGAAGGAGGGGATCCGGAATTTCGAGGAGGGGTCTATATATAGGCATAGAGGGAGCTAGAAGAGTCCAAATGAGGTGCGGTTTTCGGCCACGCGATCGTGATCGAACGCTCTAGATGATGGAGAGGGTTTTGGTGGGTTTTGGGCCAAATTGGAAGGGTGTTGGGCTGCAACACACACGAGGCCTTTTCGGTCCCTCGGTTAATCGTTGGAGCATCAAACGAAGTCCAAATGGTACGAAACTTGATAGGCGGTCTACCGGTAGTAAACCAAGGCCGCTTGGCAAGTCTCGGTCCAATCCGGAAATGTTTAATCCCCACACACAAAAGAAAGGTAGAAATGACCACCGGAGGAGAACGGAGCGCCGGAATGCAAAACGGACAACGGGGAAAAATGCTCGGATGCATGAGATGAACACGTATGCAAATGCAATGCACATGATGACATGATATGAGATGCATGACAACGATAACAACACACGGAGAACAAAACCCGAACCCGAGAAAATAAAATAACTTAACGCCGGAAACGGCAAGAGTTGGATTACATATTAGGTAAATCATATCCGGGGTGTTACATATAGCCAAGACGAAGTTAAAACCGCTTTGTTCCAGATGTTCCCAACAAAAGTGCCAGGGCCGGATGGGTTCCCAGCCCACTTTTTCCAAAGGCATTGGGATATATGCAAAGACAAGGTAACCAAAGTGGTTCTAAAAATTGGTGAAGGAAAGGAGTTAGCCGAGAGTATCAATGAGACAGTGCTAGTTTTGATTCCGAAGATAAAAAGCCCCACACTCCTCGCTTAGTTTCGCCCAATAAGTTTATGCAATGTCCTTTACAAGATAGCATCCAAGGTGATCTCTAACCGTATAAAGGTAGTTTTACCTGATATAATATCAAAGGAGCAATCAACCTTTGTTCCAGGGAGGTTAATCACCGATAATATCATAACAACATATGAATGTTTACATTTTATGAAGAGGAACAAGGCAAAAATACACCAGTCATGTGCGCTGAAGCTTGACATGATGAAGGCATATGATAGACTGGAGTGGTCATACCTACGGGCAATTATGCTCAAACTTGGCTTCACCAACATATGGGTGGACATTGTGATGAGTCTGGTGACCACGGTAAAATTTTCTGTCATGTTTAATGGTAAGAGATTGGAAGAGTTTATACCATCAAGAGGAATAAGACAAGGGGACCCAATATCTCCCTACTTGTTCTTGCTAGCAGCAGAGGGCCTGTCGTGCCTACTTAAATCTAGAAGAGAGTCATCCAACTTGCAAGGTATATAGGTGGCATCATCGGTGCCACCGGTAAACCATTTGTTTTTCACTGATGACAGTCTGCTGTTTTTCAAGGCAAACGGTGAGGGAGCTAATGAGGTGAACCTGGTTTTGGATCTGTATTGTCAGGCCATAGGGCAGCACATTAATCATGCTAAATCCTCTATTTCTTTAGCAAGGGGTGCCTGATAGTACAAGATGGGAAGTTAAAACCAGTCTAAATGTCCAGAACGAAACTTTAAATGAAAAGTATCTTGGGATGCCATCGGACATTAGAGGGTCTAAGAATGGTGCTTTTAAATATCTCAAAGATCACCTATGGAGCAAGATTCAGGGATGGATTGCGAAGGCCCTATCATCAACTGGAAAGGAAGTTCTTGTTAAATCTGTCGCCCAAGCAGTGCCGGTTTTCTCTATGTCTTGTTTCAAACTCCCTAGAGGTTTATGTGAGCATTTGAACATGATGATCAGAAAGTTCTGGTGGGGTCTAAAGATGGCAAGCGGAGGACACATTGGGTATCCTGGAAAACAATGACACAACCTAAAGGTATGGGAGGTTTAGGTTTCAAAGATTTTGAGCTATTTAATCTAGCAATGCTAGCCCGCCGGGCATGGCGATTATTGCAGAATCCAGGGTCCCCAAGTGGCCGAATTTTGAAAGTTGTTTACTTCCCAAACACCATAATTCTGGAAGCTGTTTTGGGAAATCATCCAAGCCAAATCTGGATGGCTATAATAAAGGGAAGGGACACTCTGAAACTGGGTTTAATCAAACGAATTTGCAATGGAACTACAACGAACATATGGAATGATAATTGGCTGCCACGGGATGAGATGCTACACCCATATGGTTGTATCTCACATAAGCGGCCCACTCTAGTGTCCGAGCTGATTGATCCAACGTCTGCAACATGGATCAGACAATGAGTGGAGGAGGTCTTTATGCCAATGGATGTTTCGGTTATTCTCGGGATCCCCCTATGCATAAGAAATATCTCAGATTTTGGGAGTTGGAATTTCAAAAAGAATGGCAATTTCTTGGTGAAGTCAGCTTATAGAATGCTTGTTTCAACCATGCAAAGGAGGGAGGCATGGCTTGATGGCACCGCTGGCTTGTCCCGGACGAACATGGAAGAGAAGTCATGGAAAACTCTTTGGAATACTAAGGTTCTAGGGAAGGTCAGGATGTTCTTATGGCGCCTCTCTAATCATTCGATACCCACGAACGATGTTAGGGCCCATAGACATATGACAGATTCAGCAGCATGTGGCATTTGTGGATCTCCAGATTCATGGAAGCATTCTCTCGTCAACTGCACTATGTCACGATGCATATGGGCACTAGTTGATGACGAATTAGCACAAAAATTAGCAGAGACCACAGAAACCAATGCCAAACAATGGATCTTTACGTTGATGGAACTATTATCTCATGACATGTTTGTCAAGCTCTCTGTTACGTTGTGGGTGACCTGGTCATCGCGTAGGAAGGCCATCCATGAAGGCATATTTCAAATCCCCCATGCAACTTACTTGTTTATCACCCGGTTCATCGATGAGCTATCAATTGTCTCTGAGAAGCTGAAGGAAATATGCCCTAGAGGCAATAATAAAGTCGTTATTTATATTTCCTTATATCATGATAAATGTTTATTATTCATGCTAGAATTGTATTAACTGGAAACTTAGTACATGTGTGAATACATAGACAAATAGAGTGTCACTAGTATGCCTCTACTTGACTAGCTCATTGAATCAATGATGGTTATGTTTCCTAACCATAGACATGAGTTGTCATTTGATTAACGGGATCACATCATTAGAGAATGATGTGATTGACTTGACCCATCCGTTAGCTTAGCACGATAATCATTTAGTTTGTTGCTATTTGCTTTCTCCATAACTTATACATGTTCCTATGACTATGAGATCATGCAACTCTTGAATACCGGAGGAACACTTAGTATGCTATCAAACGTCACAACGTAACTGGGTAACTATAAATATGCTCTACAGGTGTCTCTGATGGTGTTTGTTGAGTTGGCATAGATCATGTCGGATCTCGGGTTCCGGTAAAACCCACAAGGTTCAAACACTGGGGTGCGCACGAAGATCTCCCCCTACCAACTCACGCCCTCAACCTCGCCACGATCTCAAAGGCAAGCTTGACGAACTCGCAACACAAGAGACACAAGATTTATACTGGTTCGGGCCACCGTTTCGGTGTAATACCCTACTCCAGTGTGGTGTGGTGGATTGCCTCTCGAGCTGAGGATTAACAGTACAAGGGGAAGAACAGCCTCCTGAGGTGAGGTGTTCTTGTGCTTGGTGGGTGTGAGGATGGGTTGGATCTAGTCCAAGATGAGATGACTGAGGCTCCGTTCTCCTACTGTGGTGGCTAATCCTATTTATAGAGGCCCTGGTCCTCTCCCCAAATATTGAGCGGGAAGGGAGCCAACAATGGCCAATTTGAAAGGGGATAGCTAGTACATGTTATCCTGACAAAAGCAGTCTTCGTCTGCCAAAGGCTCTGGTGGTGATGCCGCCTTGGGCTCCATGGTGACCTCCATCTTGCCGTCTTGCTGGTCTTGGTCTCGTTGCATCGATATGGAAACCTTTTCTTGACGCCTCGGTACTCCTCGCCTGCGCTTGCCTCCTTAGCACCAAAGAGGAAACAAGGACACTGTGCGCGCTAGCGCTTGCCTGGTCTCGATCGTCATGTCTCACGTCATTGGAACCTCGTGAGGTTTGCCTGGCCTTGATCTCTCCGCCCCTCGCGAGCCAGCCTGGTGAGGCCGCTCCCAAGGAGGTCTTGTGTCGTCCGCCTTGCGAGGCTTGGCCCCTCGCGAGGGTCTTGAATGCTTGTTGAAGATGGGCCATACGGGCCTGCTTGTAGAGCCATGCCGTGGGCCGCAGGCAGGCAAGTCTGGGGACCCCCGTTCCCAGAACACCGACAGTAGCCCCCGGGCTTAAGGCGCGCTCGGGCTTGGCTTCGAGGCGAAGCCAAAGGGCAAGTGCGGAGCGCCGTGGGCCCCAACAGCCTGTGGCCCTGGTCAACGCGTGGCAGTTGATTGGACATGGGCGTCTCTGCTTCCCCACGCTGCCTTGATACCCGCCTAGCTAGGCGGCCACCGCGGTCTACATGGTTTCCCTCTCGTTGTTGCGGCGCACTCCCCAATTCTTCTGCTTCCTCGAAGCTCAGCCTCTTCTCCCGATCCGATCTGAGCTCAATGCTCCCATTGCCATGGCACCGGACCAGTCAGAGAAAGGGAAGAGTCCCCTGTCCTCCGTCGAGCTACGCCCGGCCACTGAGCCTGTCGTTGGCAGGTCACTGGTGCTCAACCAAGAAGCCATGGACAAGGTGTGTCCCATGCTCGCCTCCAGCTTCAATGAGTGGGGAGGGTGGTGGCTTGGCCCGCATCTTGTGCTTGTATCGACCGGACAACCACCGAGGTCCCATTCTTCATCGGCGCCCTTTGGGCTGGCCTGGTTCCACCTTTCTCCGCCTTCTTCAATGCAGTGCTTGCCCATTATCAGATCCACATGCTGCACCTTGATCCCCAATCTGTGACCCTTCTTGCCGTCTTCGCCTTTGTTTGCGAGGCCATGATGGGCATTGCTCCTTCCGTGGCCCTTCTCCGCCACTTCTTCTCGTTGCACCTGATTGATCCTCGGCGGAGCGCGGGGTGCCTGAGCTTCCAGGCCGTGGTGACGACGGTAGGCGCGGGGATTGACTTCGAGCTTCCACCATCTACGAGCGAGTTTTGGACATGGTGGGTATTTGTTGATGTCGGAGTGCTCAACCCTTTGCTCCATTCCCCGTTGGTGCCTGCCATTCCCAACTCCGGTTGGTGCCATCAAAGGCTCACCGATTCGTGCCTTGTCCCTGTCTGGCTCAAGCTGAAGGGGCTAAAAGACCTTGGCGTGACTGCGCCTTTGGTGGTGAAGGAGTTCGTCCGACGCCGGGTTGCTCCGCTTCAGCGCCATTCCCGACCAATGCGGGCCTTGCTCAGCAGCAAGGACCACATGAGACTTCAGGAGTCTGGGCTCCCCCTTGAGGCGCGGCGAACGGTGCTCAAGGTCCTGATGGGTGTCCCGTTGCCAGATGACATGCCGGTGAAGAGTTTCCTGCTGTATCGCTGCTTGAACAAGGTGGAATTTGTGGAGCGTATGCCCTCCTTCGATGAGTAGGGGCTGCGTCCAGTCGGTCTGGTGGGGCCCCGTGAGAACCCCGTCGACATGGTTCCCCTCCTTGCCGCTGGCGTCGAGCTCACCCCAAGTGTGGATGCAGGGGGAGAGCACTGCTGGAGGCTGATGGCGCAGGTGCCGAGGTGTTGATGCCGCCTAGGGCTCCCGAGGTGTCATGCTCGGGAACTCGTGATTCTTGCCCTGGGGCGACAGTTGAGGGGGCGATGCAGCCCGCGACTCCCGAGGCCGAGGCTCCTGAGGCCTCGGCAGGTCGCTGCGAGGCAGAGCCCGATAGCTCCCCTCAGCTTGACGCTCCTGAGGTTGCCCCTTCGAGCGCTTCTCCGGTTGTGCCTCATGTTGGCCGCCATGTCCAGCGCTTCGGTCGGCTTTGTGTGGACTTCGAAGAGCTCCGCAAGAGGAAGGGGTCCCCAAGCCGCGGCAGCGGCAGCTTCAGGCCGTTAAAACAGAGAAAGTACATCACTGTTGACGAGTAAGTACCTTATCTTGGTGATTCTCCGCATGTTGCTTCCCTTCCTGACGATGTCTCTTCAGGATCCCTTCTGCCAAGGCCGCGGAATCTCCTGAGAAGCAACCTCCTCTCGCCTCATTTCTCCCGCTAGACTTGAGCGCTGCAAGACCGCGCGGTGCTCACGACGTGGAGTCAACCGGGGAAGCCAGCCCGTCGACGAGGCGTCTTGAGCTCACACCCTCGCTGTATTTCCTTCGCGGTCTTGCTTGGAATACAGCATGTTGGGGAACGTAGTAATTTCAAAAAAAAATCCTACGCACATGCAGGATCATGGTGATGCATAGCAACGAGAGGGGAGAGTGTTGTCTATGTACCCTCGCAGACCGTAAGCGGAAGCGTCTATCAATGCAGTTGATGTAGTCGTACACCTTCACGATCCATCCCGATCAAGTACCGAATGTACGGCTCCTCCTCGTTCAACACACGTTCAGCTTGATGGCGTCCTCGCCTTCTTGATCCAGCAAGAGGGGCGAAGTAGTAGATGAGTTCCGGCAACACAACGGCGTGGTGACGGTGTTGGTGAATAACAATCTCCGCAGGGCTTCGCCTAAGCACTATAAAAACTATGACGGAGGATAAACTAGAGGGGATGGGGTAGCTGGCACACGGCTAGGTGTTTCTTGATGTGTCTTGGGTGCTAGCCCTACCCCTCTATTTATATGTTGAGCCTTGGGGTCAAAACTTGGAGTAAAAGCCTCCACAAAGTTGGTTTCACCCGAAAAGCAAGAGTCCTTCTCGGACTCCAGGGCCAAACGCCACAATCCTTGGTGTCTGGCCCAGACGCCATGGGCCTCAGCGTCTGGCCCAGGGCCAGACGCCAGGGTCTCCGGCGTTTGGCCCCTTGGCCTCCGCAAAACTCCTTTTGCACCGACTTATAGCCCCGTGGGCCTGACCCCTTGGCCTAACCATATCATCCAATATATGAATCTTTACTTCCGGACCATTACGGAGCTCCTCGTCATGTCTGTGATCTCATCCGGGACTCCGAACAACATTCGGTTACCAACATACATAACTCATAAATACTATATCGTCAACGAATGTTAAGCGTGCGGACCCTACGGGTTCAAGAACTATGTAGACATGACCGAGACACTTCTGTGTTCAATAACCAATAGCGGAACCTGGATGCCCATATTGGCTCCTACATATTCTACGAAGATCTTTATCGGTCAAACCGCATAACAACATACGTTGTTCCCTTTGTCATCGGTATGTTACTTGCCCGAGATTCGATCGTCGGTATCCTAATACCTAGTTTAATCTCGTTACCGGCAAGTCTCTTTACTCGTTCTGTAATACATCATCCCGCAACTAACTCATTAGTTACAATGCTTGCAAGGCTTATAGTGATGTGTATTACCGAGTGGGCCCAGAGATACCTCTTTGACAATCGGAGTGACAAATCCTAATCTCGAAATATGCCAACCCAACAAGAACCTTTGGAGACACCTGTAGAGCACCTTTATAATCACCCAGTTACGTTGTGACGTTTGGTAGCACACAAAGTGTTCCTCTAGTAAACGGGAGTTGCATAATCTCATAGTCATAGGAACATGTATAAGTCATGAAGAAAGCAATAGCAACATACTAAACGATCAAATGCTAAGCTAACGGAATGGGTCAAGTCAATCACATCATTCTCCTAATGATGTGATCCCGCTAATCAAATAACAACTCATGTCTATGGTTAGGAAACATAACCATCTTTGATCAACGAGCTAGTCAAGTAGAGGCATACTAGTGACACTATGTTTGTCTATGTATTCACACATGTATCATGTTTCCGGTTAATACAATTCTAGCATGAATAATAAACATTTATCATGATATAAGGAAATAAATAATAACTTTATTATTGCCTCTAGGGCATATTTCCTTCAGTCTCCCACTTGCACTAGAGTCAATAATCTATTTCACATCGCCATGTGATTTAATACCAATAGTTCACATCACCATGTGATTAACACCCATAGTTCACATCGTCATGTGACCAACACCCAAAGGGTTTACTAGAGTCAATAATCTAGTTCACATCGCTATGTGATTAACACCAAAAGAGTACTAAGGTGTGATCATGTTTTGCTTGTGAGAGAAGTTTAGTCTACGGGTCTGCCACATTCAGATCTGTATGTATTTTGCAAATTTCTATGTCAACAATGCTCTGCACGGAGCTACTCTAGCTAATTGCTCCCACTTTCAAAATGTATCCAGATTAAGACTTTAGAGTCATCTGGATCAGTGTCAAAATTTGCATCGACGTAACCCTTTACGACGAACCTTTTGTCACCTCCATAATCGAGAAACATATCCTTATTCCACTAAGGATAATTTTGACCGTTGTCTAGTGATCTACTCCTAGATAACTATTGTACTCCATTGCTAAACTCAGTGTAGGGTATACAATAGATCTGGTACACATCATGGCATACTTTATAGAAACTATGGCTGAGGCATAGGGAATGACTTTCATTCTATTTCTATCTTCTGCAGTGGCCGGGCTTTGAGTCTTACTCAATTTCACACCTTGTAACACAGGTAAGAACTCTTTCTTTGACTGTTCCATTTTGAACTACTTCAAAATCTTGTCAAGGTATGTACTCATTGAAAAAACTTATCAAGCGTCTTGATCTATCTCTATAGATCTTGATGCTCAATATGTAAGTAGCTTCACCGAGGTCTTTATTGAAAAAACTCCTTTCAAATACTCCTTTATGCTTTCCAGAAAATTCTACATTATTTCCGATCAACAATATGTCATTCACATATATTTATCAGAAATGTTGTAGTGCTCCCACTCACTTTCTTGTAAATACAGGCTTCACCACAAGTCTGTATAAAATTATATGCTTTGATCAACTCATCAAAGTATATATTCCAACTCCGAGATGCTTGCACCAGTTCATAGATGGATCGCTGGAGCTTGCTCACTTTGTTAGCATCTTTAGGATTGACAAAACCTTATGGTTGCATCATATACAACTCTTCTTTAATAAATCCATTAAGGAATGTAGTTTTCATATCCATTTGCTAGATTTCATAAAATGCGGCAACTGCTAACATGATCCGGACAGACTTTTAAGCATCGGTATGAGTGAGAAAATCTCATCGTAGTCAACACCTTGAACTTTGTCAAAAACCTTTTTTCGACAAGTCTAGCTTTGTAGATAGTAACACTACTATCAGTGTCTGCCTTCCTCTTGAAGATCCATTTATTTTCTATGGCTTGCCGATCATCGGGCAAGTCAACCAAAGTCCACACTTTGTTCTCATACATGGATCCCATCTCAGATTTCATGGACTCAAGCCATTTTGCGGAATCTGGGCTCATCATCGCTTCCTCATAGTTCGCAGGTTCGTCATGGTCTAGTAACATGACTTCTAGAACAGGATTACCATACCACTCTGGTGTGGATCTCACTTTGGTTTACCTACGAGGTTCGGTAGTAACTTAATCTGAAGTTACGTGATCATCATCATTAGCTTCCTCACTAATTGGTGTAGTAGTCACAGGAACAGATTCCTGTGATGAACTACTTTCCAATAAGGGAGCAGGTACAATTACCTCATCAAGTTCTACTTTTCTCCCACTCACTTCTTTCGAGAGAAACTTCTTCTCTAGAAAGGATCCATTCTTAGCAATGAATATCTTGCCTTCGGATCTGTGATAGAAGGTGTACCCAACTGTCTCCTTTGGGTATCCTATGAAGACATATTTCTCCGATTTGGGTTTGAGCTTATCAGGATGAAACTTTTTCACATAAGCATCGCAACCCCAAACTTTAAGAAACGACAACTTTAGTTTCTTGCTAAACCATAGTTCATACGGTGTCGTCTCAACGGATTTAGATGGTGCCCTTTTAATGTGAATGCAGTTGTCTCTAATGCATAACCCCAAAACGATAGTGGTAAATCGGTAAGAGACATCATAGATTGCATTATATCAAATAAAGTACGGTTATGATGTTCGGACACACCATTACGCTGTGGTGTTCCAGGTGGCATGAGTTTGTGAAACTATTCCACATTGTTTTAATTGAAGACCAAACTCGTAACTCAAAAATTCGTCTCTGCGATCAGATTGTAGAAACTTTGTTTTCTTGTTACGATGATTTTCCAAATCACTCTGAAATTCTTTGAACTTTTCAAATGTTTCAGGTTTATGTTTCTTCAAGTAGATATACCCATATCTGCTCAAATCATCTGTGAAGGTCAGAAAATAACGATACCCACCGCGAGCCTCAACACTCGTCGGACCTCATACATCAGTATGTATTATATCCAATAAGTCAGTTGCTCGCTCCATTGTTCTGGAGAACGGAGTCTTAGTCATCTTTGCCCATGAGTCATGGTTCGCAAGCATCAGCTGATTCATAATCAAGTGATTCCAAAAGCCCATCAGCATGGATTTTCTTCATGCGCTTTACACCAATATGACCTAAACGGCAGTGCCACAAATAAGTTGCACTATCATTATTAACTTTGCATCTTTTGGCTTCAATATTATGAATATGTGTATCACTACGATCGAGATCCAACAAACTATTTTTATTGGGTGTATGACCATCGAAGGTTTTATTCATGTAAACAGAACAACAATTATTCTCTGACTTTAAATGAATAACCGTATTGCAATAAACATGATCAAATCATATTCATGCTCAACGCAAACACTAAATAACACTTATTTAGGTTCAACACTAATCCTGAAAGTATAGGGAGTGTGCGATGATGATCATATCAATCTTGGAACTACTTCCAACACACATCGTCACGTCACCCTTAACTAGTCTCTGTTCATTCTGCAACTCCCAGTTACTACTCTTAGCAACTGAACCAGTATCAAATACTGAGGGGTTGCTATAAACACTAGTAAATGACATATCAATAACATGTATATCAAATATAGCATTGTTCACTTTGCCATCCTTCTTATCCACCAAATACTTGGGGCAGTTCCGCTTCCAGTGAGCAGTCTCTTTGCAATAGAAGCACTTAGTCTCATGCTTAGGTCCAGACTTGGGCTTCTTCACTTGAGCAGCAACTTGCTTGTCGTTCTTCTTGAAGTTCCCTTTCTTTCCCTTTGCCCTTTTCTTGAAACTAGTGGTCTTGTTAATCATCAACACTTGATGCTCTTTCTTGATTTCTACCTTCATCGATTTCATCATCATGAAAAGCCCGGGAATCATTTTCTTCATCCCTTGCATACTATAGTTCATCACGAAGTTCTACTAACTTGGTGATGGTGACTAGAGAATTCTGTCAATCACTATTTTATTTGGAAGATTAACTCCCACTTGATTCAAGCAATTGTAGTACCCAGACAATCTGAGCACATGGTCACTGCTTGAGCTATTCTCCTCCATCTTTTAGCTATAGAACTTGTTGGAGACTTCATATCTCTCAACTCGGGTATTTGCTTGAAATATTAACTTCAACTCTTGGAACATCTCATATGATCCATGACGTTCAAAACGTCTTTGAAGTCTCGATTCTAAGCTGTTAAGCATGGTGCACTAAACTATCAAGTAGTCATCATATTGAGCTAGACAAATGTACATAATGTCTGCATCTGCTCCTGCAATAGGTCTGTCACCTAGCGGTGCGTCAAGGACATAATTCTTCCGTGCAGCAATGAGGATAATTCTCAGATCACGGATCCAATCCACATCATTGCTACTAACATCTTTCAACTTAGTTTTCTCTAGGAACATATCAAAAATAAAACAGAGGAGCAAAACGCGAGCTATTGATCTACAACATAGATATGCTAATACTACCAGGACTAAGTTCATAATAAATTAAAGTTCAATTAACCATATTACTTAAGAACTCCCACTTAGATAGACATCCCTCTAATCTTCTAAGCGATCACATGATCCATATCAACTAAACCATGTCCGATCATCACGTGAGATGGAGTAGTTTTCAATGGTGAACATCACTATGTTGATCATATCTACTATATGATTCACGCTCGACCTTTCGGTCTCTAGTGTTCCTAGGCCATATCTGCATATGCTAGGCTCGTCAAGTTTAACCTGAGTATTCCGCGTGTGCAAAACTGTCTTGCACCCGTTGTATTTGAACGTAGAGCTTATCACACCCGATCATCATATGGTGTCTCAGCACGAAGAACTTTCGCAACGGTGCATACTCAGGGAGAACACTTGTACCTTGAAATTTAGTGAGAGATCATCTTATAATGCTATCGTCGATCTAAGCAAGATAAGATGCATAAAAGATAAACATCACATGCAATCAATATAAGTGATATGATATGGCCATCATCATCTTGTGCTTGTGATCTCCATCTCCGAACCACCGTCATGATCACCATCGTCACCGGCGCGACACCTTGATCTCCATCATAGCATTCTTGTCGTCTCGCCAACTTATGCTTCTACGATTATCGCTACCGCTTAGTGATAAAGTAAAGCATTATAGGGCGATTGCATTGCATACAATAAAGCGACAACCATATGGCTCCTGCCAGTTGCCGATAACTCGGTTACAAAACATGATCATCTCATACAATAAAATATAGCATCATGTCTTGACCATATCACATCACAACATGCCCTGCAAAAACAAGTTAGACGCCCTCTACTTTGTTGTTGCAAGTTTTACGTGGCTGCTACGGGCTGAGCAAGAACCATTCTTACGTACGCATCAAAACCACAACGATAGTTCGTCAATTTAGTGTTGTTTTAACCTTCTCAAGGACCGTGCATAGCCACACTCGGTTCAACTAAAGTTGGAGAAAATGACACCCGCCAGCCACCTATGTGCAAAGCACGTCGGTAGAACCAGTCTCGCGTAAGCGTACGTGTAATGTCGGTCCGGGCCGCTTCATCCAACAATACCGCCGAACCGAAGTATGACATGCTGGTAAGCAGTATGACTTGTATCGCCCACAACTCACTTGTGTTCTACTCGTGCATATAACATCTACGCATAAAACCTGGCTGGGATGCCACTGTTGGGGAACGTAGTAATTTCAAAAAAATTCCTATGCACACGCAGGATCATGGTGATGCATAGCAACGAGAGGGGAGAGTGTTGTCTACGTACACTTGTAGACCATAAGCGGAAGCGTTTATCAACGCGATTGATGTAGTCGTACACCTTCACGATCCGTCCCGATCAAGTACCGAACGTACGGCACCTCCACATTCAGCACATGTTCAGCTCAATGACGTCCTCGCCTTCTCGATCCAGCAAGAGGGGCAAAGTAGTAGATGAATTCCGGCAGCATGATGGCATGGTGATACGTCTCCGTCGTATCTACTTTTCCAAACACCTTTTCCCTTGTTTTGGACTCTAACTTGCATGATTTGAATGGAACTAACCCGGACTGACGCTTTTTTCAGCAGAATTACCATGGTGTTATTTATTGTGCAGAAACAAACGTTCTTGGAATGACCTGAAACTTCACGGAGCAACTTTTCATAAAATATGAAAAATACCTGCAAAAGATGAAGGCCAGGGGGCCCACCACCTCTCCACGAGGGTGGGGGCACGCCTGCCCCCCTAGGGCACGCCCCCTACCTCGTGGGCCCCCTGTTGCCTCTCCGACTCCAACTCCAACTCCATATATTGTGTTTCGGGGAGAGAAAAATCGAAGAGAAGAAATCATCGCGTTTTACGATACAGAGCAGCCGCCAAGCCCTAAAACCTCTCGGGAGGGCTGATCTGGAGTCCGTTCGGGGCTTCGGAGAGGGGAATCCGTCGCCATCGTCATCATCAACCATCCTCCATCACCAATTTCATGATGCTCACCGCCGTGCATGAGTAATTCCATCGTAGGCTTGCTGGACGGTGATGGGTTGGATGAGATCTATCATGTAATCGAGTTAGTTTTGTTAGGGTTTGATCCCTAGTATCCACTATGTTCTGAGATTAATGTTGCTATGACTTTGCTATGCTTATTGCTTGTCACTAGGGCCCGAGTGCCATGATTTCAGATCTGAACCTATTATGTTTTCATCAATATATGAGTGTTCTTGATCCTATCTTGCAAGTCTATAGTCACCTATTATGTGTTATGATCCGTTAAGCCCGAAGTGACAATAATCGGGATACTTACCGGTGATGACCGTAGTTTTAGGAGTTCATGTATTCACTATGTGTTAATGCTTTGTTCCGGTTCTCTATTAAAAGGAGGCTTTATATCCCTTAGTTTCCGTAAGGACCCCGCTGCCACGGGAGGGTAGGACAAAATATGTCATGCAAGTTCTTTTGCATAAGCACGTATGACTATGTTCGGAATACATGCCTACATTACATCAACGAAATGGAGCTAGTTCTGTGTCACCCTAGGTTATGACTGTTACATGATGAACCACATCCGGCATAATTCTCCATCACTGATCCATTGCCTACGAGCTTTCCATATATTGTTCTCCGCTTATTTACTTTTCCATTGCTATTGCTATCATCACTACAAAATACCAAAAACATTACTTTTACTACGGTTACCTTTTGCTACTGTTATCACTACTATCATATTACTTTGCTACTAAACACTTTGCTGCAGATATTAAGTTTCCAGGTGTGGTTGAATTGACAACTCAGCTGCTAATACTTGAGAGTATTATTTGGCTCCCCTTGTGTCGAATCAATAAATTTGGGTTGAATACTTTACCCTCGAAAACTTTTGCGATCCCCTATACTTGTGGGTTTTCAAGACTATTTTCTGGCGCCGTTGCCGGGGAGCATAGCTCTATTCTTTGAGTCACTTGGGATATATATCTGCTTATCATTATGAAGAACTTGAGAGATCCAAAAACCAAGATCAATCCCTCAACTATGAGGGGAGGTAAGGAACTGCCATCTAGCTCTGCACTTGATTCACCTTCTGTTTTGAGTAAGCTTGCGACACCTACACCTGCTTCTGCTATTCGTTCTGATATGTCGCATGTTATTGATGATGCCACTTCTGCTATGCGTGATACTTATGGTGAAACTACCTCTATGCCTGATACTATTGTGCCAGTTAGTGATTTCTTGATGAACAACTTGCTAGGGCTAGAGAAATTGAAAATATTGAATCTAATGATACTGATGATGAAGAATCACTTGTTATTCCTAAGGGTTATGTTTTTGATCAAGAAGCTTCTTTAGCTATTTTAGCTTGCAAAAATAGAAATGAACTCAAAAGGTTATTAGCTAAATGGAGTAAGCAATCTCTAAATGCTAGAATGAAACCTGACCCTGCTTTTGCTACTTCACCTATCTTTGTTACTGATAAGGATTATGAATTCTCTATTGATCCTGATATTATTACTTTGGTTGAATCTGATCCTTTTCATGGTTATGAATCTGAAACTGTTGTGGCACATCTTACCAAATTGAATGATATAGCCACCCTGTTCACTAACGATGAGAGAACCCGTTACTTTTACATCCTCAAAATATTTTCGTTCTCATTAAAGGGTGATGCTAAGATATGGTTTAATTCTCTTGATCATGGTTGTGTGCGTAGTCCCCAGGATATGATTTATTACTTCTCTGCTAAATATTTCCCTGCTCATAAGAAACAAGCTGCTTTAAGGGATATATATATAATTTTGTGCAAATTGAAGAAGAGAGTCTCCCACAAGCTTGGGGGAGGCTTCTCCAATTACTTAATGCTTTGCCTGATCATCCTCTTAAAAAATGAAATACTTGATATCTTCTATAATGGACTAACCGATGCCTCCAGAGATTACCTGGATAGTTGTGCTGGTTCTGTTTTCAGGGAAAGAACACCGGATGAAGCTGAAATTCTATTGAACAATATGTTGACAAATGAAAATAATTGGACACCTCCGGAGCCAATTCCTGAGCCTATTCCTAAACCAACTCCGAAGAAGAGGGGTATTCTATTTCTCAGTCTTGAAGATATGCAAGAGGCAAAGAAATCTATGAAAGAAAAAGGTATTAAAGCTGAAGATGTTAACAACTTACCTCCTATTGAAGAAATACATGGTCTTAATTTACTGCCTGTTGAAGAAACATATAATCTTAATCCATTACCTATTGAAGAAACTCATGGTCTTGATAACCCGACACAGGCAGTAAAGGTAAACTCTCTCTACAGGCATGATAAAGCTGAAATCCCATTTACTAAATTTGCTAGCCCATGCTTAGATGAGTTTGATAAATTTATGGCTAAGCAAGAAGACTTTAATGCTTATTTTGGTAGACAATTGAAATACAATTCGAATATGCTTGAACACTTGGGTGATTATATGGCTAATGTTAAAGGTGAACTTAAACTTATTAGTAAACATGCTTCTATGATTACCACTCAAGTAGAACAAGTACTTAAAGCTCAAAATGATTCGCTCAATGAATTAAATAATAAGAATAATGATAATGTTGTTAGAGTGGCTACTAGAACTGGTAGAATGACTCAGGAACCTTTGTATCCTGAAGGTCACCCTAAGAGAATTGAGCAAGATTCTCAGAGAAATAATATAGATGTACCTAGTTCTTCTAAAAAGAAGAAAAATAAAAATGATAGGACTTTGCATGCTTCTAGTGATCCTATTGTTGAAACACGTGAGAATCCAAATGATATTTCTATTTCTGATGCTGAAACACAATCTGGTAATGAACCTGAAACTAGTGGTAATGTTAATGATAATGTTCATAATGATGCTCAACCTAGTAATGATAATGATATAGAAATTGAACCTGCTGTTGATCTTGATAACCCACAATCAAAGAATCAATGTTATGATAAGAAAGACTTTATTGCTAGGAAACATGGTAAAGAAAGAGAGCCTTGGGTTCAGAAACCCATGCCTTTTCCTCCCAAACCATCTAAGAAAAAGGATGATGAGGATTTTGAGCGCTTTGCTGAAATGATTAGACCTATCTTTTTGCGTATGCGACTAACTGATATGCTCAAAACCAATCATTATGCTAAGTACATGAAAGATATCATTACAAATAAAAGAAAGATACCGGAAGCTGAAATTTCCACCATGCTTGCTAATTATACTTTTAAGGTTGGAATACCAAAGAAACTTGGAGATCTCGGTGTACCAACTATACCATGCTCCATTAAAAGAAATTATGTTAAAACTGCTTTATGTGATCGTGGAGTCGGTGTTAGTGTTATGCCTCTCTCTTTATATCTTAGACTTGTTTTGAATAAGTTGACACCTACTGAAATATCTTTGCAAATGGCTGATAAATCAACTACTATACCTGTCGGTATTTGTGAGGATGTGCCTGTTGTAGTTGCAAATGTTACTATTTTAACGGACTTTGTTATTCTTGATATTCCCGAGGACGATAGTATGTCTATTATTCTTGGAAGACCTTTTTTGAATACCGCAGGGGCTGTTATTGATTGCACTAAAGGCAATGTCACTTTTCATGTTAATGGTAATGAGCATACGGTACACTTTCCGAGGAAACAACCTCAAGTTCATAGTATCAACTCTATTGGAAAAATTCCATCGATTATATTTGGAGGTTTTGAATTTCCTCTTCCTACTGTCAAGAAGAAATATGATATTCTTATTATTGGGGATGTGCATATCCCCGTTGAGGTAACATAGTGTTATTCGAAATTTTTCCGGTTCCATGTTATTCGGAATGAGTTCGTTAACAAGACTTGATCAACCTTGTTAGTGGATTCCTTTTGATGACCATGAGATGGATGAAACTAGAAGGCACAACCTTCTGTACCCCACTTTTAATTTCTGTTATTTATATTAAATAAAATAAAAATAAATATTTTTCTGTCTCTTATCTGATTATCCATGCAATATAAAAATACCCCTAAAATAAAAATTCTCCAACTGTCCTGTTTGATCTTTATGATAATTCTTACACTATGGACTTAGAGGATTTTACCACTGCATGCAAACGTCCACAATGGGGTAGTATAAGGGATCCTCGCAAATCTGAATTTAGAGATCTTCTTGCTAGCATAACGGTGGGAGAATCTAGAGATATTACACAAGCTACCATAGGGAGCATCACTTTCCTGCTATACATTATTTTGCTCTCTTCATAGGTAGATGCATCAATGGTAAAGATGAGGCATGTCACATGTGTGTCCCCGATCTCAGTATTCTTAGGAGTGCTGTGTTAGGAGACCAATCTTATAATTTAGGAGCCATTGTTGCACATAGGTTGCATCTTAATAGATTTAATGGAGATTTCTTTGGAGGAATTTATGCAACCCGCATAGCTAAGTTTCTTGGTGTAGCCATACGTGAAGATGATATTGAATTACCACCTGCTTACCTAGACTTTAATGCTATGGTTCACCACCAGTTTGTTGAGAGGAATGAATCACCTCTCCAGTATCGACTAATCTTTGACAGACGCCGTGCTATCCATATTACTCTCCCTGCTCCTGCCTTCTTTGATTATCAGGAAATAGGAAGGTATACCATTACCAGAGAGGAGGCAGATGAGTACAAGAGGAGAGCGGAGGCCGCTCGTCGCCACGCTGCAGCCCAGCAGGCGATAGCCGCTGCATCGCAGTACGACCCCAGCTACTATTATGGATATCCACCAGGCCAGCCATGGCCATAGACCAACTTAGGCCAAACACCTAAGCTTGGGGGAGTACGTATTTCCCACCGACATTACATTTATGTTCACACACTCATTGCTAGATGTCGGTGCTCATACTTTTTCATTGTATCATCCATGCTAGTTTATTTCCTTTTTCATGCTTTCTTCTTGTGTGTTTAATAAACCTTAAGAAAAACCAAAAAAATTAGTTGTAGCTTTTAATCAGTTTAATTTCCATGCTTGTAGTAGTAATTAAAAAGAAACCCCAAAAATATTTCCTGTTCTTCTTTTGCTTGTTGGGAGCTTTCCCGTGTAAATAGTTTTATTTCTTTTCTTTTCTTTGGGGGTCGATGGGAGAAGACCATAATCAAATTGTTGAAATGGCTCTTATATGCATTATTGTTTATCTGACAAAAGAGCCCATATTGCCTTGTCTTCTCCTGTTTATTGAATGTCTGCAGATTCCAGCTTAGTCCAATGCACGTGCACTGTTATTATTATTCACATCATTCGATCGTGCAAGTGAAAGGCAATTATGATGATATATGATGGACTGGCTGAGATGAGAAAAGCTAGTATGAACTCGACCTCTTTTGTTTTTGTAAATATGATTAGTTCATCGTTCCTGATTCAGCCTATTATGAATAAACATGTTTGCAATGACAACTAGAGATCATAGTTTCTTGTGCCATGCTTGATTAGCTATGAGTTATAATGGTTTACCTTGCGTGCCAACATGCTATTGAAATGGTTATGATGTGGTATGATAGGGTGGTATCCTCCTCTGAATGATTTAAGTGACTTGACTTGGCGCATGTTCACGCATGTAGTTGAAACAAAATCCACATAGCCTTCACGATATTTATGTTCATGGTGGATTATATCCTACTCATGCTTGCATTCGGTGTTGATTAATTTTAATGCATGTTCATGACTGTTCTCGCTCTCTAGCTGGTCGCTTCCCAGTCTTTTGCTAGCCTTCACCTGTACTAAGCGGGAATACTGCTTGTGCATCCAATCCCTTAAACCCCAAAGTTATTCCACATGAGTCCACTATACCTACCTATATACGGTATCTACCTGCCGTTCCAAGTAAATTTGTATGTGCCAAACTCTAAACCTTCAAATAAATATCCTGTTTTGTATGCTCGAATAGCTCATGTATCAACTAGGGCTGTCTGTATCTTCCATGTTAGGCGGGTTATTCTCAAGAGGAGTGGACTCCGCTCCTCACTCACGAGATAAATGTCAGTGTCAAAACCGGTGGATCTCGGGTAGTGGGTCCCGAACTGTGCGTCTAGGCCGGATGGTAACAGGAGGCAGGGAACACGATGTTTTACCCAGGTTCGGGCCCTCTTGATGGAGGTAAAACCCTACGTCCTGCTTGATTAATATTGATGATATGGGTAGTACAAGAGTAGATCTACCACGAGATCAAGGAGGCTAAACCCTAGAAGCTAGCCTATGGTATGATTGTTGTATATGGAGTTGATTGCCTACAGACTACAACCCTCCGGTTTATATAGACACCGGATAGGGTAAGGGTTACATAGAGTCGGTTACAATGGTAGGAGATCTTGAATATCCGCATCGCCAAGCTTGCCTTCCACGCCAAGGAAAGTCCCATCCGGACACGGGACGAAGTCTTCAATCTTGTATCTTCATAGTCCAGGAGTCCGGCTGAAGGTATAGTCCGGCTGCCCGAACACCCCCTAATCCAGGACTCCCTCAGTAGCCCCTGAACCAGGCTTCAATGACGACGAGTCCGGCATGCAATTGTCTTCGGCATTGCAAGGCGGGTTCCTCCTCCAAGTCCTTCATAGAAGATTGTGAACACCAAGAGTAGTGCCCGACTCTGCAAAATAAGCTTCGACATATTGCCACAGAGAGAATAATATCAAATCTGCTGACGTATTCCGCAGTGCATCATCACACTACAGCCAAGTCCTTCACTCGAATCGTTTTCACTTTTCCACCTCGGCGTGTTTTGCGAGGCGGTTTCCTTGGCACGTCTTGTCAAAGCAGAGATCGTGTGCCCCCCTTTTATGGGATTCTCATCAATACGGACGTGGGTAACCCAATCGTGCCCGTTAGCATGTTTTCTCGATTAAAGGCGAGTCCCAAACGGTTACGGGGAGGGCTCCTGGTATTCAACCTCTTATAAAGAGACCAGGGCCTTACTCCTTTTCTCCAATCCCAAAACAAGTTCGCCCGTCGCCTCGAGTTCCAACACCCTAGGCTCCAGATTCCGGGCGCCTCAGACCTTCGATAATGTCCGGTTCCGACCTTCAAGGCCGATGGATGCCCTCCTCTGTCACGGAGGAGGACGTGCTAAAGTTGAGAGAGGCTAAGTTCTTGACCGCCGAAATTTTGCACAGGTTGCCTGCTCAAAGGCAGGCTATCCCCAGTCCCCAACCCGGTGAGAGCATAGTGTTCGTGTCTCACTTGCTTCGGGGGTTAGGCTTCCTGATGGACCCCTTTGTGAGGGGACTGCTGTTTTATTACGGGCTGGAATTCCACGACTTAGCTCCGGAGTCCATCCTCCATATCTCCTTGTTTATCGTTGTATGCGAAGCGTTCCTCCGTGTTACCCCTCACTTTGGATTATGGCTCAAGACTTTCAAAGTGGAGCCGAAGATGATCAAGGGACGGCACGCAGAGTGCGGAGGCGCTGTTATAAGCAAAAATGCTGATGCTCCATGGCCCGAGGGCTCCTTTCAAGAGGAGCTAGGCTTGTGGCAACAAGAGTGGTTTTATATCACCGCTTCCCGGAGCACCAAGTGGGTGGCACTTCCTGCCTTTCGCTCGGGTCCCCCCACCACGGCTAGCGTCATGGGTTAACGGAGGGTTAGATTGGGGTTTGCCCAAAGACGTGCCCCTGTTACAGGGCCGAATTAAGGATCTCTTGGAAGAAGACCTCAGCTTGGTCAAGGTGACGCAGGTCATGCTGATTCGCCGAATATTTCCCGACAAACGTCGCCCCCTTCGCCTGTGGGAGTTTAATCCAGAGGGACCGCGAGCTCACCAGAACTTTATGGGCACAACGCCCGCGGAGATGTATAGACTGTTCTTCGGATCACAAGAGATGTGTCCGGATTTAAACGAGGACGGAGGCCTAAGCTGCAATCGCCCGGATACTCAAGTAAGCAACCTTGTGCCCGGACCTTCTATCCGTATAATTGTCATAAACTTGCCCCTAAAAGAGCCGTCCTTTTAAACAAGAGTGGATAACGAAGGCAAAGTTGATCAGGTGTCCGGCTCCCCTTCCTGAAACCAGGCCAGATCCCGTGCTGGTCAGGATGCTGGAGATAATGCCTTTGGAGGGGGAGGACAAGGAAGCTATGGCCTCCTCGAAGGAGGCTGCTCCGAAGGGAGGAACCGACAATTCCTCTCCTAAGGGGAAGAAGAGAGCCGCCTCTGATGACCCGGAAACCATGGCCTCGAAACGGGGGAGAAAATCCTCGTCAGAGGGTTCGACGCCGGGGAGTTCCTCGGCCGGACTACGCCCTCAAGGGGATCAGCCCTCCAGCGAGCCGTAAGTGGAGAAAAGTTTTTCCTTTTGAGGGATGAGGGAAGTCCTTGATTTATATCTGAGAAGATTAACCAAACCTTTATCTTGTAGCTCGGACCTCAACCCTTCTCAATAGAGCTCGTCTTCGGGGGATCTCCTTCCGGAGATGATGGAGAGCGGGACGCCTCCCCCTGCCGTGCCGCCTAGCAAGGCGGGCGACCCTGAGGTGTCGTCGCAGAGGGTTTCTCCAAATCTGGCAGGGGCGGAAGGTGGCTATGCGGCCCCCCGAGGTTCTCCGCGTCCGGCCTTCGAAAGAGGTCATGGGACGAGCCCGACACCGTCTGGTGCTCGGCCGGAGGAGCTAAAGATTCTGCTGGGGCGAGCTTCTATCTCAGAGGAGCACCGCACATTGATGGGCATGGTGATTGAAAGGATTTCATCCGTAGAGAGCGGATTGTATGAGGCCGTCAAAAGTTTACTGACGGGTTTCGAGGTACATTAGATAATGTATACTTTTGTCAGTTGCGCATGAGTAAGATGCGCCCTGTGTAGATAGTAGCCCCTGAGACTCTGCGCGTCGTCAAGAAATGACGACATGCAGAGGATCATAATCCCAGGTCTAAGATGTCGCCTTTGAATGTAGGTGGTAGGGTGTCCGGAATCGAGCCAAACTAACGATTTTGCCGAACTAAAGCGGCAACTGGACGTGGCAGATGCCGACATCACGCTTGTCAATAAGCGGCTTGATGAGGCTCATGGTATGTAATTCCTCGGGCGGCATCAGGTAAGAACAGTTTTATGCCTATGTCTTACGATGTGTGTGCTTGACGCAGATGGTGCGACCGCCGTGGAGAGTCTTAGGGCAGAACTTGCCCGAGCTAAAGAACAAGCCAGCGAAAGTGATGCGGCCACCAGGAAAGCCCTTGAAGAGCTGAGAGCCGAACAGGCTGCTCATTGCCGAAGCAAGGAAGAGATGGCCGAAAAGTTAAAAAGCGCTACAGACCGTTGCAGACTTCTTGAAAAAGAAGACTAGGCGAAACAGACGGACTTAGAGAAGGCCGTTGCCAATGCCAAGGACGCGCGCTCTGCGATGAGAGCTGCGAAGGAGGAGCTGCGTCAGGCCGAATAGATTGCGGCTGGAAAGCCCTTTATGCTGCGAAGGAAATTTTGTGATCCGAAGTTTGCTCCATTGGACCGGATGTGGAGTGTGGAGGATACCTATCTAGACTTGGCAGCGAGTGCTGCTGATGCGACCCAACACTTTCGAGATCAGAAAGATCGCGAAGTGGAAAAGCTTTTTTGGTCGCAGTTTCACAATCCAGAGCGTCCACTGACAATGGATGATCATTTGGATCAATGGGCCGAACTGAATAGGTTGTCTGGACTCGCCATGAAGTACGTCATGGGTCACATGTGGCCGGGGAGATCGGAGCCGAAGAGTTATTTCAGCTTGGTGCAGCAATTCCTTGATGCGGTGCCGCGTATAAATGCAATGAAGAGGTCAGCATGCATAGAGGGCGCTAGGATGGCTCTTGCCCGTGTTAAGACATACTGGGCAGAGATGGAGACCACCGTTGTTGCGTCCCGAGATTCGGACAAAAGCCGAGTACCCTCCGAGCACTATTTTCAGGAAGTTCTTGAAGGCGCTCGTGTATAGAGACGCAGTGCCCGAAAGATGCTATGTTATGATAGCATATGTAATTATAAAGTAATATTTTGATAAACTGTAGTGGCCTTTTTATACTTGTGCCTCCAAGTATTGGGAACACCTCCTGTGCGGCAGATATATATATATATATATATATATATATATATATATATATATATATATATAGAATCTGAAAGATGGCAGTCGTTGGCTTCAGCCCCCACGCACATAGTGCGGGGGTGCTCGCAGAAGACGCATTTTCACACTTAACCCAACGTCTTGGTCCTACAAAGGAGGTGATAGCGCAGCGGGCCAGGCAACCGGACTATAATGCTTTAACACTTTCACTTAGCCATAGGAGTTTGACAGTGAGACTATTTAGGTAGTCCCTTGGTGGCAACTGCGCTCGTCCGAGTTCGGGGCGCGTATGTGCCTGACCGGGAAGCGGCCCTTTGTTAAAGCGGAGGAATCCGATAGATTCCGATAGGTCATCGAGTGGCTGACCAGTCTCACGCTACATCATGACAGTCAGTTTTCGGCTTTCTCTACTGAGGTGCTCGCCCGGCCGAACCGGGGCACAATCACAGTAGTTCTCTTGGTGCTACCTTAGCCGATAGAGAGGAACATAAGGTAGCCGAACTCAGGAGCCGGGCAACCCAACATTTGACCAAAGACATGATTCGGAGCTGATGCATATAATGCCAAAACTCGCGACGCCGAACACTCCCTAAGGTGTTCGGTCTTTATGAGTGCGGGCGAAACAACACTCTTTATTAAAAAAGCCCCTAGTGTCCAGGTACGTGCAAAAATTCTGACGTGGCCACATGCCAAGACGCCAGCCTCCTCCTTGGTTATATCATAAAGGAAAAAACCAGGGGGTGTGTAGCAACAAGACACAGTAAAAAAGGTTTACGCAGGGTCTTAATCTAAAAAGAATCCTTTAGGACGGGTCCCTACTGCACGTCTGTGCCTGTGTATCCGTTGTGCCGTATCCTGGACGGGCACCGCATGACGTTCATCTGTAAAAGAGAGGAACTGAGTTGAAAATGGGTCGTGCCGAAAAAGTTTAAAATAAGCAAAGTATAAAGTAAGATATATAAGATTGAGCTTTATTGTCTTTTATTGTATATGCGTGGAGCCCCTAGTGCGGGGGTATATGGCTTCTAGGCCTGCATCAATGATGATTTTGCACCGAACTCATCTATCCGCGTTCGTGGTCTTGAATGCCTATTTCGAAGTTTTTTGGCCGGTGAGGCCATTTTGCTGTGGGGCTGTCAAAGCGGCCGCACAGTCCTCCGCTTGGGGAGGCGCACTTTAGTGCTTCCCCTTCAAAGAGATGATGCCTCGTGGACCGGGCATCTTAAGCGTAAGAGATGCATAATGCGGTATTGCGTTAAAGCGAGTGAAAGCTTCGCGTCCCAGTAGTGCTTGATAGCGACTTGAGAATGGGACGATATGGAAGGTCAGCTTTTCACGGCGGAGGTTATCGACAGAGCCGAATATGACTTCGAGCCGGAGAAAACCCATACAATGGGTGTCCGGACCAGGTATTGCCCCTTGAAAGGAGGTTTTGCTGCGGCGGATACTTGCTGGGTTTATCCCCATGTGCTGGATTGTATCCTGATATATCAGGTTTAGTCCACTGCCGCTGTCCATAAGGACATTTGAAAACTGGAGTCCGCCAATTATTGGATCGAGTATCAAGGCAGTCCAGCCTACATTCTTGATATTCCTAGAATAATCTAGCTGATCGAAGATGATCGGTTTTGACAACCAGTGGCAGGACCCTTTGGGGATGGGCCGTGTGGTGCGTACCTTTTCGGGCGCCACACGTTTTATTATGTGAAGTGAATTCACTGTTTTTACTTCTTGTGGGAAGTTCTTTTGTTTCCTGGTGCTCTGCTTTTGGGGTTCGTCCTCGTCTTCGCTTGGTGTGTCGAGCCCCTTGTGTTCGGCATTGAGTCTGCTGGATTGTTTGTAAACCCAACAGTCTCTGTGGGTATGGTTAGCAGGCTTCCCGGGAGTACTGTGTATCTGACATATCCTGTCCAGGATTTTATTTAGGTTGGATGGATCGTCCCTATTATCCTGGGGGGGGGCGATTTTTCCTGATTTTGTCGTGAGCCTTTGAATCCGGCATTGACTGCCGTGCTCTTCGGACTTTTGTCCTTAGTCCAGTGACGGTCCTTGTTGCATCGCGGTTTTCCGTTTCCATCCCTAGTTTCGGATGTACTTGGGTCGCTGGGGCTGCACCTTGCCAACCAGCTGTCCTCCCTGCACAAAAGCGGGTCATGAGGCTTGTTAGTGCGGCCATTGTTCTTGGCTTTTCTTGGCCGAGGTGTCTGGCGAGCCATTCGTCTCAGACGTTATGCCTGAAAGCTGCTAAGGCTTCGGCGTCCGGACAGTCGACTATCTGATTCTTTTTAGTGAGGAATCTATTCCAGAACTGCCGAGCTGATTCTCCGGGTTGTTGAGTTATGTGACTAGGATTGTCTGCATCCGGAGGGCGGACATAGGTCCCTTGAAAGTTTGCTCAGAAAGCATCCTCGAGCTCTTCCCAGCTTCCAATTGTGTTTTTGGGAAGGCTTTTAAGCCAATGCCAGGCTGGCCCTTTAAGCTTAAGGGGTAGATATTTTATGGCGTGGAGATCATCTCCTCTAGCCATGTGTATGTGGAGGATATAATCCTCGATCCAAACTCCAGGGTCTGTTGTTCCATGATATGCCTCTATGTTTACGGGTTTGAATCCCTCTGGGAATTCATAGTCCAGGACCTCATCGGTGAAACATAGGGGGTGTGCGGCGCCCCTGTATTTGGGTGTGCCGGATTCTGATGATGGCTTCATAGTGTTGCTTACGAGAGCTTGCTTTCTTGGCCCATAAATGGACCTGACTGGGCCATGATGCGAATCCTTAAGTGGGTCGCATGCCGATTTAGGTGCGGTGCCGCTTGCCGCTTTATGGGGTCGTCTATCCGACCGTGTGGCTTTTTCATTTTTTGAATGCGAGGGCTCTAGGGCCTCTTCGTCGAATTCAGGTAGCAGCTTTCTTTTCGGATAGCTTTTAGTGCGGCGACTGTCGCCGTACTTATCTGTGGTATTGATTACTTTGCCCCATCTAATCCGGAGTGCATCTTCCGCTGTTTTTAGCTTCTGCTTCTGCTTTTTTAGGCTGCGTGCAGTTGCAACGAGCCTCTCGTGGAGATTCTTCTGCTCCATAGGTTTATTCGGCGTGAGGTCGTCCGGAATGCCATTTTCGCCGGAGGAGGGATGTTCGGTTTCTCTATCCGTGTTGACCTGTTCGGACGGTTGCTCTAAGGTCTGCTCGTCGTCTACCGGCTCGTCCTGCTCTATGGCTGGGTTTTTGTCGAGGCGGGGCTTGGGTCAGCGTTTACGCTGACGCTTTGATTGCTTTTCGGGGGGGGGGGTCGATCTCCCGTCCCATCCCCTTTTTCCTCGTTGTCGCTTCCTTTAGGGGTATCCACCATGTACACATCGTGAGATGAGGTGGCTGTCCAATGCCCTATGGGCGTTGGTTCGTCGGTATCTCCTGCGTCGTCATCCATGTTGTCGATGTCTCCGGAGTCGAAGTTGAGCACGTCGTTTAAATTGTCGACAGTGGCTACCAAGTGGGTGGTGGGTGGGCTTTTGAATTTCTTCATCGTCCGTATCCCATCCTCGCTGACCGTAGTTCGGCCAGGGCTCTCCTGATAAGGAGAGAGACTTGAGAGAGTTCAGGATATCGCCATAAGGCGAGTGCTGAAAGATGTCTGCGGCAGTGAACTCTATTATCGGCGCCCAATCGGATTCGATCGGCAGGGGCGCGGGGGGTTCGGAGTTCGGAAAGGAGTCCGGATCCTCGGAGTCACGGATCATGCAGAGTGCGGGGCTAGCGTTCGGCTCGATCGCCTTTGAGATTGAAGCCCCCGAGGTGACGTCCAACCGCTCATCCTCGATTGGCGCAATAGGCTCCGAGTTAGGGGTCAGAACCGATGTGTGTGCGGCCTCCAGGACACTGTCCGGAGGCAGAGCTAGATCATGCCCCTCGAGATAGTGCAGCGCGCTTGGCCGTGGCTCGAACCCGTCGAAGATCAAGTCTCCGCGGATGTCAGCCGTGTAGTTTAAGCTTCCAAACCTGACTTGATGGCCAGGGGCGTAGCTTTCGATCTGCTCCAGGTGGCCTAGCGAATTGGCCCGCAGAGCGAAGCCGCCGAAGACGAAGATCTGTCCGGGGAGAAAAGTCTCACCCTGGACCGTATCGTTGTTGATGATCAAAGGAGCCATCGGGCCTAAAGGCGACGACACAGAGGAACTCTCAATGAAAGCACCAATGTCGGTGTCAAAACCGGCAGATCTCGGGTAGTGGGTCCCGAACTGTGCGTCTAGGCCAGATGGTAATAGGAGGCAGGAAACACGATGTTTTACCCAGGTTCGGGCCCTCTTGATGGAGGTAAAACCCTACGTACAAGAGTAGATCTACCACGAGATCAAGGAGGCTAAACCCTAGAAGCTAGCCTATGGTATGATTGTTGTATATGGAGTTGATTGCCTACGGACTACAACCCTCCGGTTTATATAGACACCGAATAGGGTTAGGGTTACATAGAGTCGGTTACAATGGTAGGAGATCTTGAATATCCGCATCGCCAAGCTTGCCTTCCACGCCAAGGAAAGTCCCATCCGGACACGGGACGAAGTCTTCAATCTTGTATCTTCATAGTCCAGGAGTCGGGCTGAAGGTATAGTCCGGCTGCCTGAACACCCCCTAATCTAGGACTCCCTCACCCAGTCCCATGCTTTATGCAAACTAAATCAAAATAATTGCAAACAAAACTGCCCCTGGGACTCTTGTTAGTTGGAGGCACTCGTTGTTTCGAGCAAGCCATGGATTGATGCTTGTTGGTGGAAGGGGGAGTATAAACTTTACCATTCTGTTTGGGAACCGCCTATAATGTGTGTAGCATGGAAGATATCGCCATCTCTTGGTTGTTATGTTGACAATGAAAGTATACCGCTCAAAATATTATTCACCTCTATTTCAAAACCGAGCTCTGGCACCTCTACAAATCCCTGCTTCCCTCTGCGAAGGGCCTATCTATTTACTTTTATGCTGAGTCATCATCTTCTTATTAAAAAGGACCAGTTGGAGAGCACTACTGTCATTTGCATTCATTACTGTTAGTTTACATTGAGTATGACTTGACTGGATCTCTTTTACCATGAATTACAATGTCTAGTCAGTCCTTGGTCTTTAAAGGTTCTCTGCATTTATGTTTTGCGGTCTCGGAAAGGGCTAGCGAGATACCATCTTGTTATAACATATTATGATTGTTTTGAGAAAGTGTTGTCACCCGAGATTTATTATTATTGCTCGCTAGTTGATTATGCTATTGATATGAGTAAACTTGAGACCTATGCGTTATTGTGAATGTGGTTAGTTATAATCTTTGCTAAAAACTTGAATGCTGGCTTTACATATTTACAACAACAAGAGCAAACAGAGTTTGTAAAAGTTTTTCTTCATCACTTTCAGTTTATCAACTGAATTGCTTGAAGACAAGCAAAGGTTTAAGCTTGGGGGAGTTGATACGTCTCCGTCGTATCTACTTTTCCAAACACTTTTACCCTTGTTTTGGACTCTAACTTGCATGATTTGAATGGAACTAACCCAGACTGATGCTGTTTTTAGCAGAATTACCATGGTGTTATTTATGTGCAGAAACAAACGTTCTCAGAATGACCTGAAACTTCACGGAGCAACTTTTCAGAAAATATGAAAAATACCCGCAAAAGATGAAGGCCAGGGGGCCCACCACCTCTCCACGAGGGTGGGGGGCGCACCCCCCTACCTCGTGGGCCCCCTGTTGCCTCTCCGACTCCAACTCCAACTCCATATATTGTGTTTCGGGGAGAAAAAAAATTGGAGAGAAGAAATCATCGCGTTTTACGATACGGAGCCGCTGCCAAGCCCTAAAACCTCTCGGGAGGGCTGATCTGGAGTCCGTTCGGGGCTCCAGAGAGGGGAATCCGTCACCATCGTCATTATCAACCATCCTCCATCACCAATTTCATGATGCTCACCGCCGTGTGTGAGTAATTCCATCGTAGGCTTGCTGGACGGTGATGGGTTGGATGGGATCTATCATGTAATCGAGTTAGTTTTGTTAGGGATGCTTAATGCTTGTCACTAGGGCCCGAGTGCCATGATTTCAGATCTGAACCTATTATGTTTTCATCAATATATGAGTGTTCTTGATCCTATCTTGCAAGTCTATAGTCACCTATTACGTGTTATGATCCGTTAACCCCGAAGTGACAATAATCAGGATACTTACCGGTGATGACCGTAGTTTGAGGAGTTCATGTATTCACTATGTGTTAATGCTTTGTTCCGGTTCTCTATTAAAAGGAGGCCTTAATATCCTTTAGTTTCCGTAAGTACCCCGCTGCCATGGGAGGGTAGGACAAAAGATGTCATGCAAGTTCTTTTCCATAAGCACGTATGACTATGTTCAGAATACATGCCTACATTACATCAACGAACTGGAGCTAGTTCTGTGTCACCCTAGGTTATGACTGTTACATGATGAACCACATCCGGCATAATTCTCCATCACTGATCCATTGCCTACGAGCTTTCCATATATCGTTCTCCGCTTATTTACTTTTCCATTGCTATTGCTATCATCACTACAAAATACCAAAAACATTACTTTTACTACTGTTACCTTTTGCTACCGTTATCACTACTATCATATTACTTTGCTACTAAACACTTTGCTGCAGATATTAAGTTTCCAGGTGTGGTTGAATTGACAACTCAGCTGCTAATACTTAAGAGTATTCTTTGGCTCCCCTTGTGTCGAATCAATAAATTTGGGTTGAATACTTTACCCTAGAAAATTGTTGTGATCCCCTATACTTGTGGGTTATCACGTGGTGATGGTGTTGGTGAATAACAATCTCCGCAGGGCTTCCTCTAAGCACTACGAAAACTATGACGGAGGATAAACTAGAGGGGACAGGGTAGCCGGCACACGGCTTGGTGTCTTTTGATGTGTCTTAGGTGCTAGCCCTACCCCTCTATTTATATGTTGAGCCTTGGGGGTCGAAACTTGGAGTAAAACCTCCACAAAGTCGGTTTCACCCGAAAAGCAAGAGTCCTTCTCGGACTCTAGGGCCAAATGCCACAATCCTTGGCGTCTGGCCCAGACGCCATGGGCCCCCCTGGCCTCCGCAAAACTCCTTTTGCACCGACTTATAGCCCTGTGGGCCTGACCCCTTGGCCTAACCATATCATCCAATATATGAATCTTTACCTCCGAACCATTCCGGAGCTCCTCGTCATGTCCGTGATCTCATCCAGGACTCCGAACAACATTCGGTTACCAACATACATAACTCATAAATACTATATCGTCAATGAACGTTAAGCGTGAGGACCCTACGGGTTCGAGAACTATGTAGACATGACCGAGACACTTCTCTGGTCAATAACCAATAGCGGAACCTGGATGCCCATATTGGCTCCTACATATTCTATGAAGATCTTTATCGGTCGAACCGCATAACAACATACGTTGTTCCCTTTGTCATCGGTATGTTACTTGCCCGAGATTCGATCGTCGGTATCTTAATACCTAGTTTAATCTCGTTACCAGCAAGTCTCTTTACTCGTTCTGTCATACAACATCCCGCAACTAACTCATTAGTTACAATGCTTGCATGTCTTATAGTGATGTGCATTATCGAGTGGGCCCAGAGATACCTCTTTGACAATCGGAGTGACAAATCCTAGTCTCAAAATACGCCACCCATCAAGAACCTTTGGAGACACCTGTAGAGCACCTTTATAATCACCCAGTTACGTTGTTACGTTTGGTAGCACACAAAGTGTTCCTCCGATAAAAGGGAGTTGCATAATCTCATAGTCATAGGAACATGTATAAGTCATGAAGAAAGCAATAGCAACATACTAAACAATCAAATGCTAAGCTAACGGAATGGGTCAAGTCAATCACATCATTCTCCTAATGATGTGATCGCCTTAATAAAATGACAACTCATGTCTATGGTTAGGAAACATAACCATCTTTGATCAACGATCTAGTCAAGTAGAGGCATACTAGTGACACTATGTTTGTCTATGTATTCACACATGTATCATGTTTCCGGTTAATACAATTCTAGCATGAATAATAAACATTTATCATGATGTAAGGAAATAAATAATAACTTTATTATTTCCTCTAGGGCATATTTCCTTCACAGCAAGCGTGCCAAGGGTTCCTCCCCTGGTCGTGGATGGCGGCTGGCTGGCTTCGGTCTTGGGCTCCTCTTCAAGCAGCAGGCCTCCACTCGTTCGGGCTCCTCGCGAGGCCTGGCCTGCAACTGGGCAGGCGCCAATCCCAGGCCCACGCTGAAAGGGGGCGAGCTGCTTCGGGCCCCATCTGCGGTCCCCACGGTGGAGGACAGAGTCAGCAGTATGCGCAAATCGGCGCACGAAAGGAATGTCGTCCGCCATGAGCTCTTTCGGGAGGCGATGGGCGCGATGAACCGACTTGGTGAAGAACTCGTGGCCGTGGATGCGTGATACGTCTCCAACGTATCTATAATTTTTGATTGTTCCATGCTATTATATTATCTGTTTTGGATGTTTATGGGCTTTATTATACACTTTTATATTATTTTTGGGACTAACCTATTAACCCAGTGCCCAGTGCCAGTTTTTGTTTTTTTCCTTGTTTTAGAGTATCGCAGAAAAGAAAAATCAATCTAGACCAAAAGCCTCTGTAGCCACCGAAAACCAATCTAGACCCATTCTAGCACCCTGCCGGAGGGGGAATCCTTCTCCGGTGGCCATCTTCATCATCCCGGTGCTCTCCATGATGAGGAGGGAGTAGTTCTCCCTCGGGGCTGACGGTATGTACCAGTAGCTATGTGTTTGATCTCTCTCGCTCTCTCTCGTGTTCTTGAGGTGATACGATCTTGATGTATCGCGAGTGTCGGTGTCAAAACCGGCGGATCTCGGGTAGGGGGTCCCGAACTGTCCGTCTAAGGAGGATGGTAACAAGAGGCAGGGAACACGATGTTTTACCCAGGTTTGGGCCCTCTTGATGGAGGTAAAACCCTACGTCCTGCTTGATTATTCTTGATAATATGAGTAGTACAAGAGTAGATCTACCACGAGATCGGAGAGGCTAAACCCTAGAAGCTAGCCTATGGTATGATTGTATGTTGTCCTACGGACTAAAACCCTCCGGTTTATATAGACACCGGAGGGGGCTAGGGTTACACAAGGTCGGTTAGAAAGGAGGAGATATACATATCCGTATTGCCTAGCTTGCCTTCCACGCCAAGGAGAGTCCCATCCGGACACGAGACAAAGTCTTCGATATTGTATCTTCATAGCCCAACAGTACGGCCAAAGGATATAGTCCGGCTGTCTGGAGACCCCCTAATCCAGGACTCCCTCAGTAGCCCCTGAACCAGGCCTCAATGATGATGAGTTCGGCGCGCAGTGTTGTCTTCGGCATTGCAAGGCGGGTTCCTCCTCCGAATACACCACAGAAGAGTTTGAATACAAGGATAGTGTCCGACCCTGCAAAATAAGTTCCACATACCACCGTAGAGAGAATAATATTTCCACAAATCTAATCTGCTGACACGTTTTGGCAGCATGACATCATGCCATGGCCCGGTAATTATTCGAACCGTTTTTCTTTAACCAGCCCCGCACATAACGTGAGGCGGTTTCTTGACACGTCTTGTCAAAGCAGAGATTGTGTTCCCCTTATTACGGGATTCTCATCAATACGGGTGTGTGTAACCCAATGTGCCACCAATTACGGCGCTTGGGGGATAAGCGAGTTTTACCAGGCTAGTGGGGGGCGCATAGTTTCGTCCGCCCTTATAAAGGGATAAGGTCCCACCTTTTCCTACCCATGCCTTCTTCCTCCTTGCTCATCCATTCTCGCGCACTCGAGCTCTAACGCCCAAGTCCACATCCTTCTCCTCAACTCTCTCCAAACATGTCCAGAGCGGGAGGCAAGTGGATGGCCTCCTCCGTCACGGAGGGACACGTCAAAAAGCTACATGGAGCCGGATACTTAGCCGCGGATATCGCGCACCAGCTGCCAGTCGCGGGGCAGGTCGTCCCTACCCCGGAACCTCACGAAAGGGTGGTTTTCCTCCTCCACTTCGTCCGCGGACTGGGGTTTCCCCTCCATCCATTTGTTCGCGGCCTCATGTTCTATTATGGGCTGGACTTTCATGATCTGGCCTCGAATTTCATCCTCAACATCTCGGCGTTCATCGTCGTGTGCGAGGCCTTCCTCCGCATCCGGCCCCACTTCGTCCTGTGGCTGAAGACCTTCAATATCAAGCCGAAGGTGGTGGGCGGCCAACAAGCGGAATGCGGCGGAGCCATGGTGGGCAAAATGCCCAACGTTATATGGCTCGAGGGTTCCTTCGTGGAGACCATAAAGGGGTGGCAATCGGGGTGGTTCTACATCACCAAGTCGCGCGAACCAACTGGGTGGCAGCCCCCGAGTTTCGATCCGGAATCCCCACGCGACTCACTTCCTAGAAGGAGAAGGACCTGTCCTGGGGTTCATCGGTGGAGCTGGACGGACTCCAGAAGTGTATCCGGAACATGATAAGCAAGAAACTTAAGCTTGTCAACATAGTCCAGGTCATGCTCTTCTGCCGGATCCTCCCGTGTCAACAACGGGATTTCAACTTATGGGAGTTCGACCCGGCCCAGCACCAGACTCTAAGCGAGCTCTTCAACACGACGCATAAAGACGTCTGGAGGGTGCTGTTCAAGGGCGGAGAGGTCCCTCCTTCTCTTACCGAGGACCGCGGGCTAAGCGCGAAGCGTTCTGCGAATCCGGTAAGTTCTGTACATCTGGTAGGGTGTTTATTTCCCATAGCTTAACCATGTGCGGGGTCTGAGCTCCCATGCCTTCGACAGGACTGGGTGGAGACATCGGAGCAGATTAACTGTCCGGCCCCTCTGCCCGAAGACCCCACAGACGCTCTCCTGATGAAGATGCGGACTCCGGCTCCTTATGAGGTGCCGGAGAAGACCAAGAAGAAGGCCAAGGGAACCCGAAAGAGTTCCCGGCGCCAGGTGGTATCGGACTCATCGTATGATACCTCCGAGGCACACTCCTCCTGTGAAAACGAGGAGAAGGATGATGAAGATTCTCCCCGTCCAACCGGGGGAGAGAAGAAAAGGAAGGCCGCCCCAACCGGGGAGGCCGAAGGGTCCAAGAAGGGAAGGACTCTCCTTCTGGACTGCTCCACCATCGCCGTTGACGGCGAAGACGAGTGGCTGCTCAGGGCTAAGCCCCTGGCGAAGTCGTAAGTATTCGGATACCAGAGTAACTCATAGCATACCTTTGTTGCACTGCTTCTCCTAACATCGAATATGATTATGCAGTCCGCCCCAAGCCCATATCGATGTATCATCATCGGACGGTTCCTTGGACTCGTCGAAGATGAATAGTGATACACTTCCAACCGCCTCCTCTCCTTTCCCTATGGAAAATGCCGAGGTATTGTCTCAAGGGGCACCGAGCCGGGGGGAGACAGTCCCGGGGGCGCCTCAAGGCGACCTTCCGGACTCTAGGAGCAAGGCTCCCGGGGGCTCCAAGTTCGGCTCTCAGCCGAACACCGTGCCGGAACCTCCAGTGGTTTCGGACTCGGGCAGGCGGCCCCCTTCCAAAAGGGGCAAGCCGCCCATGCCGGTGACCTATGTCCATCCAGAGGCACCGGACAACCTGCTGGGAGCGCTTCGCGGCGCTTCCATCCACGAAGAGCACCGCACTATTATGAGTGCGGTGATCAAGAAGGTTCAGTCCGCCAAGAGCGGACTGACTGAAGCCTGTGCCAGCCTTCTAACAGGCTTTGAGGTAAGTATTTAAAATATAGGAAAAATATTACCGCATAGATAGTAGCCCCTGATGCTCTGTTTGGTGTTCACAAAGAAAAGCCGAATAGAGGATCAAATAATATCTGCAGGAGTCTAATATAAGTATGTCTGTATGCGTATGCAGGCTTCGCTGCTAACCTCTGCCGCACTGACTGCGGAGGTCGCCGCACTGAAGCAGGACCTCGAGGGGTCCGAGAAAGAGCTCGGCCTTGCCAAGAGGCAGCTCGAGGAGAACAAAGGTAAGTAATACCTTGTCTATATATAAAAGAAAATGTGGTTGTGAAATGACAGGATCATCATGAATGTGCCAAGGGCCACGACTGAAGTGGCGACCCTGAAGCAAGCGCTGTCCGAGGCTGAAAACAAAGCGGCCAAGGACAACACCGAGCAGGAAAAGCAAGAGGCACGGGTGGGCGAGGTGCAGCAAGAGCTCCAGGCTCTTATGAAGAAGCACGAGGCTTTGGAGCTTGACTCGAAGACGCGAGAGTCCGAGCTTGCCGGGGCCCTCGAGAGCACAAAGAATGCCAAGGCTGAAGCCCAAAAGGCCCTCCAGAAGATTGAGGCGATGAGGAAGATAGCGGCGGGTAAGGCATTCAATATGCAAAGCAAGCATATGAAAGTAAATTACTTGTTACTTACCCGAGTCCGGAGCTCTCCAGGAGCATTCGCAGATTTGCCCCGCAGCATGTCGGATGCCACGAAATATTACCAGGCCGAGGAGGGAAGCTCGACGGAGAAGTTGTTCTGGTCTCAGTATACCGGGACCAAACACCCAATGCCTATGAGCGACCAGCTGAAGCAACTGGTCGAGTTGCACAAGGCGGCCGAACATGCCATGAGGGGCCTTATAGTCCGGATGTGTCCTGGCGACTCCCTTCCCAACAACTACTTCAGCCTAGTGAGGCGGCTTGTAGATGCCTGCCCACGGCAGGAGGTCATAAAGCGGTCCGTCTGCATCAAAGGTGCACGCCGGGCCTTTGCCCGTGCGAAGGTGCACTGGGCCAAGATGGACGCTGAGAAGCTAGTAAAGGAGGGGCCGCCATAGGGCAAGGAGCATCGCCACCTTGAGATGTATTATGAGGGTGTCCTGAAGGGTGCCCGTCTTGTGGCGGACGAGTGTGCGAAGGATGTAATTATTGAATGAACTTGCTCGTGTGATCCTGTATTATGAAAACTTGTTCATATGCGCTATGCAACGCTTGTTTGAATTTAAAATATTACCTTCTGTGCGGCTGTTTATCAAATCTGAGAGATGGCCAGTCGGCGGCTTCTGCCCCCATGCCACGAGTGCTGGGGTCTTCGGGATAAACCTGAGCACTCTTTTTCCCATTGTTGGGTCCTTCGAGGGAGGTGCTCAGCGCAACGAACAAGGCAATCGGACTATAATGCTTTATCACTCTCACTTAGCCATAGATGTCTACAATTTTAAATTTTGGCGAAGCCCCTAGTATTCGGAAGGCCGAATTTGGGGCACTATACACGCCTTAAGTCGGACAAAGCCGACTCCTCGCTCTAAGAGGCATAAGTCTTTAGGGACTCGAGACCTCTCGAACAGCGACCAACTCTCGCCTTATCATGATAGTCAGTTTTAGCTTTCTCTACTGAGGTGCTTAGCCTAGATGAACCGGGGCACAATCGCAGTAGTTCTCCCAGTGCTACCTTAGCCGATATAGCGGAACGTAAGGTACCAAAACATGGGAGCCGGGCAAACCCAACTATTGACCCAAGACATGATTCGGAGCTGATGCATATAATGCTATAAGTTCGGGGTGCCGCACTGTCGAAAGTGTTCGGACTTCTCACGCCGTATTATGGGGTATGCTTAAGCCCCTGCCGTATTGGCCGTACCAGAGTGTACGGGTGCTGAATGTCATGAATGAACATATATATATATATAAAAAGAAGAATAAGAATGCGATAATAGTCTAGTGCTATGCATTGTTTATTCAAAAAGGTGCGTCGAAGCAGAATGATACAAATAGTGCGATAAGCAAAAAGTAGGACTATTTGACATGTCCCCTCCAAGGGCAAGCTGAGGAATGGTATTTAAAGCAGGTATTTCACTCGTAATCAGAGACCACCTGGGAGTTTCGTGGTGCGATGTAGCTTTCTGCCTCCTTGGTTGTTGCATCGTGTGTCCGGCAACCATACTGCCGGACAGGGTTTCCAGAGATTAAAGTCCTGAAAGAGAAAAAAAATAACAAAGCGGGAAGCCCCTAGTGCGGTTGAGCCGCGTCTTGGGGCGCGCCGTAGTCGTGCCCCCTCCCAACCTGTGCCATGGTATTTTCAATGCGTAATTATGTGCGCGTGGCATGGATTTCGCCGTTTGGCTGGGACTGGGGCGGGGGCCACATTGCTATGCGAGCTCGGAATGTGCCAGGCAGTCTTGTTGCCGATTAATCCGGGCGCGCTTGAAGGTGTCCGGGTCTTTGATCGCCGAACTGGTGGATTGACTTAAGAGGCTGCTTTGCACTTCTGCTGCGAGGGCCGCAGTGTGCTCCTCCGTGCAGAGAGAGCGCTCTGTGTTTCCATTGACTGTGATGACCCCCCGAGGTCCTGGCATCTTGAGCTTGAGGTATGCATAATGCGGTACCACATTGAATCTCGCAAATGCGGTTCGCCCGAGCAGTGCATGATAGCCACTGTGGAACGAGACTATATCGAAGATTAACTCCTCGCTTCAGAAGTTATCCGGGGATCCGAAGACCACTTCCAGTGTGACTGAGCCTGTGCAATGGGCCTCTACACCTGGTATGAAGCCTTTGAAGATCGTTGTTGTGGGTTTGATCCTTGAGGGGTCTATACCCATTTTGCGCATGGTGTCCTGATATAGCAGGTTCAGGCTGCTGCCGCCGTCCATAAGGACTCGAGTGAGGTGAAATCCGTCGATGATTGGGTCTAGGACCAGTGCGGAAAATCCGCCATGATGGATACTAGTGGGGTGGTCCCTGCGATCGAAGGTGATCGGACAGGAGGACCATGGGTTGAACTTTGGGGCGACTGGCTCCAGCGCATATACGTCCCTTAGCGCACACTTCCGCTCCCTCTTGGGGATGTGGGTTGCGTATATCATGTTCACCGTCTGCACTTGTGGGGGGAACCTCTTCTGTCCTCTGGTGTTCGGCTGCCGGGGCTCCTCCTCGTCATCTCTATGTGACCCCTTATGTTTGTTTTCGGCATTTAACTTGCCGGCCTGCTTGAACACCCAACAATCCCTGTTGGTGTGGTTGGCTGGCTTGTCGGGGGTGCCGTGTATTTGACACGAGCGATCGAGTATACGGTCCAAACTGGACGGGCCCGGAGTGCTTCTTTTGAATGGCTTTTTCCGCTGACCGGGTTTAGAGCCTTTGTATCCGGCATTGACTGCCGTATCCTCGGTATTGTCACTGTTAATGCAGCGCTTGTGTTTGTTGCGACGTGACCTGCCATTGCCATCCTTGGTATCCGAAGTACCATGGTTCTTTGATATGTTATTGCTGCGAGCCAGCCAGCTGTCTTCTCCCGCGCAAAAGCGGGTCATGAGTGTCCTAAGGGCTGCCATAGATTTCGGCTTTTCCTGGCCGAGGTGCCGGGCAAGCCACTCGTCACGGATGTTGTGCTTAAAAGCTGCTAGCAGGGCCTCTGCATCCGGACAGTCGATGATTTGATTTTTCTTTGTCAGGAACCGTGTCCAAAATTGCCTGGCCGATTCCTCTGGCTGCTGAATTATGTGGCTCAAGTCATCAGCATCTGGTGGTCGCACATAAGTGCCCTGGAAGTTGTCGAGGAATGTGGCTTCCAGATCTTCCCAACAGCCAATGGATTCTGCTGGCAGGCTGTTGAGCCAATGCCGAGCTGGTCCTTTGAGCTTGAGTGGGAGGTATTTGATGGCGTGTAGATCATCACCATGGGCCATGTGGATGTGCAAGAGGAAGTCCTCGATCCATACCGCAGGATCTGTTGTGCCGTCGTATGATTCGATATTTACGGGTTTGAAACCCTCTGGGATTTGGTGATCCATTACTTCGTCTGTGAAGCATAGGGGGTGTGCAGCGCCTCTGTACTGGGCTATATCGCGATGCAGCTCAAATGAGTCTTGTCCGATGTGTTCGGCCCGGCCGGATTTACTTTTACTCTATCCTGCGTGACGGTTATCGTCTTGCATAGTGGCGCGCCCTCGTGATCCGTAGATCGATCTTGCGTGTTTTGCTTTGTCCTCCAATACGTCTCGCAGGTCTAGCATATTTCCCCATGCCTTGAAATTTTTATTTGAGTGGCGTTGGGGTGCGGGCTGAGCTTTTGGCTGGAATGCCTCTTTGTCGCGGCCACGAGGTGGCCGATCCGCCGCGTCATACGCTGGAGATGTAGGTTTTGGTGCTTCCTCCTCCAGTCGGAGTAGCAACCTGCGCTTTGGGTAACTCTTGGAGGGGCGTTCGAGTTTATATTCCTCGGCCGCAAGGACTTCAGTCCATCTGTCAGCTAGCAAATCTTGATCAGCTTGAAGCTGTTGTTGCTTTTTCCTAAGGCTATTTGCCGTGGCTATAAGCCGATGCTTGAAGCGCTCTTGTTCGACGGGATCCTCACGCACGATGAATTCGTCATCGTCGAGGCTTGCCTCGTCTTCGGAGGGAGGCATGTAATTATCATCCTCCGCCTCTCCATCTGCCGCTCTCTCGGGAGGGCTGGCTTCTCCATCCTCCTGCCCTAAATCTTGCTGGAGGGGATTCTTGTCGTCTTTGACACTGTCCGGAGTGCTATTATCTCCTGTGCCGGTGTCACCGCTTTTGCTTTGCGAGAGTTAGAGCAGCACCACTGAAGTCGGTGCTTGGGTTGCTTCTTGGAGGGGTAATCCTCCACTGTCCCGTCGCCATTGCCTTCTTTGGGTGTGTCCACCATATATATGTCATATGACGAGGTGGCTGTCCAGTGCCCTGTGGGCAGTGGTTCTTGTTCGCCTCCTGCATCGTCGTCCATGCCGTCGATGTCTTCGGAGTCAAAGTTGAGCATGTCGGTCAAATTGTTGACAGTGGCTACTAAGTGGGTGGTGGGTGGGCGGCGAATTTCTTTGTCCTCCGCATTCCAATCCCGCCGGACATAGTTCGGCCAGGACTCTCCTGACAAGGAGAGAGACCTTAACGAGTTCAGTATGTCGCCGAAGGGCGAGTGCTGAAAGATATCCGCAGAGGTAAACTTCATGATCGGCGCCCAGTCGGATTCGATAGGCACGGGCGCAGGAGGTTCAGAGTCCGTTGCCGGGGAAGGATCTGGCAGCTTGGCATCACGACTCTCGTGAAGGCTAAGGTCGATACTCGGCTCGATCGCCGCTAAGGATACGGCCTCCGTGGCGGGGTCTATCCACCCGTCCATGGATGGCGCAACTGGCTCCAAATTGAGGGTCGGAGCGGTTGCCGGCGCGATCTCCTGAACACTCTCCAATGGCAGAGCTAAATCATGCTCATCGTGATCATGTGGCGCACTAGGCAGGGGCTCTTATCCGTCGAAGATCAAGTCTCCGCGGATATCGGCCGTGTAGTTTAAGCTTCCAAACCTGACCTGGTGGCCAGGGGCGTAACTCTCGATCTGCTCTAGATGGCCAAGCGAGTTGGCCCATAGTGCGAAGCCGCCGAATACAAAGATCTATCCGGGGAGAAAAGTCTCACCCTGGACTGCATCGCTATCGATGATTGAAGGAGCCATCAAGCCTAATGATGATGACACAAAGGAACTCTCAATGAAAGCACCAATGTCGGTGTCAAAACTGGCGGATCTCGGGTAGGGGGTCCCGAACTATGCGTCTAAGGCGGATGGTAACAGGAGGCAGGGAACACGATGTTTTACCCAGGTTCGGGCCCTCTTGATGGAGGTAAAACACTACGTCCTGCTTGATTATTCTTGATAATATGAGTAGTACAAGAGTAGATCTACCACAAGATCGGAGAGGCTAAACCCTAGAAGATAGCCTATGGTATGATTGTATGTTGTCCTACGGACTAAAACCCTCCGGTTTATATAGACACCGGAGGGGGCTAAGGTTACACAAGGTCAGTTACAAAGGAGGAGATATACATATCCATATTGCCTAGCTTGCCTTCCACTCCAAGGAGAGTCCCATCCGGACACGAGACGAAGTCTTCAATCTTGTATCTTCATAGCCCAACAGTCCGACCAAAGGATATAGTCTGGCTGTCCGAAGACCCCCTAATCCAGGACTCCCTCAGCGAGTTTTGCTATTATAGTTGGATCTTATGATGTTTCTCCCCCTATACTCTCTTGTAATGGATTGAGTTTTCCCTTTGAAGTTATCTTATCAGATTGAGTCTTTAAGGATTTGAGAACACTTAATGTATGTCTTGCGTGGGATAACTATGGTGACAATGGGTTATTCTATTGATTCACTTGATGTATGTTTTGGTGATCAACTTACGGGTTCCGCCCATGAACCTATGGATAGGGGTTGGCACACGTTTTCGTCTTGACTCTCCGGTAGAAACTTTGGGGCACTCTTCGAGGTCCTATGTGTTGGTTGAATAGATGAATCTGAGATTGTGTGATGCATATCGTATAATCATACCCACGGATACTTGAGGTGACATTGGAGTATCTAGGTGACATTAGGGTTTTGGTTGATTTGTGTCTTAAGGTGTTATTCTAGTACGCACTCTAGGGCTGTTTGTGACACTTATAGGAATATCCCAACGGATTGGTTGGAAAGAATAAGTTTGAGGTGGTTTCGTACCCTACCATAATCTCTTCGTTTGTTCTCCGCTATTAGTGACTTTGGAGTGACTCTTTGTTGCATGTTGAGGGATAGTTATGTGATCCAGTTATGTTATTATTGTTGAGAGAACTTGCACTAGTGAAAGTATAAACCCTAGGCTTTGTTTCAACGCATTGCAATACTGTTTAGGCTCACTTTTATCATTAGTTACCTTGCTGTTTTTTTATTTTTTCAGATTACAAGAACCTTTATCTACCATCCATATACCACTTGCATCACCATCTCTTCGCTGAACTAGTGCACCTATACAATTTACCATTGTATCGGGTGTGTTGGGGACACAAGAGATTCTTTGTTATTTGGTTGCAGGGTTGCTCAAGAGAGACCATCTTCATCCTATGCCTCCTACGGATTGATAAACCTTAGTTCATCCACTTGAGGGAAATTTGCTACTGTCCTACAAACCTCTACACTTGGAGGCCGAACAACGTCTACAAGAAGAAGATTGTGTAGTAGACATCAATGCGCGCCTCATGGCCGAGGGTCTTCGGTTGGCGGAGGAGCGGCATAAGCTAAAGGTGGCTATCAACCTCGGGTGTCACCAGCGCGAGCTTGATAACGCGAAGGCCGAGGTTTCTCTCGCAGCCTCGCGAGAGGCCTGCTCTCGAGCTCAGGAAGAGGCCCGGGTAGCTGACCGCCGTTGCGAGGCTGCGGAGAAGCACGCATGGGAGCTCCAAGCCTGGAGCGCCTCCTTGGAGCAGCAAGTGGAGGTGCACAGAGCCTCCCTTGCGTCGTTGAGCACTACAAGAAATATGTCAACTTGTGACCACCACTATTGGTCACTGAAAGGTCAGAAATTTCCATTTGCGACCTTTTTGTGACCAAAAATAGAAGGTCAAAAGCTGGCGGTCATAAACTGACTATAGCGACCTTTCTTCTGGAATGGTCGAAGATGTTTACGACCAAAATATGTCCACTATAGCGTTTTGGTCACTAGCAACCTCCCCAGGCCACGTAGGCATCCAACGTGGCAAGCTGATGTGGCACAAGATTCAGCCCGGTCCAATTCAGTTTTCTACATGGGCCTAGCCCATTAATTCAGCCTTTCTATATTTTTTTCTGTCAATTTTTGGTCGACTTCATGGGCCTGGCCCAACATTGCAGCCTTTTTTATTATTGGGCCTTGGCCTTTTCGTCTAAATAATTATAATTTCCTTTTTTTATTAAATGGGTCCACCAGTCAGATGGGTCCCAGTTGTCAAGTTTGGGTCTGGTAAGTGAGTCCCATCTATCAGGCTCATATTCTTCATATTTCAACTAGTATTTAACTTGGCAGACAAAAGCACACATGATACTTCAAATAAGAGCAACCCGATCACGTTGCCAATACATATGACCATGTGTAATACAGTACTTTAAAAGATCTACATGTGTAACGAGCTCTACAAGTGTGATACAATACTGCTTTACAAGAAAATGACGACATGCCGGACTCGCTGGACAACCATAGTCAAGGCTGGGAACAAACAAAACGGCAACATGGCTTCCTCTGTCAGGGCTGTCGGTGCTGCTCCTTCCCTGCCGCCGCCGCACAGGTGAATTTCCTGCACAAGTGAAATTGGACTGAATCTGTAAACTTGTTTATACTCCTGGACTGTGTTTGGAATGAATTTGGAGTACAAGGAAACCAAAACAATATCTGGACTGTGCTTGGACTAAATTTGAGTACTCCTGGACTGAATTTGGACTGAATTTAACTGAAACAATGATCAGGACAATGAACAGTACACAAAACATTATAGTCCAGAACCATATGTGACGGACGGTACCCCAACATTACACAAAGGATGGTCAATGATCAAGACTAGTGTGCAATGATATATACCTTTGGTGACTGGGCTAGAATAATGGACCATAGCCTGAGGATCATGATGTTCGTCGTCTTGACGTACTCGTGCACCTTCTTCATGATGTGCTGTGCCTCCACTATACTCTCCATCGTCATCTTGTCCGAGGACTTGTCGATGATCACCTCTGAGCATATCTCACCTATCTTTCTCTGCTTGGCCCGGACCATCGCGCCCACCGCTAGTAGCAAGGATGCTGCCAGTGCATAACCCCCGACCCACTCGCTGCAATAGAAAAGATGAAACTTGCATATTATTCCAAGTCCCATTTTCAACTTGAGTACACACAAATATGTAACCAGGATTCAATGAAAATGATGCTTATAATCTTAATGATGCACTAAGCAGACTAACGGAAATATATATGGGAGGTATTCAGAAACATGTTTAATGGAAATATCCAGCTTGGAGATATTCAGAAGCATGATACTCCTAATCATGTACTTATGATGAGAATATTTATGCTTGCATGTTCAGAATATATACTCTACTCAGCTTTACTAAGAAATATAGTTAAATCTTGACAAGTTAAATCTTGTTCGGTCTTGTTAAATACTCCAAGCAACTAATCCTACTGCGACTGCATCTTGAGTATAGTTACTCCAAGCAACTCTCTCGGACGAGTACTAACTAGAAAGAGCACCATGGGGACGGGGAGGGTTGGATGGAAATCTCACCAAGATGAGGTCGAAGATGAACCAGGAGGTGCCAAAGAGGAACACGAACAAGGACAGCAGGAACGACATGAACTCCAGCCCTCTTCGACCAACCTCTGCACAAGCACAACCACACGCATGTATCATGATTCAGTAGTCAGCGCGTACACCAAACTGTTGACTGTGGATTTCAGAAATGTGTGCGTGCGTACCGTGAAGACGGCGATCCGCGAAGCTGATCGTGACATTGACGCAGGGCACGGCGATGGCGCCACGCCGAGATGCCACCGCCGAGGACGACGAGGGAGAGGACCAGGACCCCCGCTCGCAGTCGGTGGTGGCAACCAGGAACATACAAAGAGTACAAGAACAAACAAAGCTCATGGTTACACTTAATTCACATTTTCTAACTCTCTTTTTACATGTATAAGATGCTAGAAATAAGATGTAGAGTTTTCAAAAAATAATCAGCATACTTGCATTTTGCAGTGCTACTGTGTGCACTGGACAACAATCATTTATGGACTTAATTCAAAACACTTGTAACATAATAGAAGCAGGGTGAACAGGGTACCGCATTTGATACCAACTGAGAACACTTATTACATAACAAGAGAAGAGCAAAGTGAACTTAGTGTCGCAGTGTTGTTTAAGAGAGCGGCTCGTTCAATTTAAATTCACACCGAATGAGGCCAGAACCAACTTACATGATCTGGTATAAATCTACCAAATACCCTATTTCAGCAACATCACAGAACACACGAACTAAACCTAACATACAAGTTAGGTCACGACCAATATACATGACCTAGTAAGGAACCAAGGACCTTCAGTAGAAACCACCAAAACCTCGGCACGATCCACATAAACAATATTATTCTACCGTTTGGTTAAAGCTAGAACACTGCGACGCTGCATACATCTCCCTATGCAGCAACTAAAATCAAGTGTCTTTGCCATACACAAGACCAACACGGTACCAAAAATGATTTATTGCACAACCACGACAGTTAGTACCAGCCAGCACAGTTAAAGTTGCATCCACGGATCATGGCAACTGGAGAGAAGTGATATACCTCGTTGATGGCGAGCATCTGGCCATTGGCCTTCTTCACCTTCTTGAGCTTCCTCAGGAAGTACCTGCGCGCAAACAACCAAACAATCAAACACATAAGCGCCGACGAAACCAGCGCGCGAGGAAGATCGAGGTCGGGGGAGGAGACTGACCAGAACTTGGACTTGGCGCGGACCTCGTTGGTGGCCCAGAGCTTCGTGTGGTAGATCTTGGGCTGCTCATCGCCGGGGGTCGGCAGCGCACGACCCACCACCTGGTACTGGTGGAACTGCGCGCAAACACAGAGAGGACAGCCACGATGGGGGTAAGATCGATGGCACGGCAGATCTAGAGGACTGGGGGAGGACGGTGGGGCGGGGAAGAGAGAGA
>NC_041384.1:587707151-587767755 GCF_002162155.2 Triticum dicoccoides | reverse complement strand
GGAGGGTGGATGGAAGATGCCAGCTAGGGTTTCGCCTCAGGTGGGGTTGGTGGGGGAGGCGAGGAGCGACGACTACTGTTGGATCCGGGAAGATCCAATGGTGTTTTGTGCATGATCCGTGTGCCTTGTCCACGGACCAATCAGAATGCAATACAATATTATGACCAATTGAATTGGTCGTGATAAATTTAAAAATAAGATGTTAGATCATCTTAGCTATTTACTTGACCTGATACATTGGAAAAAATGAAACAAATGAAAAACCTTCTCATCATGTCATCAAATGTGACCTAGTTTTTAGAAGAAAAAAATAACAAAATAGTAATAAGGAACTTTTCATTTTCTTTGCACGAAATTCATTTTTCATTTTTCGAGTGCTCAAAATGAGTCTTTTTGTGAAGAACATACCAAATATTTGTTGCAAAATTGTATCAAATCATTTTTCTAAAATACTAGACCATATTTAATGTACAAATAACCAAATGGTTGGGTGTCAAAACTTTTAATCCACCTCTCGTGAAAAAGACAAATTTCCGCCGATTCAGTTGGAAGCGGGTCAAATTTGAACTACAGTTGCCTCATAGTTTGCTATTTATTTTTTCCAAAAATCATTTCTAGGTACATAAGTACCTATTTAATCAGAGAAACACCAAAAAATTTCCAAGATTCAACCACTAGCTAGGAACGGTCAAGCCCGCCGTTTTGACCACATTTTGAAACGGGCATAAAAAATTCAAAAAAAATTCAAAAAATTGGAAAACCTTCGCATTGTGTCATTATATGTGACCAAGTTTCCAGGAAAAATAATAAACTTGTAATACGGAAATTATTTTAGAAAAGTGTTCTCATAAATGAGTTATCATGTGTGAAGATTCATGGATTTCAACCCAAACGCTCAATCTCATGGTCACATTCATGGCATAGTTTGTTCAAATGATCTCATATTGTGCATAAGGGTGCATCTTGGAATTCCAAACAATGTTGCCAAAGGGAGTTTTCATTTTCTTTGCACCGAAAATTCATTTTCCATTTTTCGAGTGCCCGAAATGAGGTTTTTTTGTGAAGGACCTACCATATATTTGTTGCAAAATTGTACCAAATCATTTTTATAAAATACTAGGACATATTTAATGCACAACTGACAAAATGGTTGGGTGCCAAAAGTTTTGATCCACCTCTGGTGAAAAAGACAAATTCCCGCCGATTCAGCTGGAAGCGGGTCAAATTTGAACTGCAGCTGCCTCATAGTTTGCTATTTATTTTTTCCAAAAATCATTTCTAGGTACATAAGTATCTATTTAATCATATAAACATCAAAAGTTTTCCAAGATTCAACCACTAGCTAGGAACGGTCAAGCCCGTTGTTTTGACCGCATTTTGAAACGGGCATAAAAAATTCAAAAAAAATCAAAAAATTGGAAAACCTTCGCATTGTGTCATTATATGTGACCAAGTTTCCAGGAAAAATAATAAACTTGTAATACGGTAATTATTTTAAAAAAGTGTTCTCAGAAATGAGCTATTAAGTGTGAAGATTCATGGCTTTCAAGCCAAATGATCAATCTTATGGCCACATTCATGGCATAGTTTGTTCAAATGATCTCATATTATGCACAAGGGTGCATATTGAAATGGCAAACAATGTTGCCTAAGGAAGTTTTCATTTTCTTGGGACGAAAAAACCATTTTCCATTTTCCGAGTGCCCAAAATGAGTTTTTTTTGTGAAGGACCTCCCAAATATTTGTTGCAAAATTGGACCAAATAATTTTTCTAAAATACTAGGCCATATTTAATGCACAATTAACAAAATGGTTGGTTGTAAAAAGTTTTTATCCACCTCTGGTGAAAAAGACAAATTCCCGCTGATTCAGTTGGAAGCGGGTCAAATTTGAACTGTAGCTACCTCGTAGTTTGCTCTTTATTTTTTTCCAAAAATCATTTATAGGTACATAAGTATCTATTTAATCAGAGAAACACCAAAAAAAATCCCAAGATTCAACCGCTACCTAGGAACGGTCAAGCCCGCCGTTTTGACCACATTTTGAAACGGGCATAAAAAATTCAAAAAAATCAAAAAATTGGAAAACCTTCGCATTGTCTCATTATATGTGATTAAGTTTCCGAGAAAAATAATAAACTTGTAATACGATAATTATTTTAAAAAAGTGTTCTCAGAAATGAGCTATCATGTGTGAAGGTCAATGGCTTTCAAGCCAAATGATCAATCTTGTGGCCACATTCATGGCATAGTTTGTTCAAATGATCTCATATTGTGCACAAGGGTGCATATTGGAATGGCAAACAATGTTGCCTAAGGAAGTTTTCATTTTTGTTGGATGAAAAAACCATTTTCCATTTTTCGAGTGCCCAAAAGGAGGTTTTTTTGTGAAGGAACTACCAAATAATTGTTGCAAAATTGGACCAAATCATTTTTATAAAATACTAGGCCATATTTAATGCACAATTGACAAAATTGTTGGGTGTAAATTTTTTTGATCCACCTCTCGTGAAAAAGACAAATTTCCATCGATTCAGTAGGAAGCGGGTCAAATTTGAACTGCAGCTGCCTCATAGTTTGCTATTTTTTTCCAAAAATCATTTCTAGTTACATAAGGACCTATTTAATCATAAATACATGGTTTGGTGGCGATACGTAGAGGTTTGGGCAGTGGCCGAGGGCCCCAACTCTAGAGCGCGTAAACTCGCATGCCCGCCGCGTGGTCACCGCGTGACCGTGGCGTTGCCATGCGTTCTGGGCGGCCTAGGCATGTCTAGTGGGTTGGGCACTCCCCAGGTTGGTGCTAGGAAGAAAATTACAACATAATATTCTCACAAGGAGACCGATTGATGCTCAAACATGAATTAACAGCCAAGTGTTTGATTAACGGTACGGGAAATGTACATGGCTAATGGGAGTGAGTTTTGGCTGAGGATGATCAGTTACTAAGAAGACCGTCTTTACAAATTTTCAGCTCAAAAGTAGGGGCCTAGGTGGTACTTGCTTTGCGAACTACCACACTGGACATAACTACGAATGTTGAAGCTCGGCTCAAAATAATGAACGGATTGAGCTGGCATTAGGTGGAGGATGGTTATTTGGGCATAGGAAACCACTGTAGAAAATGGATACTATTTGGAAATGCCAAAGTGGTACTTCCTTCACAATTCTCTTCTATGGACAGAAACTTGGGAAAACTAGTGAGAGAGATTGGATGAATGAAATGAGCTAAAAATTGGTGTAGGTAAGTTACATGGGTATGGTCATGCGCAGGTAAATTTTCAGATCATTTGGGTAAGCCTAGCTAGTACTTACTTCACAAAGCTTCTCTCAAGGTAGAAACTTTGAAAATTTCCTGAGAAAGATTTACTAGGAAAATTGATCTGAATATTATCATGTGGCAATGATTTGGGTATGGAAGAGTGCCCGAAAAGTTTGAGGGTAATAGGAGGGGTCTAGATAACACTTGCTTTGCAACGTGCCAATTTGGCCATAAAATATAAATTGAACCTGGGCTCACATAGATGATTTGATTGAGCTACAATTTGGAGGAGGGTGATAATTTGGGCATATGAAGGAACTGTATAAATTTCATGTTATTTCGATATATAAAAAAGGTACTTCCTTCACAATGCTTCTAGGTGGACAAAAACTTTGGAAATTTTCCGAGGAAGATTTGCTAGGCAAGTGGAGCTGAATTTTGTCATGCGGTAATGACTTGGATAGGAAAGAGTGCCCAAAAATTCCAAGGGCAATCAAGAATATATAAATAGCACTTCCTTCATAAAGTGCTGTCGTGAACAGAATAGGAAAATGAATATTGTTGAATTAGTTTTGAACTAGGCAAGGAAGGATTCTTACATATTTGATGAAGATATGACCCAAAGAATTTATGAGATTTTTTTGGGAATTTTGGGAATGACAGAAATATAGGTTGCTTCACAACCTAGGGCAAAAACTGCCACATGGACATGACACATAGGCAAAACTGATGAGGTGGCGCCTAGTCATAGCAACCCACCACAATTTACAAGGTTATGACCATCTATATTGGTCATGATCAGCTAGAAATAAGGCAGCAGACCAGTGCTATCTGCTTTATGACCATTTCGTGTAAGGAAATTACGACCTTTCTGACCAAAATGGTCGTTATAGTTTAGGTTTTGGAGCCCCCGAACAACTTTTGACCAATTGGTCTGAAATGGTCATAGATCTATGACCAATTATTCCAGGGTCACTAACAGAAGGTCACAAGTTGACATATTTCTTGTAGTGGAGGGGGACGCCCACCGAAGAGGAAGAGATCCGGAAGCGTGAGGAGGCATTGGCGCTGGAAGCCGTGGAGCGTAGCCTTGAGCTCGAGCAACTGGAGACGAGGGGGCATCAGGTTGCCCAAGCGGAAGAAGCCGTTGGCGCACACGAGGACAGGGCCCAGGAGGAGGTCGATCGCCGGGTGGCCGAGGCTCACGCGGATCTTGAGGGCAGGTACGACCTGAAGTTGGAGTTCGTAGCGGCCGAGGCCGCGGGCAGGGCTGCTGCCCTCAAGTCTAGGCTGACTGAGGCGGAACGACGCGAGGAGGCCACCGCAGCTGCCCTGGCCTCGGCGCAGGCTGAGCTGGCCTCTGCCCGCACCGAGCTACTTCCTCTGCAGCAGTGGGTCGCCAACGTCGAGTCAATCGCGCAGCAGAATAGGGAGGAAGTGCTTCAACGGCGAACGCTGGAGCGCGTGCACGCCCCCATGCTCGCGGGCCTCAGGAACAGGGCCAACACGGTGTTGGGCCACATCTGCGATGAGAATGCTCCTCATCCCCACGCGAACGACTACGCTAGCCACCTCTGCTTCTTTACCGGCATGGTGACGCGCCTGGAGAATCGTTCCGAGAGAGCTCGCCAACTTGTTGAAGAGAGGAGTGATACGTCTCCAACGTATCTATAATTTTTGACTGCTCCATGCTATATTATCTACTGTTTTGGACTATATTGGGCTTTATTTTCCACTTTTATATTATTTTTGGGACTAACCTATTAACCGGAGGCCCAGCCTAGAATTGCTGTTTTTTTGCCTATTTCAGTGTTTCGAAGAAAAGAAATATCAAACAGAGTCCAAACGGAATAAAATCTTGGGGAACGTGATTTTCTCACCGAACGTGATCCAGGAGACTTGGATCCTGCTCCAAGGAACAAAAGAGGCGGTCACAAGGGTGGGGGGCGCCCCCTAGGGCGCGCCGCCTGCCTCGTGGGCCCCTCGTTGCTCCTCCCGCGTACTTCTTCCTCCTATATATAAACACGTACCCCCAAACAATCAAAACAGGAGCCAAAAACCTAATTCCACCGCTGCAACTTTCTGTATCCACGAGATCCCATCTTGGGGCATGTTCTGGAGCTCCGCCGGAAGAGGGCCGTCATCACGGAGGGCTTCTACATCATCCTAGCCCCTCCGATGAAGTGTGAGTAGTTTACCTCAGACCTTCGGGTCTATAGTTAGTAGCTAGATGGCTTCTTCTCTCTCTTTGAATCTCAATACAAAGTTCTCCCCCTCTCTTGTGGAGATCTATTCGATGTAATCTTATTTTTGAGGTGTGTTTGTTGAGACCGATGAATTGTGGGTTTATGATCAAGCCTATCTATGAATAATATTTAAATCTTCTCTGAATTCTTTTATATATGATTGGTTATCTTTGCAAGTCTCTTTGAATTACCCGTTTGGTTTGGCCAACTAGATTGGTAGTTCTTGCCATGGGAGAAGTGCTTGGCTTTGGGTTCGATCTTGCGGTGTCCTTACCCAGTGATAGAAGGGGCAGCAAGGCACATATTGTATCGTTGCCATCGAGGATAACAAGATGGGGTTTATTTCATATTGCATCAATTTATCTCTCTACATGATGTCATCTTGCTTAAGGCATCACTCTGTTTTTAAGTTAATACTCTAGATGCATGCTGGATAGCGGTCGATGAGTGGAGTAATAGTAGTAGATGCAGAATCGTTTCGATCTACTTGTCACGGACGTGATGCCTATATACATGATCATGCCTAGATATTCTCATAACTATGCTCAATTCTGTCAATTGCTCAACAGTAATTTGTTCACCCACCATAGAATACTTATGCTCTTGAGAGAAGCCACTAGTGAAACCTATGGCCTCCGGGTCTATTCTCATCATATCAATCTCCATCACTTTAATCTTGCTTTGCTTTTTATTTTGCTTTTACTTTTTACTTTGCATCTTTATACCAAAAATACCAAAAATATTATATCTATCAGATCTCACTCTCGTAAGTGACCGTGAAGGGATTGACAACCCCTAATCGTGTTGGTTGCGAGTAGCTATCGCTTTGTGCAGGTACGAGGGACTTGAGCGTGGGCTCCTACTGGATTTGACCTTGGTTCTTAAAAACTAAGGGAAATACTTACGCTACTCTGCTGCATCATCCCTTCCTCTTCGGGGAAAACCAACGCAATCTCAAGACATAGCAAGAAGGATTTCTGGCGCCGTTGCCGGGGGGTCGACGCAAAAAGTCAACATACCAAGTACCCATCACAATCCCTATCTCTCGCATTACATTATTTGCCATTTGCCTCTCGTTTTCCTCTCCCCCCAATTCACCCTTGCCGTTTTATTCACCCTCTCTCTCTATCCTCCCTCTCTATTTGCCTCTTTTTGCCCGTTTGCTTTTGTTTGCTCGTGTGCTAGATTGCTTGTTTGTCGCGATGGCTCAACCGAGATTTGGTGATCTTCACCTTAAAAGGTTAGAGGAGATCGAAACCAATGTTAGGAAGTTTATGGTTTTGCAATTTGAGCATAATAATTTCTTTAGAAACGAGCTTAAGGAACAAAAAAGTTTTATGAGTTATATGAATAAAGAGCTTGATGATATGTCTAAAGAATTTGAGGGTATAAGATCCCAAATTGCTCGTCTAGAAAAGATGACTGGTGAAATTTCAGACATGCAAGCCACCTTAGTTAATAAGATGGCTGCTAAACCGGATACCTATGAAAATCAAGATGAAGATCTAAAAGTTATTGATGTGTCTCCTATTAAATCTTTATTTTGCAATATGAATCTTGATGAAACTGAATATGATCTTCCTTTACCTAGAAGGCGTTCTAAAAATTCGGAGTATTTAGATCTTAATGATGAAATTGACGAAAGTGGGATTGAAAGAAAAATCTAGATGTTGCTAAACCCATTATATTGCATTTCAAGGAATTTAATTATGAAAGTTTCTCTTTAATTGATTGTATTTCCTTGTTGCAATCCGTGCTAACTTCTCCACATGCTTATAGTCAAAATAAAGCCTTCACCGAACATATTGTTGATGCCTTGATGCAATCTTATGAAGAAAAACTTGAGTTGAAAGTTTCTATCCCTAGAAAACTCTATGATGAGTGGGAACCAACTATTAAAATTAAAATTAAAGATCATGAGTTTTATGCTCTGTGTGATTTGGGTGCTAGTGTCTCTACTATTCCCAAGACTTTGTGTCATTTGCTAGATTTCCGTAATTTTGATGATTGCTCTCTAAACTTGCATCTTGCGGATTCCACTATTAAGAAACCTATGGGAAGGATTAATGATGTTCTTATTGTTGCAAATAGGAATTATGTGCCCATAGATTTCATTGTTCTTGATATAGATTGCAATCCTTCTTGCCCTATTATTCTTGGTAGACCTTTCCTTAGAACGGTTGGTGCAATTATTGATATGAAGGAAGGGAATATAGATTTCAATTTCCATTAAAAAGGGGCATGGAACACTTTCCAAGCAAGAAAATAAAATTACCATATGAAACTATCATGAGAGCCACTTATGGATTGCCTACCAAATATGGCAATACTTAGATCTATCCTCGCTTTTATGCCTAGCTAGGGGCGTTAAACGATAGCGCTTGTGGGGAGGCAACCCAATTTTATTTTTATTCCTTGCTTTTTGCTCCTGTTTAGTAATAAATAAATTATTTATCCTCTGTTTTGGTTGTGTTTTTTGTGTTTAATTAGTGTTTGTGCCAAGTAGAACCGTTGGGAAGACTTGGGGAAAGTCTTGTTGAACTTGCTGTAAAAAACAGAAACTTTAGCGCTCACGAGAACCACTGTCATTTTTATTTTAAGAGTGCTATTTAGTTAAGTCTTTTTGCAGATGATTAATAGATAAATTCCTCACGTCCAGCAATTTATTTTAGAATTTTTGGGGTTCCAGATCTTGCGCTATCTACAGATTACTACAGACTGTTCTGTTTTTGACAGATTCTGTTTTTCGTGTGTTGATTGCTTATTTTGATGAATCTATGGCTAGTAAAATAGTTTATAATCCATAGATAAGTTGGAATACAGTAGGTTTAACACCAATATAAATAAAGAATGATTTCATTACAGTACCTTGAAGTGGTCTTTTGTTTTCTTTCGCTAATGGAGCTCACGAGTTTTCTATTTTGAGTTTTGTGTTGTGAAGTTTTCAAGTTTTGGGTGAATTCTTTTGATGGATCATGGAACAAGGAGTGGCAAGAGCCTAAGATTGGGGATGCCCATGGCACTCCCAAGATAATCCAAGGACACCAAAAGGTCAAAGCTTGGGGATGCCCCGGAAGGCATCCCCTCTTTCGTCCACTTCCATCGGTAATTTACTTGGAGCTATATTTTTATTCACCAACAGGATATGTGTTTTGCTTGGAGCATCTTGTATTATTTGTGTCTTTGTGTCTTAGTATACCACAATCATCCTTGCTATACACACCTTTTGAGAGAGCCATACATGGACTAAAATTTGATAGAATACTCTATGTGCTTCACTTATATCTTTTGAGCTAAGTAGTTTTACTCTATGTGCTTCACTTATATCTTTTGAGCTAAGTAACTTTTCTCTATGTGCTTCACTTATATATTTTGAGCATTATAATTTTGCTCTATGTGCTTCACTTAGATCTTTTAGAGCACGGTGGTGGATTTGTTTTAAAGAAACTATTGATCTCTCATGCTTCACATAAATTATTTTGAGAGTCTCTTAATAGCATGGTAATTTGCTTAATAATAATATGCTTGGTATTCAAGATTTGTGAAACTTTCTTTTGAGTGTGTTCAATACTAAGAAAAGATTGAAGCATGATAATTGTTTTGAGATATGGAGGTGATAATATTAAAGTCATGCTAGTTGAGTAGTTGTGAATTTAAAGAATACTTGTGTTAAAGTTTGTGATTCCCGTAGCATGCACGTATGGTGAACCGTTATGTGATGAAGTCGGAGCATGGTTTATTTATTGATTGTCTTCCTTATGAGTGGCGGTCGGGGACGAGCGATGGTCTTTTCCTACCAATCTATCCCCCTAGGAGCATGCGCGTAATACTTTGCTTTGATAACTTCTAGATTTTTGCAATAAGTATATGAGTTCTTTATGACTAATGTTGAGTCCATGGATTATACGCACTCTCACCCTTCCACCTTTGCTAGCCTCTCTAATACCACACACCTTTCGCCGATATCATACACCTACCATATACCTTCCTCAAAACAGCCACCATACCTACCTATTATGGCATTTCCATAGCCATTCCGAGATATATTGCCATGCAACTTTCCACCATCTAGTTCATCATGACACACTCCATCATTGTCATATTGCATATCTCGGTACACCGCCGGATGCATTCATATAGAGTCATATTTTGTTCTAAGTATTGAGTTGTAAGAAAAATAAAAGTGTGATGATCATCATTATTAGAGCAATGTCCCAGCGAGGAAAGAATGATGGAGACTATGATTCCCCCATAAGTCGGGATGGGACTCCGGACGAAAAATAAAATAAATAAAAAAGAGAGGCCAAAGAAGCCCAAATAAAAAGAGGCCAAAGAAGCCCAAATAAAAAGAGGCCATAAAAAAAGAGAAAAGGCCCAAACAAAAAAATAATATAAAAAATGAGAGAAAAAGAGAGAAGGGACAATGTTACTATCCTTTTACCACACTTGTGCTTCAAAGTAGCACCATGATCTTCATAGTAGAGAGTCTCTCATGTTATCACTTTCATATACTAGTGGGAATTTTTCATTATAGAACTTGGCTTGTATATTCCAATGATGGGCTTCCACAAATTGCCCTAGGTCTTCATGAGCAAGCAAGTTGGATGCACACCCACTTAGTTTCTTTTTGAGCTTTCATATACTTATAGCTCTAGTGCATCCATTGCATGGAAATCCCTACTCACTCACATTGATATCTATTGATGGGCATCTCCATAGCCCATTGATACGCCTAGTTGATGTGAGACTATCTTCCCATCCTTTTTGTCTTCTCCACAACCACCATTCTATTCCACCTATAGTGCTATATCCATGGCTCACACTCATGTATTGCGTGAAGATTGAAAAAAGATTTGAAAAAGTTAGAGTATGAAACAATTGCTTGGCTTGTCATCGGGGTTGTGCATGATTTAAATACTTTGTGTGGTGAAGATGGAGCATAGCCAGACTATATGATTTTGTAGGGATAACTTTCTTTGGCCATGTTATTTTGAGAAGACATAATTGCTTTGTTAGTATGCTTGAAGTATTATTATTTTTATGTCAATATAAACTTTTGTCTTGAATCTTTCTAATATGAATATTCATACCACAATTAAGAAGATTTGCATTGAAATTATGCCAAGTAGCACTCCGCATCAAAAATTCTTTTTTATCATTTACCTACTCGAGGACGAGCAGGAATTAAGCTTGGGGATGCCTGATACATCTCCAACGTATCTATAATTTTTGATTGCTCCATGCTATATTATCTACTGTTTTGGACTATATTGGGCTTTATTTTCCACTTTTATATTATTTTTGGGACTAACCTATTAACCGGAGGCCCAGCCCAGAATTACTGTTTTTTTGCCTATTTCAGTGTTTCGAAGAAACGGAATATCAAACGGAGTCCAAACAGAATAAAATCTTCGGGAACGTGATTTTCTCACTAAACGTGATCCAGGAGACTTGGACCCTGCTCCAAGGAACAAAAGAGGCGGCCACGAGGGTGGGGGCGCCCCCCTAGGGCGCGCCCCCTGCCTCGTGGGCCCCTTGTTGCTCCTCCGGCGTACTTCTTCCTCCTATATATACACACGTACCCCAAACGATCAGAACAGGAGCCAAAAACCTAATTCCACCGCCGCTACTTTCTGTATCCATGAGATCCCATCTTGGGGCCTGTTCCGGAGCTCCGCCGGAAGAGGGCTGTCATCACGGAGGGCTTCTACATCATCCTAGCCCCTCCGATGAAGTGTGAGTAGTTTACCTCAGACCTTCGTGTCCATAGTTAGTAGCTAGATGGCTTCTTCTCTCTCTTTGAATCTCAATACAAAGTTCTCCCCCTCTCTTGTGGAGATCTATTCGATGTAATCTTCTTTTTGCAGTGTGTTTGTTGATACTGATGAATTGTGGGTTTATGATCAAGTCTATCTATGAATAATATTTGAATCTTCTCTGAATTCTTTTATGTATGATTGGTTATCTTTGCAAGTCTCTTCGAATTATCCATTTGGTTTGGCCAACTAGATTGGTAGTTCTTGCCATGGGAGAAGTGCTTAGCTTTGGTTCGATCTTGCGGTGTCCTTACCCAGTGACAGAAGGGGCAGCAAGGCACGTATTGTATCGTTGCCATCGAGGATAACAAGATGGGGTTTATTTCATATTGCATGAATTTATCTCTCTACATCATGTCATCTTGCTTAAGGCGTTACTCTGTTTTTAACTTAATACTCTAGATGCATCCTGGATAGCGGTCGATGAGTGGAGTAATAGTAGTAGATGCAGAATCGTTTCGATCTACTTGTCATGGACGTGATGCCTATATACATGACCATGCCTAGATATTCTCGTAACTATGCTCAATTCTGTCAATTGCTCAACAGTAATTTGTTCACCCACCGTAGAATACTTATGCTCTTGAGAGAAGCCACTAGTGAAACCTATGGCCCCCGGGTCTATTCTCATCATATCAATCTCCATCACTTTAATCTTGCTTTGCTTTTTATTTTGCTTTTACTTTTTACTTTGCATCTTTATACCAAAAATACCAAAAATATTATATCTATTAGATCTCACTCTCGTAAGTGACCGTGAAGGGATTGGCAACCCCTAATCGCGTTGGTTGCGAGTAGCTATCGCTTTGTGCAGGTACGAGGGACTTGAGCGTGGGCTCCTACTGGATTGATACCTTGGTTCTAAAAAACTGAGGGAAATACTTACGCTACTCTGCTGCATCATCCCTTCATCTTCGGGGAAAACCAACGCAAGCTCAAGACGTAGCAAGGAGCCATGGCCTGCTTGGGCGTGCATTCTCCCGCGTCTTCAACCATCTCCAAAACACCGATCCAAACTTTGATTTTGATGCCACCATTGCTGCCGTACCCGAGGCCATCCGGGGTGACCTGGCGCCATGGGTGGAAGATAATGTGGACGCGCTGGTTAGGGCCTTCACTTCCGATGACGATGCGGTGGTGGTCGCGGCGAACGAAGGCAATGTGGTCGACAATGGTGATGGCGGTGCTGGTGGAGGTGATGGTGATGCTAGTGATGGTGGCAGCGACGCCCACGACACGTCTGAGGGCGATCCGGGGGATGCGGCGAGCGACATGTCCGACTGATCCCGTGTTTCCCAGCTGTTTTTCCTGCACGCAAAAGCTCGGGCGTGGCCCTAGAGGTTGTAAGAGCATTTCTGGAGGGGAAGCCCCTCATGTATATATACTACTGCCTCTACTATTTTAGGTCGAGTTGAATATGTGTCTTCATGAACTCACATATCCTGGGGCAAGTTTGTTGTTGCGGTTTACCTTAGCCTGGACGAGCCCCAAACCAGCTCGTGAGGTTGCGAGTTTCTGGGAAGCTCCTGAGGAGCTCGTCGACACGCCCGAGGGGGGCGCGTGATAAGTAAGCACTAGCCGTGGCGCGACATGTGCGTGGCGCGTGTGTGCCATGCCTAGCCCCGCTCGCGAGGGGCCCGCGAGGGGGAAGCAACAGGCGCGAACTCCGAATTAAGGCAAGAACCAGATAGCAAGAAATCGCTCTAACGAGAAAAGGCACCCCCTGCGCGCATCAATGAAAATTCAACTTCAACTTAAATCCAAATCCAAAAGGCAGGGTTACAGAAAAGAGAACCAAAGCAAATGGCCGCGTCCGTCGCCTAGTCTAGTCTTCTTGTCTTCTCACCAGTGCGGAGCTAAGTGCTGCCACTAGGACGTGGGAGGAAGCCCCCGAGGCCCGAGGGCGGCACTCCTGAGACTCTGGGGCGTGTACAGCCCCATCATTATTACGTGAGAGTGTCATGAGCGGAGACCTTCACAGGCGTGAGCCTTACTTCATAACGCCGAACGAGGGCCCCGCCTTGCGCCTTCCTCAACCACCGTTGGGGGCGACCAGAAACCAGGACGACACCAAGGGGCAAAGGGGACACCAACGGCGACCACGGGTCCTCTGTCGGGGGAAGGCTCTGGAGCACCTCCCCGGCAGAGGGACTACCTCTAGGGGACGCCTTGCTCCGTGCGGCGTGGGGAGGGGCCTTGCTCCCGGCCCCTCTCCTGCAGCCCCCAGCGTGCCCCTGGCGGCAGGGAGGCCGACGAGCTGGGGCCGCCATCCACTGCTGTGACCTGATCCTCCTGCGTCCCATGGTTAGCGTAAGCCTGCTCCTGAGGAATTAGTGGTACCTTGTAGTTGTTGTCGCCGGCGCGGTTGGTGAGGCTTCCGGAGGGCTCCTGAAAGGTGCCGACTTCTAGCGCCTCCTCCTCCCAGCCCGGCTCGAGGAACGAGCCAGGGTCGTCTTCTAGCATGTACTCCTAGTCCACCATGCGGGGCACGTAGGCCTCCGAGGCCGCCGCCTCAAAGACCTCGCCGTAGTGCCCCACGGTCCATGTTGCCCCGCCCAACATGCCGCCTAGAGGATGGTAGGGTTGCATCCCGCCAAGGCCATAGGTGGCAGCGCTCGTGCCCGCGCCCACCGGAGGTGGCGCGGGTGCGAGCGGGCGTCCAGCTCCGTTGGTTGCGCCAGTGTCGATGAAGCCTGGTGGCACGCCCGTGGGCACGCGGGCGCGGCGAGGCCCGCCATGCGACCCGGCCGCAACTTGAGGTGTGAGCAGAGAGTAGAAGGGTGGTGCTCCCGAGGTCGCGGCGTCCAAGAGCTCGACGATGTGCTCCAGCAATGCATCCTGGCCGCTCTCCATTACCCGACATCGCAGCAGCTCCCGAGCCACTGTGAGCGCGGCCCTCGTTTTTGCTTGCTCCCGTTGGGTGTTTGGCACCATGGCCGCGGCGTTGCTTGAGGCTCTTGCGGCTGCCAGCACTTGTGCGGAGTAAGGGCGGACGGCGGGTGACCGTGTCGCCCACACCCCGTAGTGTTTGGTGGTGCGCGTGCTGCCTGGGGCGCTGGGTTGAGGTCTTCTTGGGCGGGCGGCGTTGCCCGGGCTGGCCAAGTGGCCAGGGTGCCCAGCGGTCGGCGTTGGTCCTTGAGTCGCCGGACATCGGAGCCGCGGAGTGTTGGGGGACAAAAAAGCGGATCAACTAGCGGAAGAAGAGCTCCAGCGTACCCCTACCTGGCGCGCCAAATGTTGGATCTCGGGTTCCGGCAAAACGCTTGAGGTTCGAACACTAGGGTGCGCAGGAAGATCTCCCCCTACCAACTCACGCCCTCAACCTCACCACGATCTCAAAGGCAAGCTCGACGAACTCACAACACAAGAGATACAAGATTTATACTGGTTGGGGCCACCATTGTGGTGTAATACCCTACTCCAGTGTGGTGTGGTGGGTTGCCTCTCGAGCTGAGGATGAACATTACAAGGGGAAGAACAGCCTCCTGAGGTGAGGTGTTCTTGTGCTTGGTGGGTGTGAGGATGGGTTGGATCTAGTCCAAGATGAGATGGCTGAGGCTCCGTTCTCCTACTGTGGTGGCTAATCCTATTTATAGAGGCCCTGGTCCTCTCCCCAAATATTGAGCGGGAAGGGAGCCAACAATGGCCAATTTGAAAGGGGACAACTAGTACAAGTTATCCTGACAAAAGCAGTCTTCGCTTGCCAAAGGCTCTGGTTGTGACGCCGCCTTGGGCTCCATGGTGACCTCCATCTTGCCGTCCTGCTGGTCTTGGTCTCGTTGCACCGATATGGAAACCTTTGCTTGACGCCTCGGTACTCCTCGCCTGCGCTTGCCTCCTTAGCACCAAATAGGAAACAAGGACACTGTGCACGCTGGCGCCAGCCTGGTCTTGATCGTCATGGCTCACGTCATTGGAACCTCGCGAGGTTTGCCTGGCCTTGATCTCTCCATCCCTCACGAGCCAGCCTGGTGAGGCCGCTCCCGAGGAGGTCTTATGTCGTCCGCCTCGTGAGGCTTGGCCCGTCACGAGGGTCTTGAATGCTTGTTGGTGAAGATGGGCCGTACGGGCCTGCTCGCAGAGCCACGTCGTGAGCCGCAGGCAGGCAAGTCTGGGGACCCCCGTTCCTAGAACACCGACAGATCGAGATTAGGATTTGTCACTTCGAGTGTCGGAGAGGTATCTATGGGCCCTCTCGGTAATTCACAACACTATAAGCCTTGCAAGCAATGTAACTAATGAGTTAGTTACGGGATGATGCATTACGAAATGAGTAAAGAGACTTGCCGGTAACGAGATTGAACTAGGTATTGAGATACCAACGATCGAATCTCGGGCAAGTAACATACCGATGACAAAGGGAACAACGTATATCGTTATGCGGTTTGACCGATAAAGATCTTCGTAGAATATTTGGGAGCCAATATGAACATCCAGGTTCCCCTATTGGTTATTGACCAGAGACATGTCTTAGTCATGTCTACATAGTTCTCGAACCCGCAGGGTCCGCACGCTTAACGTTCGGTGACGATCGGTAATATGAGTTTATGTGCTTTGATGTACCGAAGGTAGTTCGGAGTCCCAGATATGATCACGGACATGACGAGGAGTCTCGAAATGGTCTATACGTAAAGATCAATATATTGGAAGCCTACGTTTGGACATCGGAATGGTTCCGAGTGAGTTCAGGAATATACCGGAGTACCGGGGGGGTTACCCGAACCCCCCAGGGAGTATATGGGACCTAATGGGCTTTAGTGGAGAGAGAGAGAGGCAGCCAGGGCAGGCCGCGCGCGCCCTCCCCCTCTGGTCCGAATTGGACTAGGAAGGGGGCGGCGCCCCCCTTTCCTTCCTCCCTCTCTCTCCCTTCCTTCTCTCCTAGTCCAACTAGGGAAGGGGGGGGGAATCCTACTCCCGGTGGGAGTAGGACTCCTCCAGGGCGCGCCATAGAGGGCTGGCCCTCCCCCTCCTCCACTCCTTTATATACGGGGGAGGGGGCACCCCATAGACACACAAGTTGATCATTGATCCCTTAGCCATGTGCGGTGCCCCCTCCACCATAATCCACCTCGGTCATATCGTAGTGCTTAGGCGAAGCCCTGCGCCGGTAGCTTCATCATCACTGTCATCATGCCATCGTGCTAACGAAGCTCTCCCTCGACACTCAGCTGGATCGAGAGTTCGTGGGACGTCACCGAGCCGAACGTGTGCAGATCGCGGAGGTGCCGTACTTTCGGTACTAGGATTGGTCGGATCATGAAGACATATGACTACATCAACCACATTGTCATAATGCTTCCGCTTACAGTCTACGAGGGTATGTGGACTATACTCTTACTCTCTCGTTGCTATGCATCACCATGATAGATCTTGCATGTGCGTAGGATTTTTTTTGAAACTACTGTGTTCCATAGTGGCATCCGAGCAAGGTCTATGCGTAGATGTTATATGCACGAGTAGAACACAAAGGAGTTGTGGGCATGGGTATATACATATTGCTTGTCGTCACTATTTGATTCTTGATTCGGCGGTATTGTTGGATGAAGCGGCCCACACCGACATTACGCATACGCTTACGCGAGACTGGTTCTACCAACGTGCTTCACACACAGGTGGCTGGTGGGTGTCAGTTTCTCCAACTTTAGTTGAATCAGATTCAATGAACATGGTTCTTTCTGAAGATCAAAAAGCAATCACTATACCGCGTTGTGGTTTTTGATGCGTAGGTAAGAACGGTTCTTGCTCAGCCTGTAGCAGCCACGTAAAACTTGCAACAACAAAGTAGAGGACGTCTAACTTGTTTTTGCAGGGCATGTTGTGATGTGATATGGTCAAGACATGATGCTAAATTTTATTGTATGAGATGATCATGTTTTGTAACACAGTTATCGGCAACTGGCAGGAGCCATATGGTTGTCGCTTTATTGTATGAAATGCAATCACCATGTAATTGCTTTACTTTATCACTAAGCTGTAGTGATAGTCCTAGAAGAAATAGTTGGCGAGATGACAATGATGCTTCGATGGAGATCAAGGTGTCAAGCCGGTGACGATGGTGATCATGACGGTGCTTTGGAGATGGAGATCAAAGGCACAAGATGATAATGGCCATATCATATCACTTATATTGATTGCATGTGATGTTTATCCTTTATGCATCTTATTTTGCTTAGTTCGACAGTAGCATTATAAGATGATCTCTCACTAAATTTCAAGGTACAAGTGTTCTCCCTGAGTATGCACCGTTGCTAAAGTTCGTCGTGCCGAGACACCACGTGATGATCGGGTGTGATAAGCTCTACATTCACATACAACGGGTGGGTGCAAGCCAGTTTTGCACACGCAGAATACTCGGGTTAAACTTGACGAGCCTAGCATATGCAGATATGGCCTCGTAACACTGAGACCGAAAGGGCGAGCATGAATCATATAGTAGATATGATCAACATAGTGATGTTCACCATTGAAAACTACTCCATCTCACGTGATGATCGGACATGGTTTAGTTGATATGGATCACGTGATCACTTAGATGATTAGAGAGATGTCTATCTAAGTGGGAGTTCTTAAGTAATTTGATTAATTGAACTTTAATTTATCATGAACTTAGTACCTGATAGTATTTTGCATGTCTATGTTGTTGTAGATAGATGGCCCGTGTCGTTGTTCCGTTGAATTTTAATGCGTTCCTAGAGAAAGCTAAGTTGAAAGATGATGGTAGCAACTACATGGACTGGGTCCATAACTTGAGGATTATCCTCATTGCTGCATAGAAGAATTACATCCTGGAAGCACCGCTAGGTGACAAACATGCTGCAGGAGCAACACCAGATGTTGTGAACACCTGGCAGAGCAAAGCCGATGACTACTCGATAGTTCGATGTGCCATGCTTTATGGCTTAGAACCGGGACTTCAACAATGTTTTGAATGTCATGGAGCATATGAGATGTTCCAGGAGTTGAAGTTAATATTTCAAGCAAATGCCCGGATTGAGAGATATGAAGTATCCAATAAGTTCTACAACTGCAAAATGGAGGAGAATAGTTCTGTCAGTGAACATATACTAAGAATGTCTGGGTACCACAACCACTTGACTTAGCTGGGAGTTAATCTTCCTGATGATAGTGTCATTGACAGAGTTCTTCAATCACTGCCACCAAGCTACAAGAGCTTTGTGATGAGCTATAATATGCAAGGGATGGATAATACTATTCTCGAGCTCTTCGCAATGCTAAAGGCTGCGGAGGTAGAAATCAAGAAGGAGCATCAAGTGTTGATGGTCAACAAGACCACCAGTTTCAAGAAAAAGGGTAAAGGGAAGAAGTGAAACTTCAAGAAGAACAACAAGCCAGTTGCTGCTCAAGTGAAGAAACCCAAGTCTGGACCTAAGCCTGAGACTGAGTGCTTCTACTACAAAGGGACTAGTCACTGGAAACGGAACTGCCCCAAGTATTTGGCAGAAAAGAAGGATGGCAAAGTGAAAGGTATATTTGATATACATGTTATTGATGTGTACCTTACTAATGCTCGCAGTAGTGCCCGGGTATTTGATACTGGTTCAGTTGCTAACATTTGCAACTTGAAACACGGGCTACAAATTAAGTGAAGATTGGCTAAGGACAAGGTGACGATGTGCATGGGAAATGGTTCCAAAGTCGATGTGATCGCCGTCAGCATGCTACCTCCACATTTACCTTCGGGATTAGTTTTAGACCTAAATAATTGTTATTTGGTGCCAGCGTTGAGCATGAACATTATATCTGGATCTTGTTTGATGTGAGACGGTTATTCATTTAAATCAGAGAATAATGGTTGTTCTATTTATATGAGTAATATCTTTTATGGTCATGCACCCTTGATGAGTGGTCTATTTTTACTAAATATTGACAGTAGTAATACACATGTTCGTAGTATTGAAGCCAAAAGATGCAGAGTTGATAATGATAGTGCAACTTATTTGTGGCACTGCCGTTTGGGTCACATTGGTGTAAAGCGCATGAAGAAACTCCATTCTGATGGACTTCTGGAATCACTTGATTATGAAACACTTGGTACTTGCGAACCATCCCTCATGGGAAAGATGACTAAAACTCCATTCTCCGGAACAATGGAGCAAGCAACAGAGTTATTGGAAATCATACATACTGATTTATGTGGTCCAATGAACATTGAGGCTCGCGACGAATATCGTTATTTTCTCACCTTCACAGATGATTTGAGCAGATATGGGTATATCTAGTTAGTGAAACATAAGTCCGAAACATTTGAAAAGTTCAAAGAATTTCAGAGTGAAGTGGAAAATCGTAGTAACAAGAAAATAATGTTTCTAGGATCTGATCGTCGAGGAGAATATTTGGGTTACGCGTTTGGTCTTCATTTGAAACAATGCGGATTAGTTTTGCAACTCACGCCACCCGGAACACCACAACATAATGGTGTGTCCGAACGTTGAAATCATACTTTAATAGATATGGTGCGATCTATGATGTCTCTTACTTACTTACCGCTATCATTTTGGGGTTATGCTTTAGAGACGGCTACATTCACGTTAAATAAGTGTGGCACCCCGGCTCAGAGCGACCGGTTTACCATGCATTGCCAGCCCAGAGACCATGTCTTCTGGCAACACAGAACATCTTGGTACAGAAAATAACCGGTTTATTGATGCTAGCGGATCAGAGTTTATATTACAACAGGGGTCGAGGCCAAGCGGCACACACGGTGCGGCTGAACAATATGTACATTATTTAGTGAACATAAAGGGGCCTCGATCATAACAACTACGCGGCAACGGAACAACGTCGTAGCGGAAACTCCATAGCACAGGGACACTGATGTGGACATGATCTAGACTCGAGCAGCACTCCTTTCCAATGAGACTTTCATGAAATCTGGCATGACACGCCAGGTCAGTACATTGAATGTACTTGCAAGCTCACAACAAGCATAATCATAATGACAAACAATATCATGATAATTAACCAATTAATAATGCAATAATGTTCCAACATGCTGTGATCATGCTCTTGTGATAAACGTCCCTCGGGACCGACTTACCAACCGTGATCGTTCTCGGATCACAAACAAACCACCATCGTGGCCTTGACAAGAGTAACTCATGATCCTTACGGCGATCACAACCACGACCAATATTTGGTCTCGAGCATATCGATGGCCTTTTCGCCATCATAAACAGTGCAAAGTTCATAACTTAGTGTGCAAATTTACTAAACGTTGACTCATGGTGGGACCTACTACGAGGCGTTGGTGACCGTGGACTCGGCTATCGATAGATTATACACTCTGCAGAGGTAGCACACTATACCCACACCACGGAACCCATGGCCTCGCACTCCCATTCGGGTGGACCAACGACATTCCGACGAAACCCCTGCATTGCCATGACACTCTCCCGGCCACTCCGACCCAATCCCGAACGGGCTAGTCCTGGGTGGCCCCGTGTCTACCAAAGACACAACGACCACCGTCGTGGCCAAAACGATCCCACTCGGGGACCCGGTACCATAATCTCAACAACGGGCACATAAGGTTATGCCTGCTTACCGGGCTAGGGTAAGCATGCCCATAACCTTCCCTAGTTGGAGGCACCGACTAGGGGCATGTCAATGGACCGAATCAAGGTCTTCCCACAAAGGCAAATGTGGTTGCACTGGGAAAACTCGATCCAGCGGCACCATTACCCAGTCAACGATATATTCAAGTTGAGTTATAGTCAGGTTCAACTTAAAATGAAAATGACCGGTGTCATAGCATGCCATGAAATGCAATACTACACATGCATCACATATTAACAAAAATGACTGATGTCAACCATATTCACACTAAGCATAAACATCAAAAACTTATATTACTTTCCTGGTCAGGGTAACTCTCACTTTAACAAGATATTTTGTAGCAAGTTTTTTTATTTTTCTCATGCAAGAAAATAACTTCAATTAATTTCTCATATGCATAGCAAAAATTATACTATCAACACCACAAGAAAATCCTAATTTCTTTACCAACCAAGTTAGGTTCAAACATTCTGTAAATCAAGCAAAATGGCTAAACAAGCACTTAACAACATATTTTCTAGCAAATTTTACTATTTTATTTGTGCAAGAAAATAATTTTAAGTAATTACTCATATGCGTAATAAATCATTTTATCATTACCACAAGTAGATCTTAGCTATTGTTACCAACTAAACTAGTTTCAAACATTTTGTAAATCAAGCATAATAACTAACAAACACTTAACAAAATATAAATAACATAATCGTTATTTAAATGCATGGATTAATCATTTCATTCAAGTAAGAAAATCGTAAATATTGAAGTGACACCATGAAAATGTTGTTGTGGCTTGCCTTAGTGCAGATGAGGTTCACAAGCCTTCTGGTGATCCTCGAGACAAGCCTCACACTCTGAAAATAATTTTAAGCACAAGATGAAAATGTCAAGAACACTTCTGAAAATCACCAGAAATTCTAGAAATCTCGGATAAATCTCATTTTTGGTGAGCTGCTAGATTTCTTTGCAAAAAACATAATGCAAAAACAATCAATTCATTTGGACTTATGGTTGAAGACTTATAGATGTTTGAAGCTCTTTGGAAATTAGTTGAATTTGAATTCAAATAAAACAGACTAGGGCGGTGACATCGAAGGCGTAAAGCCTCAGGGCGCCACCACTCGTACTACATCGCGCACATACCGAGTGGCTGACTAGCGGGCCCCGCTAGTCAGGTGAGGTGGAGGGGGAGAAAGAAACAGAGGGGGTCGCGGCTTCGTCGGAGCTCTCGCCGGTGACAAGGGCTCCTTGGCCAAAACGAGAGGGAGGGATTGAGAAAGGGGATGGAGGCGCACCTGCCCGTACCCGTAGCGTAGCTAGGTGTGGTCGGACGACGTCGGAATCGACCTCGCAAGCGGAAGCAGAGAGCGGTGGTCGCCGAAGATGAGGAAGACGGCAAGCAGAGGCAACTTTAGGGGCTCCAGGGGGATGGAACGGCTTCACCGGAGAGAGGCGAAGGCCCTGGAAGAATCACCCGGGTCTGGGAGGGGCTGGAGCTACCGCGACGACCCGAGGGGATCGCCGGCGAGCTCGAGCTCGGGGACGGCGGCCCGCGGCCTGCCCGTCCGGGCTATGGCTATCTACACGTTTGTGGAGTGTGTGGGAGTGGAGGATGGTGCTCGAGGAGGCTGGGGGTGGCTCCTTTTATAGGCGAGCGTCGGGGGTGGATCGGGGCTCCGCCGGCGACTGATACGTCTCCGTCGTATCTACTTTTCCAAACACTTTTGCCCTTGTTTTGGACTCTAACTTGTATGATTTGAATGGAACTAACCCGGACTGACGATGTTTTCAGCAGAATTGCCATGATGTTGTTTTATGTGCAGAAAACAGAAGTTCTCGGAATGACCTGAAACTCCACGGAATATCTTACAATAAATAATAAAAAATCCTCGCCAAAGATGAAGACCAGGGGGCCCACACCCTTGCCACGAGGGTGGGGGGCGCGCCCCCTACCTCGTGGGCCCCCTGGAGACCCCCCGACTCCAACTCCAACTCTATATATCTACTTTTGGTGAGAAAAAAAATAAGAGAGAAGAAATCATCGTGTTTTACGATACGGAGCCGCCGCCAAGCCCTAAAACCTCTCGGGAGGGCTGATCTGGAGTCCGTTCGGGGCTCCGGAGAGGGTGATTCGTCGCCGTCATCATCATCAACCATCCTCCATCACCAATTTCATGGTGCTCACCATCGTGCGTGAGTAATTCCATCATAGGCTTGCTGGACGGTGATGGGTTGGATGAGATTTATCATGTAATCGAGCTAGTTCTGTTAGGATTTGATCCCTAGTATCCACTATGTTCTGAGATTGATGTTGCTATGACTTTGCTATGCTTAATGCTTGTCACTAGGGCCCGAGTGCCATGATTTCAGATCTGAACCTATTATGTTTTCATCAATATATGAGAGTTCTTGATCCTATTTTGCAAGTCTATAGTCACCTATTATGTGTCATGACCGTTAACCCCGAAGTGATAATAACCGGGATACTTACCGGTGATGACCGTAGTTTGAGGAGTTCATGTATTCACTACGTGCTAATGCTTTGTTTCGGTTCTCTATTAAAAGGAGGCCTTAATATCCCTTAGTTTCCATTAGGACCCCGCTGCCACGGGAGGGTAGGACAAAAGATGTCATGCAAGTTCTTTTCCATAAGCACGTATGACTATATTCGGAATACATGCCTACATTACATTGACAAATTGGAGCTAGTTCTGTGTCACCCTATGTTATGACTGTTACATGATGAACCGCATCCGGCATAATTATCCATCATTGATCCGATGCCTACGAGCTTTCCATATACTGGTTTACGCTTATTTACTTTCTCGTTGCTATTGTTACAATCACTACAAAATACCAAAAACATTACTTTGCTTTCGTTACTCTTTTGTTACCGTTACCATCACTATCATATTACTTTGCTACTAAACACTTTGCTGCAGATACTAAGTTTCCATGTGTGGTTGAATTGACAACTGAGCTGCTAATACTTGAGAATATTCTTTGGCTCCCCTTGTGTCGAATCAATAATTTGGGTTGAATACTCTATGCTCGAAAGCTGTTGCCACCCCCTATACTTGTGGGTTATCAAGACCAATTTCTGGCGCCGTTGCCGGGGAGCATAGATCTATTCTTTGAGTCACTTGGGATTTATATCTGCTGGACACTATGAAGAATTTGAAAGACGCTAAGACAACAATTTATCCCTCAACTACGAGGGGAGGTAAGGAACTGCCATCTAGCTCTGCACTTGATTCACCTTCTGTTATGAGAAAGCTTGCGACACCTAAACTTGCTTCTGCTATTCGTTCTGATATGTCGCATGTTATTGATGATGCCACTTCTGCTATGCATGATACTTATGATGAAACTACTTCTATGCTTGATGCTACTGTGCCACTTGGTGATTTTCTCGAGGAACGACTTGCTAGGGCTAGAGAGATTGAAAATATTGAATCTGATTATGATGATGAAAGTGATGATGAAGAACCACTTGTTATTCCTGAGGGTTATTTATTTGATCAAGAAGCTTCTTTAGCTATTTTAGCTTGCAAAGCTAGATATGAACTCAAAAGGTTATTAGCTAAATGGAATAAGCAATCTCCAAATGCTAGGATGAGACCTGACCCTGCTTTTGCTACTTCACCTATCTGTGTTACTGATAAGGATTATGAATTCTCTGTTGATCCTGATATAATTACTTTGGTTGAACCTGATCCTTTTCATGGCTATGAATCTGAAACTATTGTGGCACATCTTACTAAATTAAATGATATAGCTACCCTGTTCACTAATGATGAGAGATCTCGCTACTTTTATATCCTTAAAATATTTCCATTCTCATTAAAGGGTGATGCTAAGATATGGTTTAATTCTCTTGACCCTGGTTGTGTGCGTAGTCCCCAGGATATGATTTATTACTTCTCTGCAAAATATTTCCCTGCTCATAAGAAACAAGCTGCTTTAAAGGAAATATACAACTTTGTGCAAATTAAAGAAGAGAGTCTCCCACAAGCTCGGGGGAGGCTTCTCAAGTTACTTAATGCTTTGCCTGATCATCCTCTTAAGAAAAATGAAATACTTGATATTTTTTACAATGGACTAACCGATGCTTCCAGAGATTACCTGGAGAGTTGTGCTGGTTCTCTTTTCAGGGAAAGAACACCGGATGAAACTGAAATCTTATTGAATAATATGTTGACAAATGAAAATAATTGGGCACCTCCTGAGCCAGCTCCTGCTCCAATTAATGATCCTATTCCTAAACCAACTCTGAAGAAGAGAGGTGTTCTATTTCTCAGTCCCGAAGATATGCAAGAGGCAAAGAAATCTATGAAAGAAAAAGGTATTAAAGCTGAAGATGTTAAGAATTTACCTCCTATTGAAGAAATACATGGTCTTAATTTACTGCCTATTGAAGAAACATATGATCTTAATCCTTTATTTATTGAAGAACCTCCAGACCTCGATAACCCGACACAGGCAGTAAAGGTAAATTCTCTCTATAGATATGATAAAGCTGAAATCCCTCCTGCTAAAATTGCTAGTCAATGCTTGGATGAGTTTGATAATTTTATGTTTAAGCAAGAAGACTTCAATGCTTATTTTGGTAGACAATTAAAACAAGATGTTGATATGATTAAATACTTGGGTGATTATATGGCTAATATTAGAGGTGAACTTAAACTTGTTAGCAAACATGCTTCTATGGTTACCACTCAAGTAGAACAAGTACTTAAAGCTCAAAAGGAATTGCTCAATGAGATGAATAGTAAGAAAAATGATTATGCTGTTAAAGTGGCTACTAGAACTGGTAGAATGACTCAGGAACCTTTGTATCCTGAAGGCCACCCTAAGAGAATTGAGCAAGATTCTCAGAGAAATAATATAGATGCACCTAGTTCTTCTAAAAAGAAGAAAAAGAAAAATGATAGAACTCTGCAAACTTCTAGTGAACCTATTGCTGAACCACCTGATAATCCAAATGATATCTCTTTGTATGATGCTGAAACACAATATGGCAATGAAAATGAACCTAATGAAAATGTTAATGATGATGTTCATAATAATGCTCAACCTAGTAATGATAATGATGTAGAAATTGAACCTGCTATTGATCTTGATAACCCACAATCAAAGAATCAACGTTATGATAAGAAAGACTTTGTTGCTAGGAAACATGGTAAAGAAAGAGAGCCTTAGGTTCAGAAACCCATGCCCTTTCCTCCCAAACCATCCAATAAAAAGGATGATGAGGATTTTGAGCGCTTTGCTGAAATGATTAGACCTATCTTTTTACGTATGCGATTAACTAATATGCTTAAAACAAATCCTTATGCTAAGTACATGAAAGATATTATTACAAATAAAAGAAAGACACCGAAAGCTGAAATTTCCACCATGCCCTTTCCTCCCAAACCATCCAATAAAAAGGATGATGAGGATTTTGAGCGCTTTGCTGAAATGATTAGACCTATCTTTTTACGTATGCGATTAACTGATATGCTTAAAACAAATCCTTATGCTAAGTACATGAAAGATATTATTACAAATAAAAGAAAGACACCGAAAGCTGAAATTTCCACCATGCTTGCTAATTATACTTTTAAGGGTGGAATACCAAAGAAACTTGGAGATCCAGGAGTACCTACTATACCATGCTCCATTAAAAGAAACTATGTTAAAACTGCTTTATGTGATCTTGGAGCCGGTGTTAGTGTTATGCCTCTCTCTTTATATCGTAGACTTGACTTGAATAAGTTGACACCTACTGAAATATCTTTGCAAATGGCTGATAAATCAACTGCTATACCTGTCGGTATTTGTGAGGATGTGCCTGTTGTAGTTGCAAATGTTACTATTTTAACAGATTTTGTTATTAATACTGCAGGGGCTGTTATTGATTGCAACAAAGGGAATGTCACTTTTCATGTTATTGGTAATGAGCATACGGTACATTTTCCGAGGAAACAACCTCAAGTTCATAGTATCAATTCTATCGGAAAGATTCCATTGATTATATTTGGAGGTTTTGAATTTCCTCTTCCTACTCTCAAGAAGAAATATGATATACTTATTATTGGGGATGTGCATATCCCCGTTGAGGTAACCTAGTGTTATTCGAAATTTCTCCAGTTTCATGTTAATCGGAATGAGTTTGTTAACAAGACTTGATCAACCTTGTTAGTGGATTCCTTTTGATGAGCATGAGATGGATGAAACTAGAAGCACAACCTTCTGTACCCTCTCTATACTTTCTGTTATTTAGTTGAAATAAAGTAAAAATAAATAATTTTCTGTCTGTTATCTGATTATCCGTGCAATATAAAAATACCTCGGAAATAAAAGTTCTCCAAATTCCCTGAAAATTAAATATGATTGTTTCTAGAATATTTGAGGATTTATGGAACAAAGAACACACCAGGGGGCCAACCACCTTGCCACGAGGGTGGAGGGCGCGCCCCCTGCCTCGTGGGCCCACGGTGGCCCTCATCCACTTATTCCTACACCCATCCTCTTCTTCTTCTTCCTCCCACAAACACGAAAAACCAACTCAAACCCGAGTCCAAGCTCATTTTGCTGCCATTTTTGATCTCATTGCTCAAAGCACCTCTCACAAAACTGCTTGGGGAGATTGTTCCTTGGTATGTGACTCCTCCATTGGTCCAATTACTTTTTGTTCTAGTGCTTTATTCATTGCAAAATTTTGCTACTTAGGTGACCCTATTCTTGAGCTTGCATGTCAAATTTATATGGTCAAAAGTAGTTTTGATGCATGATATAGGCTCTAGGCACTTGTAGGAGTAGTTGCTATCAATATTATTGAGTTTGGTTTACTTTTATTTTGAAGTTACTAAAAATTTAAGAATTTTTCAGAAAATGATGAGGAGATTATTGAGGGCTCATCGAGCTAAAGCTCGAAGGAAAAGGCACCGAAGCCTAAGTATAATTTGCCGCGCACCACGGAGGTTCGGGCGTGTGAATGGCCTTCCGAGGATTTCTTAAGAGCAGCCGGGATTTATGAAGATTTTCATGAGTTGGCTCATAATGCAGGCCTCACCGCTTTCCTCCATGACCAATGCGATCAGTATCTCTTACTCACAAATACCTTTGTGCAAAATTTTCATTTTCATTCTAGGAACTCACCACCTATGATGGAGTTTCATTTATATGATGAGCATAAGGAGATGTCACTTTATGATTTCTATCAGATTTGTTTAGTCCCTTTTGGGGGCAAGACAGAAGAACCACATCATGATGATGTGGAGCGGTTTAGTGATACTATCACTGCAGGAGAAACTAGGAAGGTTTCCGATGCATGAATCACTAGCATACATTTTTTCCTGTTTTACGTTACTTTGCATTATTTGCTAGTCGTTGCTTAATTGGACGCGGAAACTGTGGAAACCTTAGTATCCCTGATATAATTATTCTGCTCCACGGTTTATACAGTGATAACACTTTTAGTATGGGCGGTATTGTTGCTAAATGGTTAAGTCTGAGCCGTACAAAGGGCCCCATCTTTGGAGGCATCTATGCTACACGCCTAGCTGCACATTTTAACATACCTATTAGGCATGCTGAGAAGGAAGAAAAAGTGCTTCCTCGTGTTTATCTAGATTATAAAAGTATGGTGGCACATGATTTTATTATTAAGAATAGGGCAGGAGAGCTTAAATATCAATTGTTCTTTAATAAACATCATCCTGAGACTATTACCTTGCCTGCTCCTTCTTTGTTTGATTTGACTGTAGGCACGTACCTTGTTCTATTGACGGCTATCCACGCCTATCAGAACCCTGCACTAGCCGAGGAGCCAGAACCGGAACCACAATTTGATCCTTCACGACAGTCTAACTATTAGTGGGATCCGGAGATGATTGCCAGCCAGTGGCAATCGGAGCCTTCTTCTTCCCCATCGCAGTAGGACCCCAACTATTATTATGGATATCAGCCAGGCCAGCCGTGGCCATAGACCAACTTAGGCCAAAAGCCTAAGCTTGGGGGAGTACGTATTTCTCACCGACATTACTTTTATGTTCAAACACACTCATTGCTAGATGTCGGTGCTCATACTTTTTCATTGTATCATCCATGCTAGTTTATTTCCTTTTATGCTTTCTTCTTGTGTGTTTAATAAACCTTAATAAAAAACCAAAAAAATTAGTTGTAGCTTTTAATTAATTTACTTTCCATGCTTGTAGTAGTGATTAAAAATAAAACCCAAAAAGATTTCCCGTTCTTCTTTTGCTTGTTGGGAGCTTTCCCGTGTAAATAGTTTTATTTCTTTTCTTTTCTTTGGGGGTCAGTAATAGAAGACCATGATTAAATTGTTGAAGTGGCTCTTATATGCTTTATTGTTGATTTAACCAAGAGCCCATATTGCTTTGTCTTCTCCTGTTTATTGAATGCTCGCAGATTCCAGCTTAGTCCAATGCACGTGCACTCTTATTATTATTCACATCGTTCGGTCGTGCAAGTGAAAGGCAATTATGATGATATATGATGGACTGACTGAGATGAGAAAAGCTGGTATAAACTCGACCTCTTTTGTTTTTGTAAATATGATGAGTTCATCGTTCTTGATTCAGCTTGTTATGAATAAACATGTTTACAATGACAATTAGAGATCATAGTTGCTTGTGCCATGCTTGATTAGCTATGAGTTATAATGGTTTACCTTGCGTGCCAACATGCAATTAAAATGGTTATGATGTGGTATGATAGGGTGGTATCCTCCTCTGAATTATTTAAGTGACTTGACTTGGCACATGTTCACGCATGTAGTTGAAACAAATCAACATAGCCTTCATGATATTTATGTTCATGGTGGACTATATCCTACTCATGCTTGCATGCAATGTTTATTAATTTTAATGCATGTACATGGCTGTTGTCGCTCTCTAGTTGGTCGCTTCCCAGTCTTTTGCTAGCCTTCACCTGTACTAAGCGGGAATACTGCTTGTGCCTCCAATCGCTTAAACCCCAAAGTTATTCCAGATGAGTCCACTATACCTTCCTATATGCGGTATCTACCTGCCGTTCCAAGTAAATTTTTATGTGCCAAACTCTAAACCTTCAAATAATCATCCTGTTTTGTATGCTCGAATAGCTCATGTATCAACTAGGGTTGTCTGTATCTTCCATGCTAGGCGGGTTATTCTCAAGAGGAGTGGACTCCGCTCCTCACTCACGAGAAAATGGCTGATCACCGGGATGCCCAGTCCCATGCTTTATGCAAACTAAATCAAAAATAATTGCAAAACAAAACTCCCCCTGGGACCTGATGTATGTTGGAGGCACTCGTTGTTTCGAGCAAGTCATGGATTGATGTTTGTTGGTGGAGGGGGAGTATAAACTTTACCATTCTTTTTGGGAACCACCTATAATGTGTGTAGCTTGGAAGATATCGCCATCTCTAGGTTGTTATGTTGACAATGAAAGTATACCGCTCAAAATATTATTCACCTCTATTTCAAAACCGAGCTCTGGCACCTCTACAAATCCCTGCTTCCCTCTGCGAAGGGCCTATCTATTTACTTTTATGTTGAGCCATCACCCTCTTATTAAAAAGCACTAGCTGGAGAGCGCAGCTGTCATTTGCATTTCATTATTGTTAATTTATATTGGGTGTGACTATTTTACCATGAATTACAATGTCTAGTCAGTCCTTGATCTTTAAAGGTGCTATGCATTTATGTTTTGCGGTCTCAGAAAGGGCTAGCGAGATGCCATCTTGTTATATCATATTATGATTGTTTTGAGAAAGTGTTGTCATCCGAGATTTATTATTATGGCTTGCTAGTTAATTATGCTATTGATATGGGTAATCACGAGACCTGAGAATTATTGCAAATGTGGTTAGTTATAATCTTTGCTGAAAACTTGAATGCTAGCTTGACATATTTACAACAACAAGAGAAAACAAAGTTTGTAAAAGTTTTTATTTATTTCTTTCAGTTTGTCAACTGAATTGCTTGAGGATAAGCAAGGGTTTAAGCTTGGGGGAGTTGATACATCTTCGTCGTATCTACTTTTCCAAACACATTTGCCCTTGTTTTGGACTCTAACTTGTATGATTTGAATGGAACTAACCCGGACTGACACTGTTTTCAGCAGAATTGCCATGCTGTTGTTTTATGTGCAGAAAACAAAAGTTCTCGGAATGACCTGAAACTCCATGGAATATCTTACAATAAATAATAAAAAATCCTCGCCGAAGATGAAGACCAGTGGCCCACACCCTTGGCACGAGGGTGGGGGCGCGCCCCCCTAGGGCGCGCCCCCTACCTCGTGGGCCCCCTGGAGACCCCCCGACTCCAACTCCAACTCTATATATCTGCTTTCGGGGAGAAAAAAATAAGAGAGAAGAAATCATAGCGTTTTACGATACAGAGCCGCTGTCAAGCCCTAAAACCTCTCGGGAGGGCTGATCTGGAGTCCGTTTGGGGCTCTGGAGAGGGGGATTCGTGTGACGCCCTCGATTCAATCGTACACTAATCATACACACAAATGTGTACGATCAAGATCAAGGACTCACGAGAAGATATCACAACACAACTCTAGACACAAATTAAAATAATACAAGCTTTATATTACAAGCCAGGGGCCTCGAGGGCTCGAATACATAAGCACGAATACACAAGAGTCAGCGGAAGCAACAATATCTGAGTACAGACATAAGTTAAACAAGTTTGCCTTAAGAAGGCTAGCACAAAGGCAACATCGATTGAAAAGGCAAGGCCTCCTGCCTGGGAGCCTCCTAACTACTCCTAGTTGTCTGCGGTCTTCACGTAGTAGTAGGCATCCTCCAGGTAGTAGTAGTCATCATTGGCGTCGTCTGGCTCCTGGGATCCATCATCGAGTCGCAACAATCGGGTATGGGGGGAAAAGAAGTAGCAAAGCAACCGTGAGTACTCATCCAAAGTACTCGCAAGACTTACATCAGATAAACTAAGTATGCATCTGTATCAAAGGAATGGGTTGTATCTGTGGACTAAAATGCCGAATGCCAGAAGGGAAGGGGAAAGCCTAGCCTATCAAAGACTAGCATCTTCTGGAAACCGCCGTCTTACAGCAACAAGAGGGAGTAGAGTAGCATAAAGTAAAGTAGGAGTAATGTTATCAACCTCGGCTAGAGATCCTTTCTCGACTCCCTGCGAGTAAGCAATCCCAGAGCCATACTATCCAAGTGTCAACACATTCCAAATCTCATCACCATCCATTTCTCATCACAAGTATCCAGTTCTGGTTGTATCGATCGGGATACAACTCCAAGTGTCCGTTACCATAGGACAGGCTATCGATAGATGTTTTCTTCCCTGCGGGGGTGCACCAACTTACCCACCACGCTCGATTAGCTCTGGCCGGACACACTTTCCTGGATCATGCCCGGCCTCGGCTAAACAATACGCCGCAACCCGACCTAGTCTTAATAGAGAGGTCAACACGCCGGACTAAGCCTATGCCCCCAGGGGTCATGGGCCATCTCCCCGGGAACTCCTGCATGTTGCGTACGCGGCCGGTGAGCAGACCTAGCCACCTCCTTCCACAAGGTAGGTTCTTACCAGTCCTACCCGGCGCGCGGCGCTTAGTCGCTGACGTCTATTAAGCTTTGGCTAATGCATACGACGCAGAACGCCCATACTATGCCCACGTGATGGTTAGTGCTATCAGGCCAGAGGCCCCTCAGATCAAATATCCAAATCGTAGTGGATTAGGAACGCGCGGTAACAAGTAGAGACTCACGAAAGATGTGACCCCGTTGCCTCGTCTCGAGGACTTGCGGCAAGGGCTAGGAATGCCCTGCCACGCCTTGTAATTATCTCGCGGGCACCCTCCAGGTCAACCCGTCTCCACATCACTCACAATTAAGCTCGTGCGGGTACCCCTCAGGGTCGACCCATCTTTAGTAACATGGTTCAGTGTAAAGTCATAGTAACCATAGTAACTGTGTGTCCAAACATCAAGGGGAATACCCGAGGAATCACCCCCGGTGAATTCCACTCGATGTAATCATCAAGGTGAACGTAAGAGGAACCACCCCCGAGGTTCACACTTGAAGGGTTGCACGACAGAGTCGTATCGGAAGTGGTTAAGGAGGAATCACCCTCGATGACCACAATCAAATAGCTACACTACAGGGTTAACATCGGAAGTGTTGTAGAGGTCTCACCCTCAGCACTCAATAGTAACTCTGCAGAGTCAAGCAACAAAAGGGGAAAGTGATGTGCGGTGCCGGGGCCTGGTCTTTGATCCCGTTGATCGGGTCTTCGATGATGAAGCAGGGGCAACAAGGACAAGGTGGGGGTCACTGATGGATCACTAACCAACCTATACTAAGCAGTTTAGGATAAGCAGGTAGTACAACAATAGATACAAAAGCAGGCTATGCATCAGAATAGGAGCAAACAATTACACTAGCAAAATCTAAGGCAAGCATGAGAGAATGGAATGGGCGATATCGGAATGATCAAAGGGGGGGCTTGCCTGGTTGCTTTGGCTAGGAGGGGTCGTCGTCGACGTAGTCGACCACAGGGGCATCAGCAGCGGTCTCGAGGTCTACCGGAGAAGAAGAGGGGGAAGAAACAGTAAATACACGCAAGCATAAGCATAACAAGACAATAGGCGGTGCTAGAGGTGTTCTAAGGCAGCGCTAGGCGATATAGGTGAAGGAGGATAACATCCGGGAAAGTTTTCCTGGTTCCAGATGTCTGTCAAACAGATGAACTGGAGGGGAAAAGTTCAACGTTTGCTATGCTAGAGATGTGTGATAGACGAACGGAGGTATTTGATGGCGTGTAGATCGTCATCACGGGCCATGTGGATGTGCAGGAGGAAGTCCTCGATCCATACCGCAGGATCTGTTGTACCGTCGTATGATTCGATATTTACGGGTTTGAAACCCTCTGGGATTTGGTGATCCATTACTTCGTCTGTGAAGCATAGGGGGTGTGCGGCGCCTCTATACTGAGCTATATCGCGACGCAACTCAAATGAGTCTTGTCCGCTGTGTTCGGCCTGGCCGGATTTACTTTTACTGTATCCGGCGTGACGGTTATCGTCTCGCATAGTGGCGCGCCCTCGTGATCCATAGATCGATCTTGTGTGTTTTTCTTTGTCCTCCAATACGTCTCGCAGGTCTAGCGTGTCTCCCCGTGGCCTAACATTTTTATTTGAGTGGCGTCGGGGTGCGGGCTGAGCTTTTGGCTGAAATGCCTCTCTGTCACGGCCACGAGGTGGCCGATCACCCGCGCCATACGCTGGAGATGTAGGTTTTAATGCTTCCTCCTCCAGTCGAGGTAGCAACCTGCGCTTTGGGTAACTCTTCGAGGGGCGTTCGAGTTCATATTCCTCGGCCACAAGGACTTCAGTCCATCTGTCAGCTAGCAAATCTCGATCAGCTTGAAGCTGCTGTTGCTTTTTCTTAAGGCTATTTGCCATGGCTATAAGCCGGCGCTTGAAGCGCTCTTTCTCGATAGGATCCTCAGGCACGACAAATTCGTCATCGTCGAGGCTTGCCTCGTCTTCGGAGGGAGGCGTGTAATTATCATCCTCCGCCTCTCCATCTGCCGCTCTCTCGGGAGAGCTGGCTTCTCTATCCTCCTGCTCTAAATCTTGCTGGAGGAGATTGTCGTCATCTTCAGCGCTGTCCATAGTGCTATTATCTCCTGCACCGGTATCGCCGCTTTTGCCTTGGCGAGACTTAGAGCGGCGCCGCTGACGTTGGCGCTTGGGTTGCTTCTTAGAGGGGTCATCCTCCGCTGTCCCGTCGCCATTGCCTTCTTTGGGTGTGTCCACTATATATATATATCATATGATGAGGTGGCTGTGTAGTGCCCTGTGGGCAGTGGTTCCTGTTCGTCTCCTGCATCGTCGTCCATACCGTCGATGTCTTCGGAGTCGAAGTCGAGCGTGTCGGTCAAATTGTCGACAGTGGCTACTAAGTGGGTGGTGGGTGGGCGGCGAATTTCTTCGTCTTCCGCATCCCAATCCTGCCGGACATAGTTCGGCCAGGACTCTCCTGACAAGGAGAGAGACCTTAATGAGTTTAGTATGTCGCCGAAGGGCGAGTGCTGAAAGATATCCGCGGAGGTGAACTCCACGATCGGTGCCCAGTCGGATTCGATAGGCACGGGCGCAGGCGGTTCGGAGTCCGTGGCCAGGGTAGAATCCGGCAATTTGGCGTCACGGCTCTCGTGAAGGGTAAGGTCGATACTCGGCTCGATCGCCGCTGAGAATGCGGCCTCCGTGGCGGGGTCTATCCCCCCGTCCATGGACGGCGCAATTGGCTCCGAATTGAGGGCCGAAGCGGTCTCCTAAACACTGTCCGATGGTAGAGCTAAATCATGCTCATCGTGGTCGTGCGGCGCGCTCGGCAGGGGCTCGAATCCGTCGAAGATCAAGTCTCCACGGATGTCGGCTATGTAGTTTAAGCTTCCAAACCTGACCTGGTGGCCAGGGGCGTAACTCTCGATCTGCTCTAGATGGCCAAGCGAGTTGGCCCGTAGTGCGAAGCCGCCGAATACGAAGATCTGTCCGGGGAGAAAAGTCTCACCCTGGACTGCATTGTTATCAATGATCGAAGGAGCCATCAAGCCTAACGATGACGACACAGAGGAACTCTCAATGAAAGCACCAATGTCGGTGTCAAAGCCGGCGGATCTTGGGTAGGGGGTCCCGAACTGTGCGTCTAGGCGAATGGTAATAGGAGGCAGGGGACACGATGTTTACCCTGGTTCGGGCCCTCTTGATGGAGGTAAAGCCCTATGTCCTGCTTGATTGTTCTTGATAATATGAGTAGTACAAGAGTTGATCTACCACGATATCAGAGAGGCTAAACCGTAGAAGCTAGCCTATGGTATGATTGTATGTTGTCCTACGGACTAAAACCCTCCGGTTTATATAGACACCGGAGGGGGCTAGGGTTACACAGAGTCGGTTACAAGGAAGGAGATCTACATATCTGCATTGCCAAGCTTGCCTTCCACGACAAGGAGAGTCCCATCCGGACACGGGACGAAGTCTTCAATCTTGTATCTTCATAGTCCAACAGTCCGGCCAAAGGATATACTCCGGCTGTCCGGATACCCCCTAATCCAGGACTCCTTCACCCGCTCTGTTTATCCATCCGACTGGGGATGATAAGCAGTACTATATTTCAGCCCTATCCCCAAGGCTTGATGGAGACGTGACCTCGGTCGGAAGTGATAGTTCAGGGTACTCCATGCAGACTTACTATTCTAGATACATACAACTGTGCAAGTTGATTCGCTCTATATCTGGTGCTGATCGGAATGAAGTGAGCAACCTTGGTTAAGTTGTCCACTATGACCCAGATTGCATCATTGCCTCGCTGAGTCATAGGCAATCCTGTAATGAAATCCATACAAACGTCATCCCATTTCCATTGCAAAACCGGCAGTGGTTGGAGGAGTCCGGCTGGCTTTTGATGCTCTACCTTCACCTTGTTACATATGTCGCAACAGGCCACAAAATAGGCAATGTCTTTCTTCATTCCATCTGTAGGATCAAAAGTATGTCTAGAGGGGGGGGGGTAATTAGACTACTTGACCAAATAAAAGTCTAGCCTTTTCCCAATTTTAGTTCTTGGCAGATTTTTGCTATCTTAGTACAAGTCAAGCAATCTCCACACAATTCAAGCAAGCATGCAAAAGAGTATATGAGCAGCGGAAAGTAAAGCATGCAACTTGCAAGAATGTAACGGGAAGGGTTTGGAGGATTCAAACGCAATTGGAGACACGGATGTTTTTGTCGTGGTTCCGATAGGTGGTGCTATCGTACATCCACGTTGATGGAGACTTCAACCCACGGAGGGTAACAGTTGAGCGAGTCCACGGAGGGCTCCACCCACGAAGGGTCCACGAAGAAGCAACCTTGTCTATTCCATCACGGCCGTCGCCCACGAAGGACTTGCCTCACTAGCGGTAGATCTTCACGAAGTAGGCGATCTCCTTGCCCTTACAAACTCCTTGGTTCAACTCCACAATCTTGTCGGAGGCTCCCAAGTGACACCTAGCCAATCTAGGAGACACCACTCTCCAAGAAGTAACAAATGGTGTGTTGATGATGAACTCCTTGCTCTTGTGCTTCAAATGATAGTCTCCCCAACACTCAACTCTCTCTCACAGGATTTGGATTTGGTGGAAAGAATATTTGAGTGGAAAGAAACTTGGGGAAGGCTAGAGATCAAGATTCATATGGTTGGAATGGAATATCTTGACCTCAACACAAGTGTAGGTGGTTCTCTCTCAGAAAATGTGTATTGGAAGTGTAGGTATGTTCTGATGGCTCTCTTCTTGAATGAAGAGTGGGTGGAGGGGTATAGCCTCCACACAAAATCTAACCGTTACACACAATTTGCCAAACTCGGTGGGACCAAATGGTTAAACTCGGTCGGACCAATTCAGCAAACCTAGTGACTGTTAGGATTTTCGATGGGACTGAGATGCAACTCGGTAGGACCAATATGGTTAGGGTTAGGGCATAACGTAATCTCGGTGTGACCGATTACACAAACTCGGTAGGACCGATTTTGGTAATAAGCTAACCAAAGAGTTGTTCAGGTAAACTCGGTGGGACCGATTCGCTCATCTCGGTGAGACCAAAGTGTTACAAAAGGGAAACATAGAGTTTACATTGCAATCTCGGTGGGACCGATCGCTCATCTCGGTAAGACCGAAACATTACGAAGGGAAACAGAGAGATTACAATCCCATCTCGGTGAGACCGAGATCCCTATCGGTGAGACCGATTTGCCTAGGGTTTATGGCAGTGGCTATGACATTTGAAACTCGGTGGCGCCAGATAGAAAGAATCGGTGGGGCCGAGTTTGACTTTTGGTTTAGGTCATATGTGGATGTGGGAAGGTAGTTGAGGATTTTGGAGCATATCACTAAGCATTTTGAGCAAGCAAGCCATTACGCAACACCTCATCCCTCCTTGATAGTATTGGCTTTTCCTATAGACTCAATGTGATCTTGGATCACTAAAATATAAAATGTAGAGTCTTGAGCTTCAAGCTTGAGCCAAACTTTTTGTCCTTAGAATTTTGAGGGATCCACTTTCCTCATCCATGCCATGCCATTCATTGAGCTTTTCCTGAAATATTAATCTTGGAATAATGTTAGCTCAATGAGCTATATGTTGTTAGGAATTACCAAAACCACCCAGGGATAGTTGCACTTTCAATCTCCCCATTTTTGGTAATTGATGACAACATATAGATCAAAGCTTTGACAAATGATAATACAAACAAAGTTCCACCAAGAAGACAAGAGAGAACAAAAGCAAACTCTCTCTCTCTCAGCCTATGATCTATACATTTTTCTCCCCCTTTGGCAACAAGTTACCAAAAAGTTCATAGAAAATGCATAGCACTAAAACGTCTCTCAGGCTTGGTCTTTAGGTGGTGGTGTCCGGAGAACTCCAAGAACGAAGGCTTTAGTCGAAGTAGATGGAGCTGCTGGGGTAGGTGCTGGAGCTGGTGTCACTGAAGCTGTAGCTGGTGCAGATGAAGTGGCTCTAGTGTCTGTTACTGGCAATGCAGTTGATCTCTGAGCTCGAGGCACTCTGGCAAATGCATCAGTGGTTGTTCTGCCCTTCCTCTCCTGCATATCATCTTGTAGCTGCTCCACAACTGACTGAATCTCAGTTACTTTGACTTCTAAATCATAGAATTTTTGCTCCACGATTCTTTCCAAGCTCTCCTGGTTTTGAGTTAGGGTGGCCAACCCCTTCGCAATCCTCAGAGTTGATGCTATCAAATAACCAAGCTGGTCCTGCTTGCTTTTCAAAAAGTACTCAGATGCCTCCTCTTGAGTTGGCATCTTGGCAGCCTTCTCTTTCTTTGCTTTCTCCTTCTTCTCTTGAGCTTGTATTGATGATGGTTCATTCTCATTCATCACAACTTGATTGTCCTCGAAGTCTGGGTAGATAGGCAAGTGTTCCTTATCCAACAGGTATGTGCCTGTGCCCATCTTTGAGTTTATCAACTCCTGGATTTGTGGGGCATATCCACAACTTCTTTTCTGGTTTGCTGCAGTCCTCTTGATAGTCTCAACTATAAGGTTCATGACCTTGAACTTCTGTGGCACATCAAATATATGTAGCGAGTTAATTGCATGGCCTCTAATCATTCTGTGATCACCAGACTTGGGCAAGAGAGTGTGCCTAAGGATCCAATTGATTGTAGGCAGCCCTGACAGCAAGTGTTTTACTGACCCAAACTGGTGAGTCTCAAGATCATCTTCAGGAATCTCCTTGTGCATGTTTGCCATAGAGTGGCGATCCATCTTCTTCTTGGCATAGACATCCAAGTCATCTTCTTCTTCCTTAGGAGCATTGATCAGATTTGCCCATTCCTCACTAGTTGAGTGGTACCTTGTACCTTCAGACATCCATACTATCCTGACATCTGGATAGAAGTGTGCTGTGGAGTAGAATTGCATTATGAGCTCCTCATTCCACTTTGTGAGCTTCTACCCAACAAAGTTTGCAACTCCACAAGCACTGAAGCTATCAAACACACCAGGATAGTGTTCCTCATTTTCCTTGATATACTTCTAGTCGACCCACCTCATTTCACACACTATAGGCTTCTTGTCCAGCAGCACTGTCTCATAGAAATCTTGCTGTTCCTTTGTGTGGAACCTGTAATCAACAAGAGTTCTTCTTCTCGTAGCATATGGGTCTGTCTCTCTCCATTTCCTTAGTCCAGAGTCTCTCCTGATCTGCATGTTCTCAGCCACAGGATGAGCATCATTGTGGTCTGGAATCTTGGGTTTGAGCTTCCTCAGGACTTGTCCTTCATCATCTTCATCAGCAGCAACTTCAGGCACTGGGGCATTGTTCTTCTCAGCAGCTGGTATACTCCTGGTATTCCTCTTAGGTGCACTCTTGGGCTTGGAGGCTGCTTTGGGTGCTTCTTTGGGCTTTGATGAAGCAGCCCCTGTCCTGATAGCATCACCCATAAGCTTCTATGCCTTGGGTGCTGGTGCAGCAACCTCTTCTTCTTCTTCTTCTTCCATCATGGAAGCCTTTCCAATCACTCTGGCCATGGTCTTCTTGACCCTTTCCTTCCTTTTCTTCCCTTCTACAGCAGCCTCTTTGGATTCAGATCCCAAAGGGACTTGAGTAGATCCTCTGGCCTTAGACATTGGAATTCTCTTTGCAGGAACCTTTTGCTTCATGCCTGGCTTGGTGGCAGCAGCAGTGCTATATTCCTTCTTAACCACTTTCTTCTTGGAAGTGGCCTCATCCTCAACTGCCACATAGTCTTCATCCTCAGACTCTGTAGTTTTCTTCTTCCTTGTTCTGGTGGCAGCTTTGGGCAAGTTGCTGGGAGTGCTCCTGGTACCACCATCTGAACTACTAGAGGGACTAGTGCCCTCACTCAGGTGAACCTGCTCCTCTGACCTGTTCTGGCTATCACTCTGATCAGACATATTGCAAATACTGACAGCAGACCCTGTGAATAGATATAGATGAGATAGAGTGGATGAGCATCACAAAATGCAGAGGTTTTTGCAAAAGAATGAGTCAAAAACTTAGTTTTAGTTTTCCACAGAAAGCATTTCGGATCAACCGATTTGTAAACTCGGTGATACCGAAGTAGCTGTTGGAACCTAAACTAGTGAACTCGGTCAGACCGAGTCATAGTTCGATGGCACCAAGACTGCTAGGGTTTCACAAAGTCCTGAACTCGGTCACACCGATTTGCAATTCTTGATCAGACCGAAAATTACATGTGCATTGGCCTGAGCCAAATTGGTGGTACCGAGTTCCACAACTCGGATGGTCCGAGATGGTTTCGGCGGAAACCTAACCCTAAATTTTCAATTCAACTCTAATCTACGGAGTGTTTTGACTGGATAGAAGCGTTTCAATCGTGGTAAGAATCATAGTGAACACAATGTGCTAGGAATCGGACGGGAATAGCACTGTGATCGAGTCCATACCCTAGTTCGGCGATGAACTCGCTACAGCGGCAACGGCGGGGAAGAATTCCGTTGACGGCGGTGGAGACCAGCGACAGGAGGCGGCTGGCGACGAGGAAGACAATCCGGAGACCCTGGAGGCAGAGCGAGCTATGCGCGGGCGAAGGGGTTTCGGAGAAATTTCCAAAATTTTGCCCGTGAGTATATATAGCCTGACCCTGTCGGTGTGACCGAGTGGAACAATTTGGTGGCACCGAGATTCATAACTGCAAGCAGTTACTGAAACTCGGTGTGACCGAAAGGTTCAAATCGGTTGCACCGAGATTGAAAACCTAGATCGACTTAGTGATCTCGGTATGACCGAAATGGAGGAATCAGTCAGACCGAAAAGCACAAAGAAGTTTTGGAAGTTTAAGTCTATGACGAATCGGGGACTCCGAGTTCTCCTCACACAGAGTGGTTCGAATCTGACTTGATCAAATTTTGTGATGTAGCATGAATAGAGTTTGAGACGAGAAAAGCATAGATAGCTAGAGAGGGTTCTAAGGCATTCTTGTCCATCCACTTGGCAAAAGAAAAGAAAAACAATCAATCAAAACAACAAGTGGATGTCCTCGGATGAGTGAAATATGCAATCAACATGCTCACACAATAAAATGGCAATTGAAATATGTGGCAAAGCATGCACAACCAATTCTAGCGTCTATCAAACAATTTGCGATGACTAGGTCATCTATATATGAGTATATTGACTTAGGAGTCAAATGAGAACATTTGATCATAGGTCATACTCATTGTTTAAGCACAAGTGGGGTTACCACTTTTACATAAAGCATCATTGTGTTCACACCATTAGAGTTGCTTTAGCTCAATTCTTAGAGTAAAGCTCCCCCTAGATGTGAGATCCCCCCTAAGAGGGATGAACTAACCTTGGGTTTTGTCGATGATGACTTCATGTAGATGTTGAAGATGTGGATGCTCAACGTTGATGTAGATCATTTGGAGCTATCCATTGGAGTGAGTTGCACTTTCAATACCTACACGGGTTAGCCCCACAAGGAACAAACAAGGATATCCATAGACATATAGTGATGCACACACAAGATGATGTCTATGAAAGCTTTTAGGCTACCTTGTCCCTTGTCTTACCAACAAGAGGGTTTGTGACTCCTTGAACTAGTGCAAGATGTGGAAGTTGATTGCACTTGTTCTTGCCAAGATGATAAGAGTGAAGTATGTTGGCGGAGTCACCCTCAAGAACTCTCTAGTTCTTCTTCGGGATCCACACCATCTTGATGGGAATCCTCGGTGTTGTAGTTGTACTTGATGAAGTGGAACTTGAAGTAGTCTTGGGAACCCACTTGACCAAGGCCTTAGGAGCTTCTTCAAATGCATCAATTTCCTCTTGAAGCTTGTCCTTCCCTTTTTGCTTGTGGTCTTGTGGTGGAAGATCATCTTGAGCTTGTGTCCCTTTGAAAGAAGTAGGATCATACTTCTCTTGTTGAGGAACAAACTTTGTCTTGGGGTATAGATCTTCTTCCCACTCAACTCCATTGGCATTGAACTTTCGTTCAAAACCAACACCTTGATTCTTCCGGTGCCTTCCTTGCTTGCATACAATTTCCTCGAATTGCTTACTTACGGCAAGGCTCTTGTCAACACCTTTCTCTATAATTCCCTTCAATAAGCTATTTTCTTGCTCAAGTGTAACTTGGCTAAGAGAATCATTAGTGGAATCAAGAGAACTACTAGAAGCAACAATATTTAGAGGAAGAATCTTTCTTGTTCTTGTTACTAGACTTGACTTAAGGCATGTAAGTGGATAACAGTAAACGCTTGGCAATGTAAGAAGAACTTTTCTTGCGAAGATCATCATTGATTGCTTTTAAGAACTCATGCTCTTGCTCAAGGTTGAGCTTTTCAAAGCGTAATTTCTCATGAGTCCTTAAAAGTTCTCGATGATCTCCTAAGATAGTTTCATGAGATAACTTAATAGTGTTTAGTTCTTTAGTTCGTTTTATCTTGATTAGCATGATTAATTGACGTTTCATCATAGTATTCATCACTAGAGTTGTCAACAAGTAAATCATCATCACCTAACAAGTCATCTTCATCACTATTGAAATCAACATACTCGGCATGTGATACCTTTGGGCCTTTAGCCATGAAGCATGCTCCAACTCCTTCATTTGGTGAGTCAAATATGTCGTAGGAGTTGGTTGTCACAAGTGCTAGACCGGCAACACCTTCATCTTGAGTATATTCGGAGTCAGAGTGATAGCTTCTCTCGGAGTGGTTGTCGGAGTCAGAGCCGGATACCCATTCACCAACATGAGCTTGATGTCTTCGTTTTGTGTAGCTCCTTGATGACTTGTCCTTTCTTTCCGAATCCTTGCTTCTCCGTGAGGGTCTTCGTTCATAACGATCATCTCTACTCCTTCTTTCTCTAGATGGTGATTCTTCTCTTCTACTTCTTCTCTTGGGAGAATCTTCTCTTCTCTTGTAGGGGGCCGTACACTCATTGGAATAGTGTCCGGGCCTTCCACAATTGTAGCAGTTTCGCTCTCGACTAGAAGATCTTTTGTCATTGTAGGACCTTGACTTGGAGCTTCTCTCTTTGCTTCTACTCTTGTAGAACTTGTTGAAGTTCTTCACCATTAAGTTCAATTCTTCATTGAAGGTTTGTTTCTCACTCTATGATGTGGGGGCTTCACATGAGGCTTTGTAAGCACCACTTGATTTGTTGTGAAGTTCCTCTTTATCCTTAAGTGACATCTCATGAGCAACAATTCTTCCGATGACTTTCGTTGGCTTGAGATCTTTGTAATTGGGCATCATTTGGATCAATGTGCACACGGCATCATATTTTCCATCCAAGGCTCTTAGGATCTTCTTGATGATGAATCTATCGGTCATATTTTCACTCCCTAAGCCGGCAATCTCATTTGTGATAAGAGCAAGCCTAGAGTAATTTCAGCAACACCTTCACCATCCTTCATTTTGAACTTGTCAAGTTGACTTTGAAGCACATCCAATTTGGATTCCTTGACGGAGTCGGTACCTTCGTGCATATCAATCAAAGTATCCCAAATTTCCTTTGCATTCTCAAGACGGCTGATTTTGTTGAATTCTTTGGGGCACAATCCCTTAAAGAGGATATCACAAGCTTGAGCGTTGTATTCCAGCATTTTCAACTCTTCCGCGGTGGCTTCACGGTTTGGTTCTTTCCCGTCAAAGAATTCACCTTGCAAGCGAATACACACAATAGCCCAAACGGCAGGGTTATGTCCAAGAATATGCATTTTCATCTTATGCTTCCAACTAGCAAAATTAGTGCCATCAAAGTAAGGACCTCTACGGTGATAATTTCCCTCGCTAGACACCATACTCTCCTAGGTTGTGAAACCAAGTCTATGACCGCCAAAAGCTATGGAAATCAAAGCAAATGGAGACAAAAGCTCTGATACCACTTCTAGGATCGAAAGTATGTCTAGAGGGGGGTGATTAGACTACTTGACCAAATAAAAGTCTAGCCTTTTCCCAATTTTAGTTCTTGGCAAATTTTAGCTATCTTAGTACAAGTCAAGCAATCTCCACACAATTCAAGCAAGCATGCAAAAGAGTATATGAGCAGCGGAAAGTAAAGCATGCAACTTGCAAGAATGTAATGGGAATGGTTTGGAGGATTCAAACGCAATTGGAGACACATATGTTTTTGTCGTGGTTCCGATAGGTGGTGCTATCGTACATCCACGTTGATGGAGACTTCAACCAACGGAGGGTAACGGTTGCGCGAGTCCACGGAGGGCTCCACCCATGAAGGGTCCACGAAGAAGCAACCTTGTCTATTCCATCATGGCCGTCGCCCACGAAGGACTTGCCTCACTAGCGGTAGATCTTCACGAAGTAGGCGATCTCCTTGCCCTTACAAACTCCTTGGTTCAACTCCACAATCTTGTCGGAGGCTCCCAAGTGACACCTAGCCAATCTAGGAGACACCACTCTCCAAGAAGTAACAAATGGTGTGTTGATGATGAACTCCTTGTTCTTGTGCTTCAAATGATAGTCTCCCCAACACTCAACTCTCTCTCACAGGATTTGGATTTGGTGGAAAGAATATTTGAGTGGAAAGCAACTTGGGGAAGGCTAGAGATCAAGATTCATATGGTTGGAATGGAATATCTTGACCTCAACACAAGTGTAGGTGGTTCTCTCTCAGAAAATGTGTATTGGAAGTGTAGGTATGTTCTGATGGCTCTCTTCTTGAATGAAGAGTGGGTGGAGGGGTATATATAGCCTCCACACAAAATCTAACCGTGACACACAATTTGCCAAACTCGGCGGAACCGAATGGTTAAACTCGGTCGGACCGATTCAGCAAACCTAGTGACCATTAGGATTTTCGGTGGGACTGAGATGCAACTCGGTAGGACCGATATGGTTAGGGTTAGGGCATAACGTAATCTCGGTGTGACCGATTACACAAACTCGGTAGGACCGATTTTGGTAATAAGCTAACCAGAGAGTTGGTCAGGTAAACTCGATGGGACCGATTCACTCATCTCGGTGAGACCGAAGTGTTACAAAAGGGAAACAAAGAGTTTACATTGCAATCTCGGTGGGACCGATCGCTCATCTCGGTAAGACTGAAACGTTACGAAGGGAAACAGAGAGACTACAATCCCATCTCGGTGAGACCGAGATCCCTATCGGTGAGACCGATTTGCCTAGGGTTTGTGGTAGTGGCTATGACATTTGAAACTCAGTGGCGCCGGATAGAAAGAATCGGTGGGGCCAAGTTTGACTTTTGGTTTAGGTCATATGTGGATGTGGGAAGGTAGTTGAGGATTTTGGAGCATATCACTAAGCATTTTGAGCAAGCAAGCCATTAAGCAACACCTCATCCCTCCTTGATAGTATTGGCTTTTCCTATAGACTCAATGTGATCTTGGATCACTAAAATATAAAATGTAGAGTCTTGAGCTTCAAGCTTGAGCCAAACTTTTTGTCCTTAGAATTTTGAGGGATCCACTTTCCTCATCCATGCCATGCCAATCATTGAGATTTTCTTGAAATATTAATCTTGGAATAATGTTAGCTCAATGAGCTATATGTTGTTAGGAATTACCAAAACCACCCAGGGATAGTTGCACTTTCACCATCCCACCAGAATATTTGTCTAAGGTCTTCATACATTTTCGTACCTCCCGGGTGAATGGAATATGAGGATTCGCATGCTTCCGACAGGATTTTATTCTTTAAGTCTGGCTGATTGGGTACACAAATCCGTCCACGGAATCGGAGGGTACCAAATTTGTCCTTGGAGAAATCTGGGGTCTGCTCTGCCATCGGGCTCTTGGCACGTTTTTGCAGCTTGATGTCAGCTGGCTGGGCCTTGTGGATCTCTTCCTCAAGTGTGGGGGTAACTTCCAAAATATTAGCGAGGCCAGCATCCACTATGACCAGGTTGAGCTGAGCGATCTCCTCTTGGAGTTCGGGAGGCAATGATTTCAATATGACATTTAAGCTGACAGGCTTTCGACTGAGGGCATCGGCAACCACGTTGGCCTTACCCGGGTGGTAATTAATTCCAAGATCATAATCCTTGACCAATTCTAGCCATCTTCATTGACGGAGATTTAAATCCGGCTGAGTAAATATGTATTTAAGACTTTTGTGATCGGTAAAAATTTGGCACCTTTTTCCAATGAGGTAGTGTCTCCAAATTTTTAGCGCATGAACCACCGCAGCCAATTCCAAATCATGAGTAGGATAATTTCCCTCGTGGGGTCGTAGCTGTCGCGATGCATATGCTACTACCTTGCTGTCTTGCATAAGTACGCAACCAAGGCCATGCCTGGAGGTGTCACAATACACATCAAAACTGCGGTAAATGTCGGGGAGAGTCAATACAGGTGCGGTTGTCAGCCGTATCTTTACCTCATTGAAACTTTTCTGAAAGTCCTCCGTCCATTCAAACTTCTTATCCTTTTTGAGCAGCTCCGTCATGGGTTTAGCAATCTTGGAAAACCCTTCAATGAAACGACGGTAATATCCAGCTAATCTGAGAAAACTCCGGATCTGCATCACGGTCATGGGCTGCAATCAATTGAGCACATCCTTTACTTTGATCGGGTCCACGGCTATACCTTCGACGAATAGTACATGTCCGATAAACCCAACTTGCTTGAGCCAAAATTCGCATTTACTGAATTTGGCGTATAGCTGATGGTCGTGGAGCCGTTGTAGCACTGCTCGGAGGTGATCCTTGTGCTCTTTTTCACCCTTGGAGTAAATGAGGATGTCATTGATGAAGACTACCATGAATTTGTCGAGGAAGTCCATGAATACTTTGTTCATCATATGTATGAAGAAAGTAGGGGCATTGGTGAGACCAAAGGACATAACTATATATTCATAAAGACCGTACCGAGTAGTGAATGCGGTCTTAGGAATATCTTCCTTTTTAATCTTGAGTTGATGATACCCTGTCCTGAGATCAATCTTGGAGAATAGTTTGGGTCAACCAGTAAAGTTTTGCACAGTTTATAACTGTATATTCATAAAGACCGTACCGAGTAGTGACTTCTCGTGTTGTGCAATTTATGCAAACTTGATATTGGGTCAACCAATTCATACCCAATATAATATTCAACTTTTTAGACTCAATAATTATCAGAGAGGTTGGAAACTAGACTCCGTTGATATTGATTTCCAGATCACGGCAGACCAGTTTGCTCTTGATTAAAGATCCCGGGGTTTGTACCAGCATATTTTTGCCCAAAAGCGTACAAGGAAATTTGTTTTGGGCAGCAAAACTCCGAGAAATAAAAGAATGGAAGCCCCAGAGTCAAATAAAATTACGACAGGTATGTCATTAAGAGAAAACATACCAATGACGACTTCGGGGTTCTCTTGGGCTTCATCAGCTGAGAGATGATGCGCATGCCCAGTAAAGTTTTGCTGGGTTGGGTATGACTCTATAAAGTTGACTTGTGGCCTGAATGGGGCATTCGCCTTGTGTTCTTGGGGCACTGTCTGGCATAATGTCCGTTCTGCCCACAACTGAAACAAGAATTATTGCGCTGATGCTCCTCGTGCACTGGGTTGGTCACGACATTCTTGACTTGAGTGGTGGTCTTGTTAACATTCTGTTGCCAATTGGGCTTGTATTCCACCTGAGTCTGCTGCCAGATACGAGCCTTTTGCACTGGTTGCCCATCCTTCTTTGGCTCAATCTTATGCTTGTTATTGTTGTTAGTTGGCCTATTATCTGGTATAAGCTTGTGCTCCCGCTCAGCAATGAAATCCTTGCTCACCAGAGTTTGGAAATCAGGGAAATCAAACATACTGAGAGTACACCGGAGTTGCGGATTTAAGCCTCCAAGAAATCTGTCAATCTTCCTTTCTTCGGTGGCCACGTCATAAAGGGAGTAACGGGCCAGATGATTAATGTTTTTGCAGATATTCACCCACCGACCGACTTCCTTGGATGAGTGCAAGAAATTCATGCTGCTTAATCTTCATAACTCCAGTAGGGATATGATATTTCCGGAACTGATCCTTAAATTTTTCCCAGGTGATTTCTTCATCAACAGGCCACATGGCTTGTGCATTTTCCCACCATATGGCAGCAACACCTTCAAGGTAATGAGTTGCAAATGGAACTTTATCATTTTATTCAGTACGAGCAATCTCCAGCTTTTTCTCAATGGTACGCAACCAATCGTCTGCATCTAATGGGTCAACAATCTGACTGAAATTGGGTGGCTTGGTCCTTTAAAAATCTGATAGCTTTGAGTAATGACCGTTCTGATTTCCATTCTGTCCAACCATAGCTTGCACACTCCTTAATATTTCAATCAGATCATTGTTCCTTCTTTGCTCAAACATATGCAGAATTTGCATGGTGGAGGGCAGATTTGGCGGTGGAGGCGGTGGCGGAACGTACGACTCGGGAGAATGTCCTGCCTGTCGTGCGGAAGGACGAACAGGAGTTCCCTCACGAACGTTGCTACCGCTGCCTCCCCGCGTCATCCTATTGTGGATTTTTCCCAAGAGAACGCAATCGAGTTGAGAAACATCCAAGAATAAATTTGGGGGAAAAGCCAGCAACAAATCCCGGAAGAAAACAAAAGAGCGAAGACAATACGGCGAATAAAGTCCCAACATAATTATACATAGACTCATACATGAAAGATAAACAACATGCCAGGTTCAACTACTCTCATACATGAAACATCATGACGCGTACGACTACATCCGTACATCATCCGGACGACTGCGAATACTGAGAGGTACTACTGCTCTGCTGGTGCTGCGGTGTCCTCCCCTGAAGCGGACTCGGATCCTGAACTAACAAGGTTAACGGAAACCTTCGGGTTAAAGGTAACACGACGACGCTGCCTCGAGGGATCTCCCTCAGGGGCAGGGGTAGGATGAAGCATCGGGGCTACAGGAGTAGTGAGAAGTGAAATCCACTCGGCAGGAGTACTGAGAGGGTTCACTGTCGAGGTGCCCGAGCTACTCGGGGGAGTAACTGGTGAAACAGGGGAACTAGAACTGCCTGGAATATAAGGAGTAAATCCCAGAGAGGATGGAGTAGTGGCAGATCTAGTAGTGACCAAAGCAGCTGCTAAAGCAGTACGCGCACGAGTCAGCTCTCGAGCCAGCTTGTGGATCATAAGATAGCTAGCAGTGACATAACGAGCAAGGTGGCTAGCAACACTATCAGACTCTGGATCAATGATAGGGAAACGGACACGACCATTGTCGTGCAAAGAAGGGTAGTAATAGAAACCTGGGTGGTTCTGCATTCGGACCTCGTTGTCGCGAAGCTTGACAAGGACCTCGAATGCAGCAAACTGGACAGCCTGAGAAGCGGTAGAGGCGTAACCGCTCCGAGAAGTAAGAGTGTAAGAGCTGGAATCGAAACTAGTGCGCAGAGTAACCACCGCGTGATACTCATACACTAAATCAGCTAGACGCTCCTGGTACACATGATAGACTGGATCGTCTCCGAGAGGGTACAGCCGACGCCACACGTTGCGAAGGAGGTGTCGTGACGTGTACGACATCAGCTACAACTGGCACGGATACGGCATCGGAGCCATCTACACTCACAACCATTAGCAGGTTAGCATAAAAAATATAAATCAGGTGCATGCAAATGCAACAACCAGCTCCAAATGCTACCGGCACTCAACTTAAACTCGTGCCTAGCGTCTAGTTAACACGTCGTAGTCTAGCATGGCCTACAGTCAGCGCGGCTCTGATACCAAGCGTTGTGGCACCCCGGCTCAGAGCGACCGGTTTACCATGCATTGCTAACCCAGAGACCATGTCTTCTGGCAACACACAACATCTTGGTACAGAAAATAACCACTTTATTGATGCTAGCGGATCAGAGTTTATATTACAACAAGGTTCCAGGCCAAGCGGCACACACAGTGCGGCTGAACAATATGTACATTATTTAGTGAACATAAAGGGGCCTCGATCATAACAACTACACGGCAGCGGAACAACATCGTAGCGGAAACTCCATAGCACAGGGACACCGATGTGGACATGATCTAGACTCGAGCAGCACTCCTTTCCAACGAGACTTTCCTGAAATCTGGCATGACATGCCAGGTCAGTACATTGAATGTACTTGCAAGCTCACAACAGGCATAATCATAATGACAAACAATATCATGACAATTAACCAATTAATAATGCAATAATGTTCCAACATGTTGTGATCATGCTCTTGTGATAAACGTCCCTCGGGACCGACTTACCAACCGTGATCGTTCTCGGATCACAAACAAACCACCACCGTGGCCTTGACAAGAGTAACCCGTGATCCTTACGGCGATCACAACCACGACCAATATTTGGTCTCGAGCATCTCGATGGCCTTTCCGCCATCATCAACAGTGCAAAGTTGATAACTTAGTGTGCAAATTTATTAAACGTTGACTCACGGTGGGACCTACTATGAGGCGTCCATGATCGTGGACTTGGCTATCGATAGATTATACACTCTGCAGAGGTAGCACACTATACCCACACCACGGAACCCATGGCCTCGCACTCCCATTCGGGTGGACCAACGGCATTTCGACGAAAGCCCTCCATTGCCATGACACTCTCCCGGCCACTCCGACCCAATCCCCAACGGGCTAGTCCTGGGTGGCCCCGTGTCTAGCAAAGACACAACGACCACCATCGTGGCCAAAACGATCCCACTCGAGGACCTGGTACCATAATCTCAACAACGGGCACACAAGGTTATGCCTGCTTACTGGGCCAGGGTAAGCATGCCCATAACCTTCCCTAGTTGGAGGCACCGGCCAGAGGCATGTCAATGGACCGAATCAAGGCCTTCCCACAAAGGCAAATGTGGTTGCACTGGGAAAAACTCGATTCAACGGCACCATGACCCAGTCAACGATATATTCAAGTTGAGTTATAGTCAGGTTCAACTTAAAATGAAAATGACCGGTGTCATAGCATGCCATGAAATGCAATACTACACATGCATCACATATTAACAAAAATGACTGATGTCAACCATATTCACACTAAGCATAAACATCAACAACTTATATTACTTTCCTGGTCAGGGTAACTCTCGCTTTAACAATATATTTTGTAGCAAGTTTTATTATTTTTCCCATGCAAGAAAATAACTTCGAGTAATTTCTCATATGCATAGAAACAATTATACTATCATCACCACAAGCAAATCCTAATTTCTTTACCAACCAAGTTAGGTTCAAACATTCTGTAAATCAAGCAAAATGGCTAAACAAGCACTTAACAGCATATTTTCTAGCAAATTTTACTATTTTATTTGTGCAAGAAAATAATTTTAAGTAATTACTCATATGCGTAACAAATCATTTTATCATTACCACAATGTAACATCCCAGATTTTCAATTTGGAACATTATACATTAGATCATCATTGCATATCATATTTTATTACTTTTCTGGTTGATCCTAGAAAATTCTACGCAACTCAAGGACCCACGGAGAGAGTTGGGGATTTCGTTCTTTTCATATTTGAGTTTTTCTCAAATTTTGAAGATAGGATCATTTGATTTTATTTATTTGATCTTCAATTATTTCCATATTAAAAATATGAGAGAGGGAATAAAATGACTTTCCCAAAATAAAGAAATATTGATGATTTAATAAAAAATCAAATAAGATTTTATTTTCATTTTATTTGCTATTTTATTCGAATTTAGGAAAAATTGCACGTTTTCAAAAATTGCATTAGAGCCAAAAAATGTTCATCCTTTTCTAAATATTTTATTTAGACGGAGAAAATTTGTTTTGGCATTTTTAGATTTTTATTTATTTTTCTAGAATTTTTTTAGGCGCAGTGAAATTGTTTTTTTTAAACCGCGCCCGACTCGGCCAAGGGCCCAGCCGAGCCAGGCCGGCCCAAGCCGCCGCCGCCGCCTTCCCCGCCGGACTCGGAGAGGAGTTCGAGCCGGAGCTGCGCCGACCGTCGCCCCCTTCCCCAAGTCCACTCCCCCTCCCCCTCTTAAATAGCCGCCCCGTGGCCGCCCTCTCCTCACCCCGCCGCCCCGCACCGCAGCCCGCCGCCGCCTGCGCCGCCACCGCACGCCGCCGCCGCCGCCTGCGCTGCCGCAGCCGCCTGCAGCGCCGCTGCCGCACGCCACCGCCGCCGCTGCCGCTTGCCGCCGCCCCGCCACCCTGCCGGAGCCCCGCCGGAGAGTCGCCACCGGCGAGGTAGTCGCTGGCCGGTTTTTGGAAAAAAAACGATTTGTTTTTTCAAAACCCTAGTTCCGTTTAAAAAAATAGATCGGTTTTTTCCAGTTTATTTATTTTGCGAGCGCCCGTTCGTCCGTTCGTTTTAACGAATGCGTTTTTCGTCTAGTTTCTGTTAACGAATGCTCATTCGTTAACTGTTCATCGTTTTTCTTTTTCTCGGATTAAATCCGCGGTTTTTCTGATCCCGATCTCTGATCCGATGTTCGTTCTAGTTTAACTTTTCGCTCGTTTATCGGAGTTTCGTCTTGAAACCTTCTTTCCGTTGAACCAACTCAAACAAGTTTTTGCCACTGTAAAAATTGCCTTAGACCCAGAATAGGAAACGAAGGTTGTTTCTCTTGCCGTTTGTCTTTCGTTGCTTCGTTCATTTTGATTCTTTTTGCCAACCAGAGTTCTTAAGTTGAACTTTCTGGTTAGTTCTCTTGTTCGAGTTTTACCTATGCATTAGTTGAGTACTTATTGTATGTTTGTTTGTTTGCGATAGAGTACCCGGAGTGCGCCGCTTGCTACTTCGAATCGCTAGGTTTCCCGGATCATCAGCAAGGCAAGTAACACTTTGATCATACCTCCTACTACCCAGTTTTATTGCATTAGATCAATCCTCACACATTGCATCATTAGGATCTAATTAAATTGTGGGTTTCGGGAGTAGTTGAGGTAGAACCTATTACCTGTTTATTATCAAACCTTTGGGAGTTACTCTAGGTTTGCTTATTATTGCTATGCTATGCTAGTAGACGTGGATTGGGTGAGTGTATCCATGACAGATGTGGGCTTTATTAATTAATGGTTTATTTAAGGTGGCAACCTAAACACACATCTGGATGGATTGAGGCACCTGGGTATTCCAGCGATTGCCTGTTTTCTTTTGGACCGCCACCTAGGCTCAAAGGGATCATGAGATTATTCATACTAGAAACTTCCGTGTGCAGCCACAAGCTACTATGGGCTCTAGCATAGTTGACTAAGTCGTGTGAACTCTTACAGTGGTAGACAAGCAGATGTAGGGGATGTAGGTTGGTATGGTCTACCCGTTCGTAAGGTGCTAGCGCTTCCGAAAGACTATGTCTCGGTCATCCGTTTCTCAAACACCATGTAGTGCGAGAAAACCAACGGAGGAGATCGAGTCTTGTGGGGAAAAGTGCGCAAACCTCTGCAGAGTGTATAAACTAATCATGGTTAGCCGTGTCCCCGGTTATGGACATCTTGAGTATCTAGTACCTGGATTATCATGTGAATCTCATCATGTTACTCTAAAGTTAATTGTTGGGTTTTAATGATGATGCTTAATTGGAATTGAGAATGCTGTCAAACATTCTTAATGTTTAACAACTACCATGATAGTTAAATAAAATGTATTCCTTTGAAGTAGGGAAAAATTGGCTTTACGCAAAACTGTAACCATAGAGCTTTCCACCAGCCATATATGCATATAGAATAGCCTATTTTATTCCATCACTCTCTATGTGTTACATCTGACCCGTTTCGGGCTGCAACGTTAATGTTGCAGACTCTTCAGAAGACAACTAAGGTGCCTTTAGGTCGTGGTTCTATACTCAGTGATGCCGTTGGAGTTGATGGACTCACTTATCTTCCAAGCCTTCCGCTGTTATCGTTTTTAGATGGCCTTAAGCCATATTTATTGTAATAAGTTCTCTTTTGAGACACTCGATGTAATAAGTGTGTGATTGCTACTCTGTTATAAATCCTTCAAGTACTGTGTGGTGTCAGCATTACTGATCCAGGGATGACACCGGAGCACAGAGATTGGACCATTTGAGGTCTGGTCGCTACAAGATGGTATCAGAGCACACGCTGACTGTAGGACACGACCACTAAGCTAAAGCCCTAGATCACAACTTACTTTGCTCCTTCTGACCTCTCATCTTTTCTACTCTTTTAGGATGGCGGATGCAAGGAACAAGTTCATACAACCGAATGAAGATACACCCTTTGGGTGTCACTTGAAGGAAGTCACTAGATATCTAAACATAGGAGTACCAAGCTTCACCGGAACCTACAACGCCACATTACCTGAAGAATAGCGCTGGATGATTCAAGTTCAAGTTCCAGGAAGGACGTTCATGCCAGTCACTGAGCCCATAGAGTTTTCTTTTGATGCACCAACTTGGAGTCTAGGAAAGAGCATGGCAGCTCACATTGCCATGAGACGCATTGGAGAAGTTTACCGCAATGATCTCAAGGATACTATCTACCAGATTTGTGGGCGCCGAGATGAGCACTGGGAGATGATCAGCACCAGGAAGGATAGATCAATTGCAGCTTTTATCCAGGAGTTAAACCAGCACATTCGACATCAGGAGAACCAGATGTGCGCAGACATGATAGATCTAAAGAAAGCAAGGACAAGAATCAAGGAACTGGAGGAAGAACTCAAGGCTACACGTGAAGATTATGAAGAGGAAATCGAAGTATTAGTGGATAAGAATGACAATCTGATCAAGAAGATTGGAATATTCATGGGAGACCCTACACCAGTAGAAGAAGACGAAGAACCCAAGGAGATTCGCCCGGAAGACTACATCATCATCGACGACACCGACTCGGATCCAGATGATAGCGATGATGACTATGTTGATGAAGCTGGAGCAGATATCATGGAGTCTGCAACCGAAGAATATTTCTAGTAGACCACCCCAACAGTAGTAGTAGTCCACCATCTAAATATAGTAGTCCGAGCACTTTTGCGATAGTTAGATCGATTGTATGCCCTTGTTTGATTGATTGAATGAAGTGAATTGTTTGCTTTTGCCTCATGTGCATATGGGTAGTGTTTTCTCTTTAGACCCCCTCTATTCTTAATCTCATCTTTTCTAAACCCTCAGATGCCTCTGAGACGTGACCCCGGATTTACCTTCCCACCGGAGCTCACTTAGTAGATCCAGCAGCAGATCACATTGATGCGGTTACTAGTCTAGAATCAGAATCAGGGGAACAACAACAACAACAACCCACCACCACCACCACCTGTTGACCACTTAGCCCGTTTTTCTTAGGCTGAATCCGTCGGTGTTTTCCAGTAGCATCGAGCCGATAGTAGCAGATGATTGGCTCCGCAAGACAACTAGAGAGTTGACCACAGCAGGATGCACAGATGCAGAAAAGGTGAAGTTTGCCGCACATCAGCTTGAAGGACCCGCAGCCTCATGGTAGGAGAATTTCACAGCCACTTTCCCTGTCGACACTGTCACGTGGGACCAATTTCAGCAGGCTTTTTGTACTGCCCATGTTTCAGCAGGAGCTATGTCCATGAAGAAGCGAGAGTTTCGCAACTTACGCCAAGGAGGAGGGACAGTTGGCCAGTATGTGGAGGACTTTAGTAAGTTAGCACGTTATGCCCCAGATGACATTGCTACGGATGCAGCTAAATAGGAGAAGTTTCTGGAAGGACTGAATGATGAGTTGAGCATGCAGTTGATGGTAGCAACCTTCAACAACTACCAGGAGTTGGTAGATCGTGCTCTCATGATTGAAGGAAAGCAGCAGCAGATCGAGAACCACAAGAGGAAGTATGGACAAGGGAAGTACAATTCTGGAGCTCAGCAGAAGCCACATTTTACCCCTAGAGCGGGAGGACATTTCCAGCATACCCATGGAGGAGGTAGCTCACACAATCACAATGGCCCCAAGACTGGTAATGGGAATGGAGGAAGCAACGGCCAGAACCGCACCAACCCATCAACCCCAGCCAAGAAAGACCCGAGCCAAGTCACTTGTTTTAAGTGCCAGAAGACCGGACATTATGCAAACGAATGTCCTGAATCACAGAATGGAAATGGCAATGGAAGCTCTGGGAAGAAGCCGAACCCTTTCAACAGGGGACAAGTGAACCACGTTAATGTGGAGGAGGTTGAAGAGCAGCCGGATGCAGTAATCGGTAAGTTTTTGGTTAAGTCAATTACTGCCCTCGTTCTTTTTGATACTGGTGCATCGCATCCATACATATCAAGGGGATTTGTGGATAAGTATAAACTGCCAACCCAAGTCCTTAGGTCACCCATGTTAGTAACCTCGCCTGGAGCAGAGTATATGGCTAGCCTATGGTGTGATCGGTTACCATTAAGGATTGGTAACTACGTATTTCCCTTAGACCTAATAGTGTTGGAATTCAAGGATTGGATGTGATATTAGGCATGGATTGTTTGTCAAAGTATGAAGGGAATATTGAATGTGCCAGTAAGTCAATTTTGCTTACCACCCCAGAAGGAAGAAGGATCAAGTATGTATCATGACATGTGCCAAACAGGACTCAAGTAAATTGCCTAACAGGAGTTGTGCAGGAGGAAGTACCAATAGTGAAGGGTTTCCCTGATGTATTTCCCGAGGAATTGCCAGGCATGTCACCGGATACCGGTATTGAGTTTTTGATTGAGCTTTTGCCAGGCACAAGGCCAATATCAAAGAGACCATATAGGATGCCCGCAAAGGATTTGGTGGAGATTAAGAAGCAGATTAAGGAGTTACTGGATAAGGGTTATATTCACCCAAGTTCTTCACCTTGGGGATCGCCAGTACTTCTAGTGGAAAAGAAGGATGGATCGTTAAGGATGGTTGTTGATTATCGAGGTTTGAATGAAGTAACCATCAAGAACAAGTACCCACTACCAATGATCAATGATCTGTTTGATCGATTGCAAGGAGCTAAGGTATTTTCCAAGATCGATCTGTGATCAGGATACCACCAGTTGAAGATTCGAGAACAAGATATACCTAAGACGGCTTTTACCACCAGGTATGGGTTGTACGAGTATACCGTTATGTCATTTGGTCTGACTAACGCACCCGCATATTTCATGAACATGATGAACAAGGTGTTTATGGAGTTTCTGTATAAATTCGTGGTAGTGTTCATTGATGATATCCTGGTTTACTCAAAGAATGAAGAGGAGCATAAGGAACATTTGCGTTTGGTGCTTGGTAAACTCAGAGAACATCAATTATATGCCAAGTTTAGCAAATGTGAGTTTTGGTTGAAAGAAGTTGGATTTCTCGGACACGTTATATCGGGAGAAGGTATAGCAGTAGATCCAACTAAAGTTGATACCGTGACCAATTGGGAAGCACCAACAACAGTTGGAGAGATACGGAGTTTTCTTGGACTCGCAGGATACTACCGGAGATTCATTGAGAATTTCTCAAAGATTGCGAAGCCTATGACGGAGTTGTTGAAAAAGGATACCAAGTTCATATGGACTGAGGAATGTGAGGCCAGTTTCCAGGAATTGAAGAAACGTTTGGTTACATCACCTGTGCTAATTTTGCCAGATCAGACCAAGGATTATGAGGTGTATTGCGATGCTTCACATCGAGGACTTGGAGCAGTGCTTATGCAGGAAGGAAGAGTTGTTTCCTATGCCTCACGATAGCTTAAGCCTCATGAGTTGAATTATGCCACGCATGATTTGGAGTTAGCAGCCGTAGTGTATGCATTGAAAACTTGGAGACATTTTCTCATTGGAAACCATTGTGAGGTGTACACGGATCACAAGAGTTTGAAGTATATTTTCACGCAGAAAGAGTTAAATCTCAGGCAAAGAAGATGGTTGGAGCTCATCAAGGATTACGATATGAGATTACATTATCACCCTGGAAAGGCTAACGTAGTAGCTGACATATTGAGCCGTAAAAACCATGTCAACACCCTAATGACGGGAGATTTACCAAGGGAGTTAGCTGAAAACCTTTGTGAGCTATGTTTGGAGATAGTTCCGAGAGGCTATGTAGCAGCATTGGAGATTCAGTCTACCTTGATGGATAAGATCAGATAAGCTCAAAGGACTGACAAGGAGATTGCCTCTATTAAGGAGAAAATGAGCAAAGGAAAAGCTAAGGGATTTCGTGAGGATGAGCGTGATACCCTATGGTTTGAAGACCGTGTTTATGTGCCTAATGATTCAGAGATCAGGAAGTTAATTCTGCAAGAGGCACATGATTCACCATATTCGATTCACCCAGGAAATACCAAGATGTATTTGGATTTGAAGGATACTTTCTGGTGGACCGGAATGAAGAAGGATATTGCGGAGTATGTAGCAGTTTGTGATGTATGTCAGAGAGTAAAGGCAGAGCATCAGAAGCCAGCAGGATTGCTACAGCCATTGCCGATACCCAAATGGAAGTGGGATAAGTTAGGCATGGATTTTATTACAGGTTTACCCAGAACTCATCAAGGCTATGACTCAATATGGGTTGTAGTCGATCGTTTGACAAAGGTAGCCCATTTCATTCCAGTGAAGACTACCTATACCAGTGCAAATATGGCAAAGATATACATGACTAGAATCGTATGTCTGCATGGAGTTCCAAAGAGCATTGTATCAGATAGAGGAACCCAATTTACCTCAAAGTTCTGGAATCAGTTGCATGAAACTTGGGGTACCAGACTAGAGTTTAGTACAACCTTCTATCCACAGACAGATGGACAGACCGAGAGAGTCAATCAGATTTTGGAGGATATGCTGAGATCTTGTGCGTTAGATTACGGATCTAGTTGGGACGAGAATTTGCCATATGCAGAGTTCTCTTACAACAACAGTTATCAATCTAGTTTGAAGATGGCCCCTTTCGAAGACTTGTACGGAAGGAGGTGCAGGACCCCATTGTCTTGGGAAGAAGTTGGAGACCGTCAGTTGTTTGGACCGGATCTAATTAAGGAGTCTGAACAGAAAGTGAAATTGATTCACGATAGGCTCAAGGTATCCCAGTCCAGGCAGAAGAGCTACGCAGATTCTAAACGCAAGGAGACAGTTTACGAAGTCGGAGACCGAGTTTATCTTCGAGTATCACCACTTCGAGAAGTTAAGCGCTTTAGAGTTCAAGGAAAGTTAGCGCCACGTTTTGTAGGCCCATACAAAGTTTTGGAGTGTATGGGAGAAGTAGCCTATAAGTTGGAATTGCCTGAAGGATTGTCAGGAGTTCACGACGTGTTCCACATTTCCCAGTTAAAGACGTGCCACACAGAGATGGCTGATATACCGCTAAGAGATAAAGTGCCACTGGAAGCAATTGAGTTGGACAGTGATTTGACCTATGAGGAGAAACCAGTTAAGATTCAAGAGTATGCCAGTCGAGTCACCCGCAGCAAGGTTATCAAGTTTTGCAAAGTTCAGTGGAGCCACCACACGGAGGATGAAGCCACCTGGGGGCGAGAGGAAGAATTGCTGAAGGACCACCCTCACCTATTTTCTAACCAACCCGAATCTCGAGCGCGAGATTCATCTTAAGGGGGGTAGGTTTGTAACATCCCAAATTTTCAATTTGGAATGTTATACATTAGATCATCATTGCATATCATATTTTATTGCTTTTCTAGTTGATCCTAGAAAATTCTACGCAACTCAAGGACCCTCGGAGAGAGTTGGGGATTTCGTTATTTTCATATTTGAGTTTTTCTCAAATTTTGAAGATAGGATCATTTGATTTTATTTATTTTATCTTCAATTATTTCTATATTAAAAATATGAGAGAGGGAATAAAATGACATTCCAAAATAAAGAAATATTGAGGATTTAATAAAAAATCAAATAAGATTTTATTTTGGTTTTATTTGCTATTTTATTCGAATTTAGGAAAAATTGCACATTTTCAAAAATTGCATTTAGAGCCAAAAAAATTTCATCCTGTTCTAAATATTTTATTTAGACGGAGAAAATTTGCTTTGGCATTTCTAGATTTTTATTTATTTTTCCAGAATTTTTTTTAGGCGCAGCGAAATTGTTTAAAAAAAAACCCCCACGCCCGACTGGGCCAAGGGCCCAGCCGAGCCATGCCGGCCCAAGCCGTCGCCGCCGCCTTCCCCGCCGAACTCGGAGAGGAGTCCGAGCCGGAGCCGCGCCGCTCGTCGCCCCCTCCCCCAAGTCAACTCCCCTCCCCCTCTTAAATAGCCGCCCCGCTGCCCCGCACCGCAGCCCACCGCCACCTGTGCCGCCGCCGC